>NC_092088.1:1742041-2079541 GCF_045679555.1 Salvelinus alpinus
TGCACTTCCGAACCTCCTGCCAAATGTATGACCATATTAGAGACACATATTTCCCTCAGATTACACAGATCCACAAAGAATTAGAAAACTAAGCCAATAATGATATACTCCCATATCTACTGGGTGAAATACCACAGTGTTGCATCACAGCAGAAATATGTGTGACCTGTTGCCACAAGAAAAGGGCAACCAGTGAAGAACAAACACCATTGTAAATACAACCCATATTTATGTTTATTTATTTTCCCTTTTGAAATTTAACTACTTGCACATCGTTACAACACTGTATATATAATATGACATTTGAAATGTCTCTATTCCTTTGGAACTTTTGTGAGTGTACTGTTTAATTTTAATTTTTTTATATTTTTTTTATTGTTTATTTCACTTTTGTTTATCTTTTTGACTTGCTTTGGCAATGTAAACATATGCATAAAGCCCCTTAAATTGAAATGGAAAGAAAGGGGTTGTTGATTGAGACATGAAGACATCCAGTGAGACAAGCCATTTATCACCTTCAGACCACGTCTTCAGAGGAGAGAGGAGAGATGCTGTAATGGGAATATTTAGGATGAATACATATTCCATTAGGACTAGTTAACACCATGTTTAGGATGAATACATATTCCATTAGGACTAGTTAACACAATGTTTAGGATGAATACATATTCCATTAGGACTAGTTAACACAATGTTTAGGATGTTTCCTCTTTCTGGAAGACAATAATGTTCTGACGCTTTAGTTCTGTGTTTCTATATGTGGTTTTATAAGAGCTCAGAAAAGACTACTGTCCTCGGTGACTGGAACTGTGGCATCTCTCTACTCCTTTAGCAGACCTTTGACCCGGGGCTGATGTGATGCTCACTGGGTCTTGTGGAGGGCTCCAAGCCAAGGACACTGGGTCTTGGGTACAGCTCCTAGCCAAGGACACTGTGTCTTGGGTATGGCTCCTAGCCAAGGACACTTGGTCTTGTGGATGGCTCCTAGCCAATGACACTGCGTCTTGTGGAGGGCTCTAGTCAAGGACACTGGGTCTTGGGTACAGCTCCTAGCCAAGGACACTGGGTCTTGTGTACGGCTTCTAGCCAAGGACACTGGGTCTTGGGTACAGCTCCTAGCCAAGGACACTGGGTCTTGTGTACGGCTTCTAGCCAAGGACACTGGGTCTTGTGTATGGCTCCTAGCCAAGGACACTTGGTCGTGTGTACGGCTCCTAGAAAAAGGACACTGGGTCTTGTGGAGGGCTCCAAGCCAAGGACACTGGGTCTTGGGTACAATTCCTAGCCAAGGACACTGGGTCTTGTGTACAGCTCCTAGCCAAGGACACTGGGTCTTGTGTACGGCTCCTAGCCAAGGACACTTGGTCTTGTGGAGGGCTCCTAGCCAATGACACTGCGTCTTGTGGAGGGCTCCTAGCCAAGCACACAGGGTCTTGTGGAGGGCTTCTAGCCAAGGACACTGGGTCTTGGGTACAGCTCCTAGACAAGGACACTGGGTCTTGGGTACAGCTCCTAGCCAAGGACACTGGGTCTTGTGTACGGCTCCTAGCCAAGGACACTGGGTCTTGGGTATGGCTCCTAGCCAAGGACACACTATCTTGTGTATGGCTCCTAGCCAAGGACACAGGGTATTGGGTACGGCTCCTTGCCAAGGACACTGGGTCTTGTGTACGGCTCCTAGCCAAGGACACTGGGTCTTGGGTACGGCTCCTAGCCAAGGACACTGGGTTTTGTTTGGTCTTTCTTACAAGATTTAGTTATCTTGTTGACAGAACAGTTGTTCCTGTTGGTGGTTATAAGGGCCTTCTCCAGGAAGGCCTGTTCGACATTTTCTCTGGTTCTGTGCTAGAGGTGAATTCATTTGGATTAATCTATAAATTACCTGAAGTCAAAGACCATGTCTGTACTGGTCACTGATCTGCCTGTCTTCTCTCTCTCTCTCTTGAGATGAGTTCTGGTTCTCTGACGGCTCGCTGGCTGACAGGTCAAAGTTCAACGACCCTGGTCTCATGCCCCTTCCTGACCCCGCCTCCGGACTCGACTGGTCACACCTGGTGGACGCTGCACGCACTTTTGAAGGTAAGAACCAGGGGAGTGTGTGTGCATTAGCGTCTATGTGATCGTGAGCATGTGTGTTGCTGCCACTGTTTGATATTGTAACTGTTTTGTGTTAGTCGTTTTCCTCTCTCCATCCCACTACACTTCCAATCTGCTGCTTTGTGTTAGTCGTTCTCCTCTCTCCTTCCCACTACCCTTCCAATCTGCTGCTTTGTGTTAGTCATTCTCCTCTCTCCATCCCACTACACTTCCAATCTGCTGCTTTGTGTTAGTCGTTCTCCTCTCTCCTTCCCACTACACTTCCAATCTGTTGCTTTGTGTTAGTCGTTCTCCTCTCTCCTTCCCACTACACTTCCAATCTGCTGCTTTGTGTTAGTCGTTCTCCTCTCTCCTTCCCACTACACTTCCAATCTGTTGCTTTGTGTTAGTCGTTCTCCTCTCTCCATCCCACTACACTTCCAATCTGTTGCTTTGTGTTAGTCGTTCTCCTCTCTCCATCCCACTACACTTCCAATCTGCTGCTTTGTGTTAGTCTCTCTAACTACTGAAGAATCTCTAACTACTGTAGAATATCTAACTACTGTAGAATCTCTAACTATTGTAGAATCTCTGACGAAGAGAGACCCATAATTTCACTGAGCTGAAACCCCCTAACCCTAACCACCCTGCATCCGACTGCTAGCTGGCCTCTGAAGCTAAGCAGGGTTGGTCCTGGTCGGTCCCTGGATGGGAGACCAGATGCTGCTGGAAGTGGTGTTGGATTGCCAGTAGGAGGCACTCTTTCCTCTGCTCTAAGGCGATCCCAGCGCATTGAAGGGGACATTTCCCTGCAGTTTTTTTCCGGATGGGACGTTAAATGGGTGTCCTGACTCTCTGTTGTCATAAAAAATCCCATGGCATTTATTGTAAGAGTGTTATGGCAAAAATCCCATCATGGCCACCTAATCGTCCCCCTCATTCCTAATGGGCATATATCACTCCTCACCTCTCCACCTGATATCGGATGTGTGTTGAGCATTCTGGCACACGAATGAGATTTTTCAGGAAACTAGTCGTATGTCGGAAGTCACGACATCACAGGAGAGCCAATTTAATAGTTTATATTTTTTTTGTTTTTGTTTTTTGGCAGAAATGCCTTCTGGAACATGTGAACTTTCATGTGCTTTAATAACAAACTTGTGTGCCATCTGTAAATACGAATAAAATTGTTAAATTACCACAGACAAAGTCAGCAACCTTCCCACTAGCGATGATTGGCTGAGATAATGAGTGGGCTGGACATGCCGAGAGAGGAGTTCGGATTGGTCTGCCATGTAGAAGGCTTCTGTCTATTGGACCTGGTCAGTCTGTGTTGGTAAACCTGTTTTTCAAAATGGAGCTGCTTCAGTGTTGCTCTCCACTTTCTGGAGGATCAGGTTTTGAAATCAGTGGAATTAGAGTCTGATAGCTAAAGAGATAAAACACCTGTCTCCGGATTACATCTTCAAACTAAGGGTATTGGTGGCATGGAATCCGTGACAGCGAGACGCGTCTATCATGCATGATGATGTATACGGGTAAGATAGTCTAGCTACCTACATTTTCAGATATTACACATTTCAAATTTTTACAGAAAGTGGTTTCATTTCAAACTAAATTGTACTGTTAGTTAGCTTGTTAACAGTACTAACAGTGACTGGCTCCCTAGATAACGTTACGTGTATGACATTGTTATTCGTATCCCAGAACCGTTTGCTTTGCTAGTCAGAGCCTAATTTTAGCTAGCTAACATTGAACCTGTTTGGTTAGCTCCCAGCAGATTCATGCAAGGTATTAACCTTTCACGAGCCTCTACCCCGGGTCCGGGATCACCCCCCACCCCCCCCCACACACTGATTAGCATAGCTAGCATAGCTTCACAAGTAGATAGTAGCATCTAAATATCATTAAATCACAAGTCCAAGACACCAGATGAAAGATACAGATCTTGTGAATAAAGCCACCATTTCAGATTTTTAAAATGTTTTACAGGGAAGACAAAATATGTAAATCTATTAGCTAAACACGTTAGCAAAATACACCACTATTCTAACTCCATCAGTTTCTTACTCCTTCAGGTGCTATCACCAATTCGGCTCAACTAAGATATTGATAGCCAATAACCTATAAAAAAAACCATCAGATGACAGTCTGATAACATATTCATGGTATAGGATAGTTTTTGTTAGAAAAAAGTGCATATTTCAGGTAGAAATCACAGTTTACAATTGCACCGACCATCACAAATCGACTAGAAATACTAGATAGAGCAACGTGTATGACCAATTTACTCATCATAAAACATTTCATAAAAATAGACAAAGCATAGCAATGGAAAGACCCAGTTCTTGTGATTTCAGACCATATTTCAGATTTTCTAAGCGTTTTTCAGCGAAAACACAATAAATCGATAAGTTAGCATACCACATGTGCAAACGTTACCAGAGCATCGATTCCAGCCAAAGAGCGCTATAACGTAATCACCGCCAAAATATATTAATTTTTTCACTAACCTTCTCAGAATTCTTCCGATGACACTCCTGTAACATCATTTTACAACATACATATACAGTTTGTTCGAAAAGGTGCATATTTAGCCATACAAAACCGTGGTTATACAATGGAAATAGTCACAACTCAAGCCTCAAAATGAGGAACGTCAGCTTTCAGAGTGATCTAGTTTAATCGAAAGCTAATCATATACTTGACTAAAAAATACAGGGTTGACAGGAATCGAAAGACAAATTAGTTCTTAATGCAACCGCTGATTTACATTTTTAAAATTATCCTTACTTTTCAATACAGGGTTCGCCAAGTGAAGCTATACCAAACAAAATGGCGAAATATGCGTTTAAAATATTTCGACAGAACAGCGATTTATCATATTAAATATTGCTTACTTTGAGCTGATCTTCCATCAGAATCTTGGGCAATGTATCCTTTCTATGTTATAAACGTCTTTTGGTCGATAGATGTCCTCTGTCCTTCGAAATGTCCACCACCAACGACCGACACCCCGAAACGTTTCCAAAGCTAAAAAGTGCATGACAAATAAATTCCTCAGAATCGCACTAAACGGATATAAATTGCTATAAAACGGTTCAAATTAACTACATTATGATGTTTTTAACAACTATAACGACTGAAAACATGACCGGAGAACTAGACCTAGTTACATAACGATTTGGAATGAGGCAGGTCCGAAGTCCATCTTGCCTGTGGCGCGCGGAGAGAGAGAGGGGTCATCCCACGTTTTGTGGTTTTATATGGGCTGTGATTGTGCAATCGACTCCATTCAAAACGTGATGACGTACAGACACCCAGAGGAAGACGTAGGCAGTGTCGGTTTCTTCATAGCATTCACAGTCACCTTAAAAACAGACTCCAGATCAGGGGTAAAAATTTCTGGAATCTGACCCCTGTCATGAAAAGTGCTGTATATATTGTTCTGTACCACTCAGAGACAAAATTCCAACTTCTATAGAAACTAGAAGGTGTTTTCTATCCAATAATAACAATAATATGCATATTGTACGATCAAGAATTTAGCACGAGGCAGTTTAATTTGGAGACCCAAATATGCTAATGCGGAACAGCACCCCCTATAGTTCCAAGAAGTTAACGACATGTTCATTGTTGTTTACCTTAGGTCTTCAATCCCGTTAACGGGATCGATATGACAACAGCCAGTGAAAGTGCAGGGCGCCAAATTCAAACAACAGAAATCTCATAATTAAAATTCCTCAAGCATACAAGTATTACACACCATTTTAAAGATACACTTCTTGTTAATCCCACCACAGTGTCCGATTTCAAAAAGGCTTTACAGCGAAAGCACCACAAACGATTATGTTAGGTCACCGCCAAATCACAGAGAGCAGAAATAGAGATAAAATTAATCACTAACCTTTGATGATCTTCATCAGATGACACTCATAGGACTTCATGTTACACAATACATATATGTTTTGTTCGATAAAGTTCATATTTATATCCAAAAACCTCAGTTTACATTTGCGCCATGTTCAGAAATGCCTCCAAAATATACGGAGAAATTGCAGAGTGCCACGTCAAATAACAGAAATACTCATCATAAACTTTGATGAAAGATACATGTTTTACATAGAATTAAAGATACACTTGTTCTTAATGCAACCGCTGTGTCAGATTTCAAAAAGCTTTACGGCAAAAGCACAATATTCAATAATCTGAGAACAGCGTTCAGCCACAAAAGGAAGCCATACAGTTACCCGCCAAATTGTGCAGTCAACAAAACTCATAAATAACATTTATAAATCTTCCCTTACCTTTGCTGATCTTCGTCAGAATGCAATCCCAGGACTCCCACTTCCACAATAAATGTTTGTTTTGTTTGGTAATGTCCATCATTTATGTCCAAATAGCTACTTTTGTTAGCGCGTTTGGTAAACAAATCCAAAGTCAGGAAGCGCGTTCACTAAAATCAGACGAAATGTTAAAAAGTTCCGTAACAGTCAGTAGAAACATGTCAAACGATGTATTGAATCAATCTTTAGGATGTTGTTAACATAAATCTTCAATAATGTTCCAACCGGAGAATTCCATTGTCTTCAGAAGTGCGATGGAACAGAGCTCGCTCTCATGTGAACGCGCATGGTCAGCGCATGTTCAGGTCATGGCAGACCTTACTCAATCCCCTCTCCTTCGGCCCCACTTCACAGTAGAAGCATCAGACAAGGTTCTAAAGACTGTTGACATCTAGTGGAAGCCGTAGGAAGTGCAAACTGATCCATATCCCACTGTGTATTCAATAAGGGCTGGGTTGAAAATTGACCAACCTCAAATTTTTTCGTACGACCCATATCCCACTGTGTATTCGATATATGTATTCAGATTTCCCACTTCCTGGTTGGATTTTTCCTCATGTTTTTGCCTGCTATATGAGTTTTGTTATACTCACAGACATCATTCAAACAGTTTTAGAAAAGTCAGAGTGTTTTCTATCCAATACTAATAATAATATGCATATATTTGCAACTGGGACTGAGGAGCAGGCAGTTTACTCTGGGCACCTCTGGGCACCTTTTCATCCAAGCTACTCAATACTGCCCCTGCAGCCATAAGAAGTCAAGCTGAAGTGCTCAGCACCCGTTGAATATGACCGGTGTCAGTAAACATCGCCAAAAAAACGTGATGACCTTGTTGCCTTCAGAGCTGGTTAGGCTGTTTTCATGTTATCCAGAGGTAAACAAATCATCGTAATGACCTTGTTGCCTTCAGAGCTGGTCAGGCTGTTTCCATGTTATCCAGAGGTAAACAAATCATCGGCCAGAGATTCAAGTGTTCGTTCTGAACGCTCCGAGAGATAAACGAGATGGGTGGGGCTAAAGCTGAAGAGGGCGTGAACGATGCTGAATGGGTGGAGACAAAGAGGAGGTCTTCACTAGATACCAAAACATTCACAGGCCATTTTCTCAAAAAGTGTGTTTATCAACTAATTCAAGCAGAATTACTTTCTCATTGTTCCTAAAAAATGCAGTGTATGATCTATTATTTTATAGCTCTGAGTCTCTACTTTCATCCAATAAAAAAAATATATAATAATTCAAATTTTGCTAAATAAGACCGAATGGTCGCCGTGGATCACCCAGGTGGGTGCTACACATTGATGGTGGATGAGGTGTTTCCCACTACTTTGTAAAGCTCTTTGACTACCTCAGTTGGTAGAAAAGTGCTATTTAAATCCAATCAATGAACAGGTAATTGTATTTCCTCTCCCTGCAGACAATAGTGATTGAATGGTATTGGCTCTTTCTCTATGCCTCCAATTCTCTTCTCTATGGTCTACTAGCTAGCTGTCTATTTATAGTACTCTTCTCTATGGTCTACTAGCTAGCTGTCTATTTATAGTACTGTTCTCTATGGTCTACTAGCTAGCTGTCTATTTATAGTACTCTTCTCTATGGTCTACTAGCTAGCTGTCTATTTATAGTACTGTTCTCTATGGTCTACTAGCTAGCTGTCTATTTATAGTACTCTTTTCTATGGTCTACTAGCTAGCTGTCTATTTATAGTACTCTTCTCTATGGTCTAATAGCTAGCTGTCTATTTATAGTACTCTTCTCTATGGTCTACTAGCTAGCTGTCTATTTATAGTACTCTTCTCTATGGTCTACTAGCTAGCTGTCTATTTATAGTACTCTTCTCTATGGTCTAATAGCTAGCTGTCTATTTATAGTACTCTTCTCTATGGTCTAATAGCTAGCTGTCTATTTATAGTACTCTTCTCTATGATCTACTAGCTAGCTGTCTATTTATAGTACTCTTCTCTATGGTCTACTAGCTAGCTGTCTATTTATAGTACTCTTCTCTATGGTCTAATAGCTAGCTGTCTATTTATAGTACTCTTCTCTATGGTCTACTAGCTAGCTGTCTATTTATAGTACTCTTCTCTATGGTCTACTAGCTAGCTGTCTATTTATAGTACTCTTCTCTATGGTCTAATAGCTAGCTGTCTATTTATAGTACTCTTCTCTATGGTCTAATAGCTAGCTGTCTATTTATAGTACTCTTCTCTATGGTCTACTAGCTAGCTGTCTATTTATAGTACTCTTCTCTATGGTCTACTAGCTAGCTGTCTATTTATAGTACTCTTCTCTATGGTCTACTAGCTAGCTGTCTATTTATAGTACTCTTCTCTATGGTCTACTAGCTAGCTGTCTATTTATAGTACTCTTCTCTATGGTCTACTAGCTAGCTGTCTATTTATAGTACTCTTCTCTATGGTCTACTAGCTAGCTGTCTATTTATAGTACTCTTCTCTATGGTCTACTAGCTAGCTGTCTATTTATAGTACTCTTCTCTATGGTCTACTAGCTAGCTGTCTATTTATAGTATTCTTCTCTATAGTCTAATAGCTAGCTGTCTATTTATAGTACTCTTCTCTATGGTCTACTAGCTAGCTGTCTATTTATAGTATTCTTCTCTATGGTCTACTAGCTAGCTGTCTATTTATAGTATTCTTCTCTATGGTCTACTAGCTAGCTGTCTATTCATAGTACTGTTCTCTATGGTCTACTAGCTAGCTGTCTATTTATAGTATTCTTCTCTATGGTCTACTAGCTAGCTGTCTATTCATAGTACTGTTCTCTATGGTCTACTAGCTAGCTGTCTATTTATAGTATTCTTCTCTATGGTCTAATAGCTAGCTGTCTATTTATAGTATTCTTCTCTATGGTCTACTAGCTAGCTGTCTATTTATAGTACTCTTCTCTATGGTCTACTAGCTAGCTGTCTATTTATAGTATTCTTCTCTATGGTCTACTAGCTAGCTGTCTATTTATAGTACTCTTCTCTATGGTCTACTAGCTAGCTGTCTATTTATAGTACTCTTCTCTATGGTCTACTAGCTAGCTGTCTATTCATAGTACTCTTCTCTATAGTCTACTAGCTAGCTGTCTATTTATAGTACTCTTCTCTATAGTCTACTAGCTAGCTGTCTATTTATAGCATGTACTCTTCTCTGTCTGGATTTAAAGCATCAATCCTTTTGATATAGATTTCTCAAAGGAGAGTTCAACCTCCTGAACAACCTCTGTCTGAGACTTGATCTGTTGTAGACACTCTGTGTCTGATTGGTTTATGACTACTAACTACTAATTTGTCATGAATCAAAGATGCTCAGCCAAGACGTCTCTCTCTGTCTCTCTCTCTGTGGCCTGCAGCCAAGCTGTCTCTCTCTGTCTCTCTCTGTCTCTCTCTCTGTAGCCTCTAGCCAAGCTGTCTCTCTCTGTCTCTCTCTGTAGCCTCTAGCCAAGCTGTCTCTCTCTGTCTCTCTCTGTTTTTCTCTGTAACCTCTAGCCAAGCTGTCTCTCTCTGTCTCTCTCTGTAGCCTCTACCCAAGCTGTCTCTCTCTGTCTCTCTCTGTCTCTCTCTGTAACCTCTAGCCAAGCTGTCTCTCTCTGTCTCTCTCTGTGGCCTGCAGCCAAGCTGTCTCTCTCTGTCTCTCTCTGTCTCTCTCTGTCTCTCTCTCTGTAGCCTCTAGCCAAGCTGTCTCTCTCTGTCTCTCTATGTAACCTCTAGCCAAGCTGTCTCTCTCTGTCTCTCTCTGTAGCCTCTAGCCAAGCTGTCTCTCTCTGTCTCTCTCTGTTTTTCTCTGTAACCTCTAGCCAAGCTGTCTCTCTCTGTCTCTCTCTGTAGCCTCTAGCCAAGCTGTCTCTCTCTGTATCTCTCTGTGGCCTCAAGCCAAGCTGTCTCTCTCTGTCTCTCTCTGTAGCCTCAAGCCAAGCTGTCTCTCTCTGTCTCTCTCTGTCTCTCTCTGTAGCCTCTAGCCAAGCTGTCTCTCTCTGTCTCTCTCTGTGGCCTCAAGCCAAGCTGTCTCTATCTGTAACCTCTAGCCAAGCTGTCTCTCTCTGTAGCCTCTAGCCAAGCTGTCTCTCTCTGTCTCTCTCTGTGGCCTCAAGCCAAGCTGTCTCTCTCTGTAGCCTCTAGCCAAGCTGTCTCTCTCTGTCTCTCTCTGTGACCTCTAGCCAAGCTGTCTCTCTCTGTCTCTCTCTGTGGCCTCAAGCCAAGCTGTCTCTCTCTGTCTCTCTCTGTCTCTCTCTGTAGCCTCTAGCCAAGCTGTCTCTCTCTGTCTCTCTCTGTGGCCTCAAGCCAAGCTGTCTCTATCTGTAGCCTCTAGCCAAGCTGTCTCTCTCTGTCTCTCTCTGTGGCCTCAAGCCAAGCTGTCTCTCTCTGTCTCTCTCTGTAGCCTCTAGCCAAGCTGTCTCTCTCTGTCTCTCTCTGTGACCTCTAGCCAAGCTGTCTCTCTCTCTGTCTCTCTCTGTGGCCTCAAGCCAAGCTGTCTCTCTCTGTCTCTCTCTGTCTCTCTCTGTAGCCTCTAGCCAAGCTGTCTCTCTCTGTCTCTCTCTGTGGCCTCAAGCCAAGCTGTCTCTATCTGTAGCCTCTAGCCAAGCTGTCTCTCTCTGTCTCTCTCTGTGGCCTCAAGCCAAGCTGTCTCTCTCTGTCTCTCTCTGTAGCCTCAAGCCAAGCTGTCTCTCTCTGTCTCTCTCTGTAGCCTCTAGCCAAGCTGTCTCTCTCTGTCTCTCTCTGTGGCCTCAAGCCAAGCTGTCTCTATCTGTAACCTCTAGCCAAGCTGTCTCTCTCTGTCTCTCTCTGTGGCCTCAAGCCAAGCTGTCTCTCTCTGCCTCTCTCTGTAGCCTCTAGCCAAGCTGTCTCTCTCTGTCTCTCTCTGTGGCCTCAAGCCAAGCTGTCTCTCTCTGTCTCTCTCTGTAGCCTCTACCCAAGCTGTCTCTCTCTGTCTCTCTCTGTCTCTCTCTGTAGCTACTAGCCAAGCTGTCTCTCTCTGTCTCTCTATATCTCTCTCTGTAGCCTCTAGCCAAGCTGTCTCTCTCTGTCTCTCTCTGTCTCTCTCTCTGTAACCTCTAGCCAAGCTGTCTCTCTCTCTCTCAGTTTTTTTGTATCCTCCTCTATTCAATACTCTGATATCTCGCTCTCTCCCTCTCTTTAATGTCCTTCATCTATTCAATACCCTGCCATCTCTCTCTCTTTTTAATATCCTCCTCAATACTCTGCCATCTCTTTGTGTCTCCCTCTCTTCAATACTCTCTCACAGAAACAGTCTCTCTAGTCTACTCAGGCGATTCTGTTGTTTGATTGCCGTCCAGGAAAATGGAACATGTAAATGCCTGAAAAGGAATCTGCTTTTCAAAGCAGCCTTTCTGTTATGTGTGTGCCAGACTCAGTCATTCCAAATGGCACCCTAGTCCCTATATGCCCTGGTCAACAGCAGTGCACTATTTAGGGAATAGGGTGCCATTGGGGACACATTTCAGTCTCTGTCTCTGCTTTCGTGGAACTGTTTTTTTCCATCTTTGTGACGCAGCCTGTGAGGGAAACCTTACCGAGACCGCTCTCCCTAACCTTCTGTAACCCTCTAAGCCTGATCCAAACAGCTAACACAGGGGCCTGATTCTGAGCTGACACTGTCCACTATATAGAGCCCTATGGGTCCTGGTCAACAGTAGTCCACTATATAGACCCCTATGGGTCCTGGTCAACAGTAGTCCACTATATAGAGCCCTATGGGTCCTGGTCAACAGTAGTCCACTATATAGACCCCTATGGGTCCTGGTCAACAGTAGTCCACTATATAGAGTCCTATGGGTCCTGGTCAACAGTAGTCCACTATATAGAGCCCTATGGGTCCTGGTCTACAGTAGTCCACTATATAGAGCCATATGGGTCCTGGTCAACAGTAGTCCACTATATAGAGCCCTATGGGTCCTGGTCAACAGTAGTCCACTATATAGAGTCCTATGGGTCCTGGTCAACAGTAGTCCACTATATAGAGCCCTATGGGTCCTGGTCAACAGTAGTCCATTATATAGAGCCCTATGGGTCCTGGTCAACAGTAGTCCACTATATAGAGCCCTATGGGTCCTGGTCAACAGTAGTCCACTATATAGAGCCCTATGGGTCCTGGTCAACAGTAGTCCACTATATAGAGCCCTATGGGTCCTGGTCAACAGTAGTCCACTATATAGAGACCTATGGGTCCTGGTCAACAGTAGTCCACTATATAGAGCTATGGGTCCTGGTCAACAGTAGTCCACTATATAGAGCCCTATGGGTCATGGTCAACAGTAGTCCACTATATAGAGCCCTATGGGTCCTGGTCAACAGTAGTCCACTATATAGAGCCCTATGGGTCCTGGTCAACAGTAGTCCACTATATAGAGTCCTATGGGTCCTGGTCAACAGTAGTCCACTATATAGAGCCCTATGGGTCCTGGTCAACAGTAGTCCATTATATAGAGTCCTATGGGTCCTGGTCAACAGTAGTCCACTATATAGAGCCCTATGGGTCCTGGTCAACAGTAGTCCATTATATAGAGCCCTATGGGTCCTGGTCAACAGTAGTCCACTATATAGAGTCCTATGGGTCCTGGTCAACAGTAGTCCACTATATAGAGCCCTATGGGTCCTGGTCAACAGTAGTCCACTATATAGACCTATGGGTCCTGGTCAACAGTAGTCCACTATATAGAGTCCTATGGGTCCTGGTCAACAGTAGTCCACTATATAGACCTATGGGTCCTGGTCAACAGTAGTCCACTATATAGAGCCCTATGGGTCCTGGTCAACAGTAGTCCACTATATAGAGTCCTATGGGTCCTGGTCAACAGTAGTCCACTATATAGAGCCCTATGGGTCCTGGTCAACAGTAGTCCACTATACAGAGCCCTATGGGTCCTGGTCAACAGTAGTCCACTATATAGAGTCCTATGGGTCCTGGTCAACAGTAGTCCACTATACAGAGCCCTATGGGTCCTGGTCAACAGTAGTCCACTATATAGAGTCCTATGGGTCCTGGTCAGCAGTAGTCCACTATATAGAGAATAGGTGGGCATATTAGACACACTCAGTGTTACAGGCTGGGTCTGATTAGGTCTGATTTGGTCTGATTTGATCTGATTTGGTCTGATTTGGTCTGATTTGATGGAATATTCTCCTTAAAGCAGTAATCAGCAGTTGAAACAATTACAAACCCTACGCCCACCCCTGTTTCAGTAAACAGCTGAGGGAAGGAGCTGGAGAAATGTAACCACTCTCCTAGACAGAGCCAAGGATTCAATGACTGACCATCCATTATATCACAATGCTGATTTTAAACATGTTTTGAGGCTCTGCAGTGTTGTTTACAATTACAATGTTTACAAACAATAGAGTAAACAAGCCTCTATTTTGGGGTTCTGATGACGTGTGACTGTTAAATTCCTGAGGCATTTACAAGTTATATTATTTAACAATCAATGGTTATATTTCATTAATACAGAAGTCCAAAAATGGATGACGCAACTGCAGATTGCCCCTTTCATCTGCCTCTATTAATGATGCAGATGTCTTGATGTGGAGTTTCCTACTGGAGGGAGGATGAGAGGGGGAGGACAGGGACGAGGATGATAGGCTAGAGCTGTCCTCACGGTAAGGTAACTTACCAAGTCAATGTTTTCCGTTGGGAGAACAGCAGGCGTAGAGCTGGTCTGGTGTAGGCCTAGAACAGGCATAACTACAGCCTGACAGACCACTATGTGATCAAGACCTTCTGGGAGACAAGCAGCTGGCTCTTCAGACATTATGGGGAGAATAGGAGAGGAGAGGAGAGGAGAGGAGAGGAGAGGAGAGGAGAGGAGAGGAGAGGAGAGGAGAGGAGAGGAGAGGAGAGGAGAGATCATTGTATATTGGGTTAGGGAGAGGAGAGGTCCTTGTAGATTGGGTTAGGGAGAGGAGAGGTCCTTGTGTATTGGGTTAGGGAGAGGAGAGGTCCTTGTGTATTGGGTTAGGGAGAGGAGAGGAGAGGTCCTTGTAGATTGGGTTAGGGAGAGGAGAGGTCCTTGTATATTGGGTTAGGGAGAGGAGAGGTCCTTGTGTATTGGGTTAGGGAGAGGAGAGGTCCTTGTGTATTGGGTTAGGGAGAGGAGAGGAGAGGTCCTTGTAGATTGGGTTAGGGAGAGGAGATGTCCTTGTATTTTGGGTTAGGGAGAGGAGATGTCCTTGTATTTTGGGTTAGGGAGGGTTTTTCTTTTAATTTGTTTTCTGTAGCTTTATATAATAAAACCAAAATGACTTAATTAAAGTAATCGATATAGTAAAACCCAATTTACTTAAAGTAATCTGTATAATAATTTAACTGTCTTAATGGTTATATATTGTTGATTGGAGTTTGTTATAGATGCATGCTAACATTAAAGAATATAATGATTGAGCCTGTTTCCTGCTTGCTGTGTGTCCCAGACCAGCGGGTGGCGTCTTTCTGCACCATGACAGACATGCAAAGGGCCGAGGCACTCCACATCTCACAGGAACTGACCAGACGCGTTGCTGCAGCTGAGGGGGCCGCCCTGGAGGCAGGGTGAGAACCCCATCACTAGTAGTACCATACCATACTATACTATACTATACTACACCACACCATACCCTGGAGGCAGGGTGAGAACCCCATCACTAGTAGTACCATACCATACTATACTATACTATACTACACCACACCATACCCTGGAGGCAGGGTGAGAACCTCCTCACTAGTAGTACCATACTATGCTATACTATACTATACTACACCACACCATACCCTGGAGGCAGGGTGAGAACCTCATCACTAGTAGTACCATACTATACTATACTATACTATACTACACCACCCCATACCCTGGAGGCAGGGTGAGAACCTCATCACTAGTAGTACCATACTATACTATACTATACTATACTACACCACACCATACCCTGGAGGCAGGGTGAGAACCTCATCACTAGTAGTACCATACTATACTATACTATACTATACTACACCACACCATACCCTGGAGGCAGGGTGAGAACCTCATCACTAGTAGTACCATACTATACTATACTATACTATACTACACCACACCATGCCCTGGAGGCAGGGTGAGAACCTCATCACTAGTAGTACCATACTATACTATACTATACTATACTACACCACACCATACCCTGGAGGCAGGGTGAGAACCTCATCACTAGTAGTACACATACCATACTATACTATACTATACTACACCACACCATACCCTGGAGGCAGGGTGAGAACCTCATCACTAGTAGTACCATACTATACTATACTATACTATACTACACCACACCATACCCTGGAGGCAGGGTGAGAACCTCATCACTAGTAGTACCATACTATACTATACTATACTATACTACACCACACCATACCCTGGAGGCAGGGTGAGAACCTCATCACTAGTAGTACACATACCATACTATACTATACTATACTACACCACACCATACCCTGGAGGCAGGGTGAGAACCTCATCACTAGTAGTACCATACTATACTATACTATACTATACTACACCACACCATACCCTGGAGGCAGGGTGAGAACCTCATCACTAGTAGTACACATACCATACTATACTATACTATACTATACTATACTACACCACACCATACCCTGGAGGCAGGGTGAGAACCTCATCACTAGTAGTATACATACCATACTATACTATACTATACTACACCACACCATACCCTGGAGGCAGGGTGAGAACCCCATCACTAGTAGTATACCATACTATACTATACTATACTACACCATACTATACCACGCCATACTATACTATACCACACCATACTATACTATACCACACCATACTATACTATACCATACCATACCATACTACACCATACTATACTACACCATGGCATACTATACCATACTATACCACACCATACTATACTATACCATGCCATACTATACTATACCACACCATACCATACCATACCATACTATACTATACTATACTATACTACACCATACTATGCTATACCATACTATACTATACTATACTACACCATACTATGCTATACCATACCATACCATACCATACCATACCATACCATGCTATACTATACCATACCATACTATACTATGCCATATCATACTGTACTATACCATACCATACTATACCATACCATACTATACCACACCATACCATACCATACCATACCATACCATACCATACTATACTATACTACACCATACTATGCTATACCATACCATACTATACTATACCACACCATACTATACTATACCATACCATACTATACTATACTACACCATACTATACTATACCACACCATACCATACCATATTGTACTATACCATACCGTGCTATACTATACCATACCATACTATACTGCACCATATCATACTGTGCTATACCACACCATGCCATACTATACTATAACACACCATACTATACCACACTAAACTATACCACACCATACCATACTATACTATAACACACCATACTATATTACACCATACCATACTATACCATACTATACTGTACCACACCATACCGTACTATACTACACCATACCATACCATACTATACATAACATACTATACTACATCATACTATACCACACAATGGCATACTATACCATACTATACTACACCATACTATACTATACTACACCGTACTATGCCATAACATACCATATCGTACTATACTATACCATACCATACTACGTCATACCATACTATACCATACTACACTGTGCCATACTATACCATGCTACACCATGCCATGATATGCCATACTACACCACGTCATACTACACCCCACAATACTACACCATACTATACTACACCATACTATACTATACCATACTATACTATACCATACTATACTACGACACGGCATACTATACTCTACCATACCATACTATACTGCACCATACTATACTACAACATACCATACTACGCCGTGCTATACTACACCATACTGTGCTATGTCATACCACACCATACCACACCACATCATACTATACTACACCATATCATACTACACCATACTATACTATGACATACTATGCTACACAACACCATACCACACCATACCAGACTACACCTTTTTATACTACACCATAATATACTACACCATACTATACTACATCATGCTATGCTACACCACGCTATACCACACCATACTATAATACACCTTTTTATACTACACCATACTATACTGCACCATACTATACCACATCATACCATACTACACCATGCTATACTACACCATCATATGCTATACCATACCAAACTACTCCTCAATATACTATAATGCATACTATACAATACTATACCATACCATACTATACTTGCCCGTGTCATAGTAAACTATACTATACTATACCATACCACACCATACTACACCATACTATGTCATAACATACTATGCCATGATATGCTATTCTATGCCATGCCATAGTAAACCATACCATACTATACCATACTATACCACACCATGCCATAGTAAACCATACCATACTATACCATACTATACCACACCATGCCATAGTAAACCATACCATACCATACTATACTATACCGTACTACACCATCCCATACTCTACCATACTACGCCGTGCCATACTATACCGTACTACACCATGCCATGCTATGCCATACTACACCATGCCATACTATACCATATTATACTATACTACACCATATTATACTACACCGTACAATACTACACCATACTATACTGCATCATACAATACTACGCCATGGTACTATACTAAACCATACTATACCATGCCACACCATACTATACTGAACCAGACTATACCACACCATACTATACTGAACCATACTATACCATACCATACTATACTATACTGAACCATGCTATACCATACCATGCCATACTATACTGTAATAGACCATGCCATACTATACCGTACTATGCCATACTATACCATACCCTCAATACCATACAACACCATACCATACTATGTCATACTATTCCATACTATACCATACTATACTACACCATGCCATACTATACCATACTATACTATGCCATACTATACCATGATATGCCATGCTATACTACGCCATAGTATACATACCATACTATACTATACTATACTACACCACACCATACCCTGGAGGCAGGGTGAGAACCCCATCACTAGTAGTATACCATACTATACTATACTATACTACACCATACTATACCACGCCATACTATACTATACCACACCATACTATACTATACCACACCATACTATACTATACCATACCATACCATACTACACCATACTATACTACACCATGGCATACTATACCATACTATACCACACCATACTATACTATACCATGCCATACTATACTATACCACACCATACCATACCATACCATACTATACTATACTATACTATACTACACCATACTATGCTATACCATACTATACTATACTATACTACACCATACTATGCTATACCATACCATACCATACCATACCATACCATGCTATACTATACCATACCATACTATACTATGCCATATCATACTGTACTATACCATACCATACTATACCATACCATACTATACCACACCATACCATACCATACCATACCATACCATACCATACTATACTATACTACACCATACTATGCTATACCATACCATACTATACTATACCACACCATACTATACTATACCATACCATACTATACTATACTACACCATACTATACTATACCACACCATACCATACCATATTGTACTATACCATACCGTGCTATACTATACCATACCATACTATACTGCACCATATCATACTGTGCTATACCACACCATGCCATACTATACTATAACACACCATACTATACCACACTAAACTATACCACACCATACCATACTATACTATAACACACCATACTATATTACACCATACCATACTATACCATACTATACTGTACCACACCATACCGTACTATACTACACCATACCATACCATACATAACATACTATACTACATCATACTATACCACACAATGGCATACTATACCATACTATACTACACCATACTATACTATACTACACCGTACTATGCCATAACATACCATATCGTACTATACTATACCATACCATACTACGTCATACCATACTATACCATACTACACTGTGCCATACTATACCATGCTACACCATGCCATGATATGCCATACTACACCACGTCATACTACACCCCACAATACTACACCATACTATACTACACCATACTATACTATACCATACTATACTATACCATACTATACTACGACACGGCATACTATACTCTACCATACCATACTATACTGCACCATACTATACTACAACATACCATACTACGCCGTGCTATACTACACCATACTGTGCTATGTCATACCACACCATACCACACCACATCATACTATACTACACCATATCATACTACACCATACTATACTATGACATACTATGCTACACAACACCATACCACACCATACCAGACTACACCTTTTTATACTACACCATAATATACTACACCATACTATACTACATCATGCTATGCTACACCACGCTATACCACACCATACTATAATACACCTTTTTATACTACACCATACTATACTGCACCATACTATACCACATCATACCATACTACACCATGCTATACTACACCATCATATGCTATACCATACCAAACTACTCCTCAATATACTATAATGCATACTATACAATACTATACCATACCATACTATACTTGCCCGTGTCATAGTAAACTATACTATACTATACCATACCACACCATACTACACCATACTATGTCATAACATACTATGCCATGATATGCTATTCTATGCCATGCCATAGTAAACCATACCATACTATACCATACTATACCACACCATGCCATAGTAAACCATACCATACTATACCATACTATACCACACCATGCCATAGTAAACCATACCATACTATACCATACTATACTATACCGTACTACACCATCCCATACTCTACCATACTACGCCGTGCCATACTATACCGTACTACACCATGCCATGCTATGCCATACTACACCATGCCATACTATACCATATTATACTATACTACACCATATTATACTACACCGTACAATACTACACCATACTATACTGCATCATACAATACTACGCCATGGTACTATACTAAACCATACTATACCATGCCACACCATACTATACTGAACCAGACTATACCACACCATACTATACTGAACCATACTATACCATACCATACTATACTATACTGAACCATGCTATACCATACCATGCCATACTATACTGTAATAGACCATGCCATACTATACCGTACTATGCCATACTATACCATACCCTCAATACCATACAACACCATACCATACTATGTCATACTATTCCATACTATACCATACTATACTACACCATGCCATACTATACCATACTATACTATGCCATACTATACCATGATATGCCATGCTATACTACGCCATAGTATGCCATGCCATACTATACCATACTATACTACACCATACCATTCCATGCCATACTATACCATACTATACTCTACCATACCATACTATACGACACCATACTATGATATACCATACCATGCTATACTATACTATACCATTGTCACACCCTGGCCTTAGTTATCTTTGTTTTCATTATTATTTTAGTTAGGTCAGGGTGTGACATGGGGTATGTATGTGTTTTTGTAGTGTCTAGGGGTTGTTGTATGTGTATGGGGCAGTGTCTAGTGTAGTTGTCTATGGTTGCCTGAGTGGTTCTCAATCAGAGACAGATGTCTTTCATTTGTCTCTGATTGGGAGCCATATTTAAGGCAGCCATAGGCATCATGCGTTTGTGGGTAATTGTCTATGTCTATGTTGTACGTTTGTAGCCTGTGTGTGCACTTACGTTATTAGCTTCACGATTCGTTTGTTGTTTTGTTTCAGTTTGTTATAGTGTTTGTTGCGTGTTTTTTCCCCTTTCTCTACAATAAAAGAGAATGTATTTTGCACACGCTGCGCCTTGGTCCACTTTCTCTCAGCAAGACGATCGTGACAGAATTACCCACCAAAACGGGACCAAGCAGCGTGTGAAGCGGCAACAGGAGCAATGCACACAGGATTTATGGCAATGGGAGCAGGATCTGGGCTACACTACGTGGGAGGAGATCGACAGGTGGGCGATAGACCCAGGGAGAATGCCGGAGCCCGCCTGGGATTCTCTGGCGCAGTGCGAGGAGGGATACCGGCGAATGGAGGCAGCACGAAGACGCGGTAGGAAGCCTGTGAGTCAGCCCCAAAAAAATCTTGGGGGGGGGGATAAAAGGGAGTGTGGCGAAGTCAGGTAGGAGACCTGCGCATACTCCCTGTACTTACCGTGGAGAGCGAGAGTACGGGCAGACACCGTGTTACGCAGTAGAGTGCATGGTGTCTCCTGTACGTGTTCATAGCCCGGTGCGGGTTATTCCACCTCCCCGCACTGGCAGGGCTAGATTGAGGATTGAGCCGGATGTCATGAAGCCGGCCCAACGCATCTGGCCACCAGTGCGTCTCCTCGGGCCGGCTTACATGGCACCAGCCTTACGCATGGTGTCCCCGGTTCGCCTACATAGCCCGGTGCGGGTTATTCCACCTCCCCGCACTGGTCGCGCGACGGGGAGCATACAACCAGGTAAGGTTGGGCAGGCTCAGTGCTCAAGGGAGCCAGTACGCCTGCACGGTCCGGTATTTCCGGCGCCACCTCCCCGCCCCAACCCAGTACCACCAGTGCCTACACCACGCACCAGGCTTCCTGTGCGTCTCCAGAGCCCTGTTCCTCCTCCACGCACTAGCCCTATGGTGCGTGTCTCCAGCCCAGTACCACCAGTTCCGGCACCACGCACCAAGCCTCCTGTGCGTCTCCAGAGTCCTGTGCGTCCTGTTGCTGCTCCCCGCACTAGCCCTGAGATGCGTGTCCCCAGCCCGGTACCACCAGTTCCGGCACCACGCACTAGGCCTAATGTGCGTCTCCAGGGTCCAGTATGCCCTGTTCCTTCTCCCCGCACTAGCCTTCAGGTGCGTGTCCCCAGCCCGGTACCACCAGTTCCGGCACCACGCACCAGGCCTACAGTGCGCCTCAGCCGGCCAGAGTCTGCCGTCTGCCCAGCGGCGCCTGAACTGCCCGTCTGCCAAGCACCGTCTGAGCTGCCCGTCTGCCAAGCACCGTCTGAGCTGCCCGTCTGCCAAGCACCGTCTGAGCTGCCCGTCTGTCCCGAGCCGTCAGAGCTGCCCGTCTGTCCCGAGCCAGACAGGATCAGCCCGAGCCGTCCGCCAGCCATGAGCAGCCAGAGCCGTCCGCCAGCCATGAGCAGCCAGAGCCGTCCGCCAGCCATGAGCAGCCAGAGCCGTCCGCCAGCCATGAGCAGCCAGAGTCGCCCGCCAGCCATGAGCAGCCAGAGTCGCCAGCCAGCCATGAGCAGCCAGAGTCGCCAGCCAGCCATGAGCAGCCAGAGTCGCCAGCCAGCCATGAGCAGCCAGAGTCGCCAGCCAGCCATGAGCAGCCAGAGTCGCCAGCCAGCCATGAGCAGCCAGAGTCGCCAGCCAGCCATGAGCAGCCAGAGTCGCCAGCCAGCCATGAGCAGCCAGAGTCGCCAGCCAGCCATGAGCAGCCAGAGTCGCAAGCCAGCCATGAGCAGCCAGAGTCACCAGCCAGCCAGGATCTTCCAAAGCCGCCAGTCAGCCAGGATCTACCAGAGCCACCAAAGCGGGTATTGACAATGGTGGAGTAGGGGCCACGTCCCGCACCCGAGCCGCCGCCATAATAAGGCCCACCCCGGACCCTCCCCTTCAATGTCAGGTTGTGCGGTCGGAGTCCGCACCTTTGGGGAGGGGGTACTGTCACACCCTGGCCTTAGTTATCTTTGTTTTCATTATTATTTTAGTTAGGTCAGGGTGTGACATGGGGTATGTATGTGTTTTTGTAGTGTCTAGGGGTTGTTGTATGTGTATGGGGCAGTGTCTAGTGTAGTTGTCTATGGTTGCCTGAGTGGTTCTCAATCAGAGACAGATGTCTTTCATTTGTCTCTGATTGGGAGCCATATTTAAGGCAGCCATAGGCATCATGCGTTTGTGGGTAATTGTCTATGTCTATGTTCTATGTTGCATGTGTGCACTTAGTTCTTCTTAGCTTCACGATCGGTTTTGTTCATTTTGTAAGTGTTTGTTTTTTCCTTCATTAAAAGAAGATGTCTTATTTTTCACACGCTGCGTTTTGGTCCTCCATTCAAAGTCAAGACGATCGTGACAACCATACCATAATATGCCATACCATTCCATAATATACTATACCATACTATACTATACTATACCATACTATATTATAATATGCCATAACATGCCATACTATACCATAATATACTATACCATACTATACATGCTACACCATACTGTACTATACCATACCATACTGTGCCATACCATACCACACCATATCATACTATACCACATCAAATCACACACCACTATACTATACTATTCCATACTATACTATACCATACTACATCACATCATAATATACCATACTATACCACATCAAATCATACTATGCCATACCACACTATGCCATACTGTACCATACTATACTATAACATTCCACACTATACCATACTATAATATACAATACCATACTTTAATATGCTATTCCATACTAAACTATACTATACAATACCATACTATACCATACCATTCTATACCATACCATACTTTAATATACCATTCCATACTAAACTATACTGTGCATACCATACTATACCACACCACACCATACTATACCACATCACACTATACTATACCATACTATACTATATTATACCACATCACACTATACCATACTATACTATATTATACCACATCACACAATACTATACCATAAAGACGTAAATTACACCCGAGGGGTGCGCCCTAAAGGCAAGGTAGGAGCTGGCACATCACCACCTCAAACAACCTAATCATCATGATTGCAAATACCTTATAGGCTAGTATGTGTCTTTTATAACCAATATAAAATCTCTGTGTATGTGTTTGTCCAGGAGCTGCTCTCCCTCCACTCTGACTGGTAAAGTCAACCAACTGGAGGTGATCCTGACTCAACTGCAGCATGACCTCAGAAAGGTACTTCTTACTCCCGTATTAACCCTGGGTAGAACACAGGAAACCCATTTACACTGCAGCTGCCTGAGTGCTGCCTGACTATAGAAGCGAATGTCCCATTTTTAAGTTGGTTAAAAAAAAGTCACGTAGCTAGTCTTATAAGCCAAGAACAATAGGGTGTGTTTGTCATTTTACAGCTATTTGTGAACCCATACTTGTTTCCAAGTGAGTGATAAGAGACCGTTAACCTCCATCTGAAATGGCATCCATTTCAGACAAAACCCAAATGTTGAGTGTTGATCTCCTCCTCAGGAGCAGGAGGACAAGGTGTTGCTGCAGGTAGAGGTCAGGGTTTGGGTCAGGGTTTGGGTCAGGGTTAGAGGTCAGTGTTAATATGATATGTTCTCTCTCTCTCTACCAGGAGAAGGAGGACAAGGTGTTGCTGCAGGTAGAGGTCAGGGTTTGGGTCAGGGTTAGGGGTCAGGGTTAGAGGTCAGTGTTAATATGATATGTTCTCTATCTCTACCAGGAGAAGGAGGACAAGGTGTTGCTGCAGGTAGAGGTTAGGGTTTGGGTCAGGGTTTGGGTCAGGGTTAGGGGTCAGGGTTAGAGGTCAGTGTTAATACGATATGTTCTCTATCTCTACCAGGAGCAGGAGGACAAGGTGTTGCTGCAGGTAGAGGTCAGGGTTTGGGTCAGGGTTTGGGTCAGGGTTAGGGGTCAGGGTTAGAGGTCAGTGTTAATACGATATGTTCTCTATCTCTACCAGGAGAAGGAGGACAAGGTGTTGCTGCAGGTAGAGGTGCAGCACCTGAGACAAGACAACATGAGACTACAGGAGGAGAGTCAGACATCAGCCGCTCAACTCAGGAAGTTTACTGAATGGTTCTTCCACACTATCGACAAGAAACCCTGAAACTGTACTGGAGGACTAATGCCCCTGGGAACAAGGACACTTTACTACCCCAGGGGGCAACAGAACTCTGACGACTACTGCCATACTACTGCACTGAGAGATACCTACTGCCCAAGGAGCAATGGGACCCTCTACTGCCCTTGGGGGGCAACTAGACTTCTCGAATGCCACATGGACAGACAATTTCTACAAGCTCATGCTCAAGGCCCCAGGGATAAAACATAACTATTCAAGGAAACCCTGTGCTGTGTGGGGGAGTCTGTCCTGGGGAACCCCTCTTTCTCTGTCCCCTGGGGAACCCCTCTTTCTCTGTCCCCTGGGGAACCCCTCTGTCCTGGGGAAACCCTCTTTCTCTGTCCCCTGGGGAACCCCTCTGTCCTGGGGAACCCCTCTTTCTCTGTCCCCTGGGGAAGCCTTCTGTTCTGGGTAACCTTTCATGAGGAATCAGCTTAATGTCTGCTATCTGCACCAGGAGGCACCAAGAGGAATCAACTTAATGTCTGTTATCTGCACCAGGAGTCAACAGGGCCTGCTATCTGCACCAACCATGTGGCAGACCTGGACAGTAAAGGCACAGTGGGATAAAAATAAAAAATAAATAATGAATGTAGCTCAACTGACCTGAGAAGTATTTTTTACTGTCTGTTTCCTCAACGTTCCTAAAGCCACAAACACTTAGAATCCAACCTGATGTTAGATCCAAACACTTAGAAGCCAACCTGACGTTATATCCAAACACTTAGAAGCCAACCTGACGTTAGATCCAAACACTTAGAAGCCAACCTGACGTTAGATCCAAACACTTAGAAGCCAACCTGACGTTAGATCCAAACACTTAGAAGCCAACCTGACGTTAGATCCAAACACTTAGAAGCCAACCTGACGTTAGATCCAAACACTTAGAAGCCAACCTGATGTTTGATCCAAACACTTAGAAGCCAACCTGATGTTAGATCCAAACACTTAGAAGCCAACCTGATGTTAGATCCAAACACTTAGAAGCCAACCTGACGTTAGATCCAAACACTTAGAAGCCAACCTGATGTTTGATCCAAACACTTAGAAGCCAACCTGATGTTTGATCCAAACACTTAGAAGCCAACCTGATGTTAGATCCAAACACTTAGAAGCCAACCTGATGTTAGATCCAAACACTTAGAAGCCAACCTGATGTTAGATCCAAACACTTAGAAGCCAACCTGATGTTAGATCCAAACACTTAGAAGCCAACCTGACGTTAGATCCAAACACTTAGAAGCCAACCTGATGTTAGATCCAAACACTTAGAAGCCAACCTGATGTTAGATCCAAACACTTAGAAGCCAACCTGATGTTAGATCCAAACACTTAGAAGCCAACCTGATGTTAGATCCAAACACTTAGAAGCCAACCTGATGTTAGATCCAAACACTTTGATTTTAAATACTTTTGTTTAATCTTTATGTTCTTCACTGTTGTAATATAGAATCACAAAGGGGCAGTAGGGTTGATTAAAAGGTGCTCTCCTCCTCTCACTAGCTGTCGTATGAAAACCTCTTATCTCCACAACAGAACATTTTCAGGAAATGGGGAAAAACTGCCATATTTTACCATTAACAATTTACGAAACCTACAAAGTTTAAAAAACTAATATTTGTTCTTGTCCTAGAGTCATGAAGTGTTCAGAGTGCATTGTGGGGAGTTACTGCTTTCAATTTCTGTAAACAAATAAATACTAAATGGTCAAATTGCACAAATTGAGTTACAAGGTTTTCATTCGACAGCATTTCTAAAACCTATCTATCACTAGTCTGTAGATATGCCGCTGTCACAGCATTTCTAAAACCTATCTATCACTAGTCTGTAGATATGCCGCTGTCACAGCATTTCTAAAACCTATCTATCACTAGTCTGTAGATATGCCGCTGTCACCATGTCTTAGCAATAACAAAGTAGTTGTTATTATAAAAGTGTGTTTTTAAAAGTTAGCAGCACAAACGTAAGCAGCTCCTGTGGGGAGAGTGACGGTTGTATTTGACATCGATATCCTACAAGAGACTGTGGGTCTATATGGGTGTAGAATAGTATGGGTCCTTTCTCTTTGCTTTCGTTGTTACTACTCTTGCCTTGTCCATGGATCGCTCAGCTGATACACAAACCTGGGCTGCATACCACAAGGCACACTATTCCCTACATAGCGCACTACTTTGGTCAAGATTTGGTCAAAAGTAGTGCACTATACTTTAGGAATAGGGTGCCATTTGTGAAGCAAACCCTAATGCGTTATAATCACAGTAGCAATCTGGGCCCATAGGGCTCTGGTCTAAAGTAGTGCACTATGTAGGGAATAGGGTGCCATAGGGCTCTGGTCTAAAGTAGTGCACTATGTAGGGAATAGGGTGCCATAGGGCTCTGGTCTAAAGTAGTGCACTATGTAGGGAATAGGGTGCCATAGGGCTCTGGTTTAAAGTAGTGCACTATATAGGGTGCCATGTAGGATATAGCCAATCACACTCACAATGTCAAAATGTCTCTCTCTGTACATACGCTCCTCTACTGAAGTGTCTTGCTGTATTTCATATTTATAGAAACTGATTTCACCTGAAGTTGTTCGTTTGATTAATTAAGCATCATATAGCTATTCCTCGTTCAGCACTAGGTTGGGAAAAAGCTATGTTTATGTTGTAAAGTATGTGTGAAGCTTCATTTACAGGGCAGAAATATATTAAAATATACAACTGATTATTCTTGTTGACTGTGTCCCAGAGCTCTGGTCTAAAGTAGTGCACTACTACCCTATAGACCCTGGTCTAAAGTAGTGCACTACTACCCTATAGACTCTGGTCTAAAGTAGTGCACTACTACCCTATAGACTCTGGTCTAAAGTAGTGCACTACTACCCTATAGACTCTGGTCTAAAGTAGTGCACTACTACCCTATAGACCCTGGTCTAAAGTAGTGCACTACTACCCTATAGACCCTGGTCTAAAGTAGTGCACTACTACCCTATAGACCCTGGTCTAAAGTAGTGCACTACTACCCTATAGACCCTGGTCTAAAGTAGTGCACTACTACCCTATAGACCCTGGTCTAAAGTAGTGCACTACTACCCTATAGACCCTGGTCTAAAGTAGTGCACTACTACCCTATAGACCCTGGTCTAAAGTAGTGCACTACTACCCTATAGACCCTGGTCTAAAGTAGTGCACCTCTACCCTATAGACCCTGGTCTAAAGTAGTGCACTACTACCCTATAGACCCTGGTCTAAAGTAGTGCACTACTACCCTATAGACCCTGGTCTAAAGTAGTGCACTACTACCCTATAGACCCTGGTCTAAAGTAGTGCACTACTACCCTTAGACCCTGGTCTAAAGTAGTGCACTAAATAGGGTGCCATTTGGGACTCATGTTTGTTTTGTTTTGTTTTGGAGATGATTCCAACATTTGGATGCTGCTAGATAATCAGTCTGTTGGTTTGTTGCTTTTACAGGATAATAATGTCTTTCTACGTTTAACTGTTTCAGCTCACATGAGATGTGATAGGTTGCTTTGGTTTTCTAAATAAATGTAGTATGAAAATAATGAATGACTTTTATTATGGTGTTTTAACTCACAAAACAGTGACCACAACATGTACCAGACCACTATTGACAGTGGCAGTAGTGGTAGTCGTATGTTACTATAGTATACCCTACTCTATTGGCAGTGGTAGTAGTATGTTACTATAGTATACCCTACTATATTGGCAGTGGTAGTAGTGGTAGTAGTGTGTTACTATAGTATACCCTACTCTATTGGCAGTGGTAGTAGTGTGTTACTATAGTATACCCTACTCTATTGGCAGTGGTAGTAGTGTGTTACTATAGTATACCCTACTCTATTGGCAGTGGTAGTAGTGTGTTACTATAGTATACCCTACTCTATTGGCAGTGGTAGTAGTATGTTACTATAGTATACCCTACTCTATTGGCAGTGGTAGTAGTATGTTACTATAGTATACCCTACTCTATTGGCAGTGGTAGTAGTGTGTTACTATAGTATACCCTACTCTATTGGCAGTGGTAGTAGTGTGTTACTATAGTATACCCTACTCTATTGGCAGTGGTAGTAGTGTGTTACTATAGTATACCCTACTCTATTGGCAGTGGTAGTAGTATGTTACTATAGTATACCCTGCTCTATTGGCAGTGGTAGTAGTATGTTACTATAGTATACCCTACTCTATTGGCAGTGGTAGTATAATGGTACTATAGTATACCCTACTCTATTGGCAGTGGTAGTATAATGGTACTATAGTATACCCTACTCTATTGGCAGTGGTAGTAGTGTGTTACTATAGTATACCCTACTCTATTGGCAGTGGTAGTAGTATGTTACTATAGTATACCCTGCTCTATTGGCAGTGGTAGTAGTATGTTACTATAGTATACCCTACTCTATTGGCAGTGGTAGTAGTATGTTACTATAGTATACCCTACTCTATTGGCAGTGGTAGTAGTATGTTACTATAGTATACCCTACTCTATTGGCAGTGGTAGTAGTATGTTACTATAGTATACCCTACTCTATTGTCAGTGGTAGTAGTATGGTACTATAGTATACCCTACTCTATTGGCAGTGGTAGTATAATGGTACTATAGTATACCCTACTCTATTGGCAGTGGTAGTATAATGGTACTATAGTATACCCTACTCTATTGGCAGTGGTAGTAGTATGTTACTATAGTATACCCTACTCTATTGGCAGTGGTAGTAGTGTGTTACTATAGTATACCCTACTCTATTGGCAGTGGTAGTAGTATGTTACTATAGTATACCCTACTCTATTGGCAGTGGTAGTAGTGTGTTACTATAGTATACCCTACTCTATTGGCAGTGGTAGTATAATGGTACTATAGTATACCCTACTCTATTGGCAGTGGTAGTATAATGGTACTATAGTATACCCTACTCTATTGGCAGTGGTAGTATAATGGTACTATAGTATACCCTACTCTATTGGCAGTGGTAGTAGTGTGTTACTATAGTATACCCTACTCTATTGGCAGTGGTAGTAGTATGTTACTATAGTATACCCTACTCTATTGGCAGTGGTAGTAGTGTGTTACTATAGTATACCCTACTCTATTGGCAGTGGTAGTATAATGGTACTATAGTATACCCTACTCTATTGGCAGTGGTAGTAGTGTGTTACAATAGTATACCCTACTCTATTGGCAGTGGTAGTAGTATGTTACTATAGTATACCCTACTCTATTGGCAGCGGTAGTAGTATGTTACTATAGTATACCCTACTCTATTGGCAGTGGTAGTAGTGTGTTACTATAGTATACCCTACTCTATTGGCAGTGGTAGTATAATGTTACTATAGTATACCCTAATCTATTGGCAGTGGTAGTAGTATGTTACTATAGTATACCCTATTCTATTGGCAGTGGTAGTAGTATGTTACTATAGTATACCCTACTCTATTGGCAGTGGTAGTAGTATGTTACTATAGTATACCATATATATACATCGCTATATACAGGGAGTACCAGGTAATAACACGGCTATATACAGGGAGTACCAGGTAATAGCATGGCTATATACAGGGAGTACCAGGTAATAACATGGCTATATACAGGGAGTACCAGGTAATAACATGGCTATATACAGGGAGTACCAGGTAATAACATGGCTATATACAGGGAGTACCAGGTCATACCATGGCTATATACAGGGAGTACCAGGTAATAACATGGCTATATACAGGGAGTACCAGGTAATAACATGGCTATATACAGGGAGTACCAGGTAATAACATGGCTATATACAGGGAGTACCAGGTAATAACATGGCTATATACAGGGAGTACCAGGTAATACCATGGCTATATACAGGGAGTACCAGGTAATAACATGGCTATATACAGGGAGTACCAGGTAATAACATGGTTATATACAGGGAGTACCAGGTAATACCATGGCTATATACAGGGAGTACCAGGTAATAACATGGCTATATACAGGGAGTACCAGGTAATAACATGGCTATATACAGGGAGTACCAGGTAATAACATGGCTATATACAGGGAGTACCAGGTAATAACATGGCTATATACAGGAAGTACCAGGTAATAACATGGCTATATACAGGGAGTACCAGGTAATAACATGGCTATATACAGGGAGTACCAGGTAAGAACATGGCTATATACAGGGAGTACCAGGTAATAACATGTCTATATACAGGGAGTACCGGGTAATAACATGGCTATATACAGGGAGTACCAGGTAATAACATGGCTATATACAGGGAGTACCAGGTAATAACATGGCTATATAGACAGGGAGTACCAGGTAATAACATGGCTATATACAGGAAGTACCAGGTAATAACATGGCTATATACAGGGAGTACCAGGTAATAACATGGCTATATAGACAGGGAGTACCCGGTAATAACATGGCTATATAGACAGGCAGTACCCGGTAATAACATGGCTATATAGACAGGGAGTACCAGGTAATAACATGGCTATATACAGGGAGTACCAGGTAATAACATGGCTATATACAGGAAGTACCAGGTAATACCATGGCTATATACAGGGAGTACCAGGTAATAACATGGCTATATACAGGAAGTACCAGGTAATAACATGGCTATATACAGGGAGTACCAGGTAATAACATGGCTATATACAGGAAGTACCAGGTAATACCATGGCTATATACAGGGAGTACCAGGTAATACCATGGCTATATACAGGGAGTACCAGGTAATAACATGGTTATATACAGGAAGTACCAGGTAATACCATGGCTATATACAGGGAGTACCAGGTAATAACATGGTTATATACAGGAAGTACCAGGTAATAACATGGCTATATACAGGGAGTACCAGGTAATAACATGGTTATATACAGGAAGTACCAGGTAATAACATGGCTATATACAGGGAGTACCAGGTAATAGCATGGTTATATACAGGGAGTAGTAGTAACATGGCTATATACAGGGAGTACCAGGTAATAGCATGGCTATATACAGGAAGTACCAGGTAATACCATGGCTATATACAGGGAGTACCAGGTAATAACATGGCTATATACAGGGAGTACCAGGTAATAACATGGCTATACACAGGGAGTAGTAGTAACATGGCTATATACAGGGAGTACCAGGTAATAGCATGGCTATATACAGGGAGTACCAGGTAATAACATGGCTATACACAGGGAGTAGTAGTAACATGGCTATATACAGGGAGTACCAGGTAATAACATGGCTATACACAGGGAGTACCAGGTAATAACATGGCTATATACAGGGAGTACCAGGTAATAACATGGTTATATACAGGGAGTACCAGGTAATAACATGGCTATGTACAAGGAGTACCAGGTAATAACATGGCTATATACAGGGAGTACCAGGTAATAACATGGCTATATACAGGGAGTACCAGGTAATACCATGGCTATATACAGGGAGTACCAGGTAATAACATGGCTATATACAGGGAGTACCAGGTAATAACATGGCTATATACAGGAAGTACCAGGTAATACCATGGCTATATACAGGGAGTACCAGGTAATAACATGGCTATATACAGGAAGTACCAGGTAATAACATGGCTATATACAGGGAGTACCAGGTAATAACATGGCTATATACAGGAAGTACCAGGTAATACCATGGCTATATACAGGGAGTACCAGGTAATACCATGGCTATATACAGGGAGTACCAGGTAATAACATGGTTATATACAGGAAGTACCAGGTAATACCATGGCTATATACAGGGAGTACCAGGTAATAACATGGTTATATACAGGAAGTACCAGGTAATAACATGGCTATATACAGGGAGTACCAGGTAATAACATGGTTATATACAGGAAGTACCAGGTAATAACATGGCTATATACAGGGAGTACCAGGTAATAGCATGGTTATATACAGGGAGTAGTAGTAACATGGCTATATACAGGGAGTACCAGGTAATAGCATGGCTATATACAGGAAGTACCAGGTAATACCATGGCTATATACAGGGAGTACCAGGTAATAACATGGCTATATACAGGGAGTACCAGGTAATAACATGGCTATACACAGGGAGTAGTAGTAACATGGCTATATACAGGGAGTACCAGGTAATAGCATGGCTATATACAGGGAGTACCAGGTAATAACATGGCTATACACAGGGAGTAGTAGTAACATGGCTATATACAGGGAGTACCAGGTAATAACATGGCTATACACAGGGAGTACCATGTAATAACATGGCTATATACAGGGAGTACCAGGTAATAACATGGTTATATACAGGGAGTACCAGGTAATAACATGGCTATGTACAAGGAGTACCAGGTAATAACATGGCTATATACAGGGAGTACCAGGTAATAACATGGCTATATACAGGAAGTACCAGGTAATAACATGGCTATATACAGGGAGTACCAGGTAATAACATGGCTATATACAGGGAGTACCAGGTCATAACATGGCTATATACAGGGAGTACCAGGTAATACCATGGCTATATACAGGGAGTACCAGGTAATAGCATGGTTATATACAGGGAGTACCAGGTAATAGCATGGCTATATACAGGGAGTACCAGGTAATAACATGGCTATACACAGGGAGTAGTAATAACATGGCTATATACAGGGAGTACCAGGTAATAACATGGCTATATACAGGAAGTACCAGGTAATAACATGGCTATATACAGGGAGTACCAGGTAATAACATGGCTATATACAGGGAGTACCAGGTAAGAACATGGCTATATACAGGGAGTAACAGGTAATAACATGTCTATATACAGGGAGTACCGGGTAATAACATGGCTATATACAGGGAGTACCGGGTAATAACATGGCTATATACAGGGAGTACCAGGTAATAACATGGCTATATAGACAGGGAGTACCAGGTAATAACATGGCTATATACAGGAAGTACCAGGTAATAACATGGCTATATACAGGGAGTACCAGGTAATAACATGGCTATATAGACAGGGAGTACCCGGTAATAACATGGCTATATAGACAGGCAGTACCCGGTAATAACATGGCTATATAGACAGGGAGTACCAGGTAATAACATGGCTATATACAGGGAGTACCAGGTAATAACATGGCTATATACAGGAAGTACCAGGTAATACCATGGCTATATACAGGGAGTACCAGGTAATAACATGGCTATATACAGGAAGTACCAGGTAATAACATGGCTATATACAGGGGGTACCAGGTAATACCATGGCTATATACAGGGAGTACCAGGTAATAACATGGTTATATACAGGAAGTACCAGGTAATACCATGGCTATATACAGGGAGTACCAGGTAATAACATGGTTATATACAGGAAGTACCAGGTAATAACATGGCTATATACAGGGAGTACCAGGTAATAACATGGTTATATACAGGAAGTACCAGGTAATAACATGGCTATATACAGGGAGTACCAGGTAATAGCATGGTTATATACAGGGAGTAGTAGTAACATGGCTATATACAGGGAGTACCAGGTAATAACATGGCTATATACAGGGAGTACCAGGTAATAACATGGCTATATACAGGGAGTACCAGGTAATAACATGGCTATATACAGGGAGTACCAGGTAATACCATGGCTATATACAGGGAGTACCAGGTAATAACATGGCTATACACAGGGAGTAGTAGTAACATGGCTATATACAGGGAGTACCAGGTAATAGCATGGCTATATACAGGGAGTACCAGGTAATAACATGGCTATATACAGGGAGTACCAGGTAATAACATGGCTATACACAGGGAGTAGTAGTAACATGGCTATATACAGGGAGTACCAGGTAATAACATGGCTATACACAGGGAGTACCAGGTAATAACATGGCTATATACAGGGAGTACCAGGTAATAACATGGTTATATACAGGGAGTACCAGGTAATAACATGGCTATGTACAAGGAGTACCAGGTAATAACATGGCTATATACAGGGAGTACCAGGTAATAACATGGCTATATACAGGAAGTACCAGGTAATAACATGGCTATATACAGGGAGTACCAGGTAATAACATGGCTATATACAGGGAGTACCAGGTCATAACATGGCTATATACAGGGAGTACCAGGTAATACCATGGCTATATACAGGGAGTACCAGGTAATAGCATGGTTATATACAGGGAGTACCAGGTAATAGCATGGCTATATACAGGGAGTACCAGGTAATAACATGGCTATACACAGGGAGTAGTAATAACATGGTTATATACAGGGAGTACCAGGTAATAACATGGCTATATACAGGGAGTACCAGGTAATAACATGGCTATATACAGGGAGTACCAGGTAATAACATGGCTATATACAGGGAGTACCAGGTCATAACATGGCTATATACAGGGAGTACCAGGTAATACCATGGCTATATACAGGGAGTACCAGGTAATAACATGGTTATATACAGGAAGTACCAGGTAATAACATGGCTATATACAGGGAGTACCAGGTAATAGCATGGCTATAAACAGGGAGTACCCATACAGAGTGGATGTGCATGGGTACCTTGTAGTTGAGGTAGATTAGTACAGATACTGTATTTTCCCAGCACAGCAGACGTCTTGTATTTGATGTGTCTGTGGTTTGTTTTCTGCAGGGCTCTTTTGTAAAAGAGACCTAGTACTCAACATGAACCATCTTCAAATAACAGTTAAATAAATAAAACATGCTAAATGTATAGATTTCCTTTGTCCCCTTGTCCTTCATACTGTATTGTAACTCACTGTGTCAGCCATGTTCTTATACAATCAATCAGTATCTGGGTGTGTAGGATGAATTGAAAACAATATTCTAACCTAGTTTCTTATCTAGCCACCAGGTTATTACCACATGGCACAGTCAGTCCCTCTGAGAGTAGTATGGGCTTTAGAAGTATGTGTTAAATGACTGTACTACTGTGACTAGATGCTGTGTTACTGTGACTAGATGCTGTGTTACTGTGACTAGATGCTGTACTACTGTGACTAGATGCTGTGTTACTGTGACTAGATGCTGTGTTACTGTGACTAGATGCTGTACTACTGTGACTAGATGCTGTGTTACTGTGACTAGATGCTGTGTTACTGTGACTAGATGCTGTCCTACTGTGACTAGATGCTGTGTTACTGTGACTAGATGCTGTGTTACTGTGACTAGATGCTGTGTTACTGTGACTAGATGCTGTGTTACTGTGACTAGATGCTGAACTACTGTGACCAGATGCTGTGTTACTGTGACTAGATGCTGTGTTACTGTGACTAGATGCTGTACTACTGTGACTAGATGCTGTGTTACTGTGACTAGATGCTGTGTTACTGTGACTAGATGCTGTGTTACTGTGACTAGATGCTGTGTTACTGTGACTAGATGCTGTGTTACTGTGACTAGATGCTGTGTTACTGTGACTAGATGCTGTGTTACTGTGACTAGATGCTGTGTTACTGTGACTAGATGCTGTGTTACTGTGACTAGATGCTGTGTTACTGTGACTAGATGCTGTGTTACTGTGACTAGATGCTGTGTTACTGTGACTAGATGCTGTACTACTGTGACTAGATGCTGTGTTACTGTGACTAGATGCTGAACTACTGTGACCAGATGCTGTGTTACTGTGACTAGATGCTGTACTACTGTGACTAGATGCTGTACTACTGTGACTAGATGCTGTACTACTGTGACTAGATGCTGTGTTACTGTGACTAGATGCTGAACTACTGTGACCAGATGCTGTGTTACTGTGACTAGATGCTGTGTTACTGTGACTAGATGCTGTACTACTGTGACTAGATGCTGTACTACTGTGACTAGATGCTGTGTTACTGTGACTAGATGCTGAACTACTGTGACCAGATGCTGTGTTACTGTGACTAGATGCTGTACTACTGTGACTAGATGCTGTGTTACTGTGACTAGATGCTGTGTTACTGTGACTAGATGCTGTACTACTGTGACTAGATGCTGTGTTACTGTGACTAGATGCTGTGTTACTGTGACTAGATGCTGTCCTACTGTGACTAGATGCTGTGTTACTGTGACTAGATGCTGTGTTACTGTGACTAGATGCTGTGTTACTGTGACTAGATGCTGTGTTACTGTGACTAGATGCTGTATTACTGTGACTAGATGCTGTGTTACTGTGACTAGATGCTGTGTTACTGTGACTAGATGCTGTGTTACTGTGACTAGATGCTGTGTTACTGTGACTAGATGCTGTACTACTGTGACTAGATGCTGTACTACTGTGACTAGATGCTGTGTTACTGTGACTAGATGCTGTGTTACTGTGACTAGATGCTGTGTTACTGTGACTAGATGCTGTACTACTGTGACTAGATGCTGTACTACTGTGACTAGATGCTGTGTTACTGTGACTAGATGCTGTGTTACTGTGACTAGATGCTGTGTTACTGTGACTAGATGCTGTGTTACTGTGACTAGATGCTGAACTACTGTGACTAGATGCTGTGTTACTGTGACTAGATGCTGTGTTACTGTGACTAGATGCTGTGTTACTGTGACTAGATGCTGAACTACTGTGACTAGATGCTGTGTTACTGTGACTAGATGCTGTGTTACTGTGACGAGATGCTGTGTTACTGTGACTAGATGCTGTACTACTGTGACTAGATGCTGTACTACTGTGACTAGATGCTGTGTTACTGTGACTAGATGCTGTGTTACTGTGACTAGATGCTGTGTTACTGTGACTAGATGCTGAACTACTGTGACTAGATGCTGTGTTACTGTGACTAGATGCTGTGTTACTGTGACTAGATGCTGAACTACTGTGACTAGATGCTGTGTTACTGTGACTAGATGCTGTGTTACTGTGACTAGATGCTGTGTTACTGTGACTAGATGCTGTACTACTGTGACTAGATGCTGTACTACTGTGACTAGATGCTGTGTTACTGTGACTAGATGCTGTGTTACTGTGACTAGATGCTGTGTTACTGTGACTAGATGCTGTGTTACTGTGACTAGATGCTGCACTACTGTGACTAGATGCTGTACTACTGTGACTAGATGCTGTGTTACTGTGACTAGATGCTGTGTTACTGTGACTAGATGCTGTGTTACTGTGACTAGATGCTGAACTACTGTGACTAGATGCTGTGTTACTGTGACTAGATGCTGTGTTACTGTGACTAGATGCTGTGTTACTGTGACTAGATGCTGAACTACTGTGACTAGATGCTGTGTTACTGTGACTAGATGCTGTGTTACTGTGACTAGATGCTGTGTTACTGTGACTAGATGCTGTACTACTGTGACTAGATGCTGTGTTACTGTGACTAGATGCTGTGTTACTGTGACTAGATGCTGTGTTACTGTGACTAGATGCTGAACTACTGTGACCAGATGCTGTGTTACTGTGACTAGATGCTGTGTTACTGTGACTAGATGCTGTACTACTGTGACTAGATGCTGTGTTACTGTGACTAGATGCTGTGTTACTGTGACTAGATGCTGTGTTACTGTGACTAGATGCTGTGTTACTGTGACTAGATGCTGTGTTACTGTGACTAGATGCTGTGTTACTGTGACTAGATGCTGTGTTACTGTGACTAGATGCTGTATTACTGTGACTAGATGCTGTGTTACTGTGACTAGATGCTGTGTTACTGTGACTAGATGCTGTGTTACTGTGACTAGATGCTGTGTTACTGTGACTAGATGCTGTGTTACTGTGACTAGATGCTGTACTACTGTGACTAGATGCTGTACTACTGTGACTAGATGCTGTGTTACTGTGACTAGATGCTGTGTTACTGTGACTAGATGCTGTGTTACTGTGACTAGATGCTGTACTACTGTGACTAGATGCTGTACTACTGTGACTAGATGCTGTGTTACTGTGACTAGATGCTGTGTTACTGTGACTAGATGCTGTGTTACTGTGACTAGATGCTGTGTTACTGTGACTAGATGCTGAACTACTGTGACTAGATGCTGTGTTACTGTGACTAGATGCTGTGTTACTGTGACTAGATGCTGTGTTACTGTGACTAGATGCTGAACTACTGTGACTAAATGCTGTGTTACTGTGACTAGATGCTGCACTACTGTGACTAGATGCTGTGTTACTGTGACTAGATGCTGTACTACTGTGACTAGATGCTGTGTTACTGTGACTAGATGCTGAACTACTGTGACCAGATGCTGTGTTACTGTGACTAGATGCTGTGTTACTGTGACTAGATGCTGTACTACTGTGACTAGATGCTGTACTACTGTGACTAGATGCTGTGTTACTGTGACTAGATGCTGAACTACTGTGACCAGATGCTGTGTTACTGTGACTAGATGCTGTACTACTGTGACTAGATGCTGTGTTACTGTGACTAGATGCTGTGTTACTGTGACTAGATGCTGTACTACTGTGACTAGATGCTGTGTTACTGTGACTAGATGCTGTGTTACTGTGACTAGATGCTGTCCTACTGTGACTAGATGCTGTGTTACTGTGACTAGATGCTGTGTTACTGTGACTAGATGCTGTGTTACTGTGACTAGATGCTGTACTACTGTGACTAGATGCTGTACTACTGTGACTAGATGCTGTGTTACTGTGACTAGATGCTGTGTTACTGTGACTAGATGCTGTGTTACTGTGACTAGATGCTGAACTACTGTGACTAGATGCTGTGTTACTGTGACTAGATGCTGTGTTACTGTGACTAGATGCTGTGTTACTGTGACTAGATGCTGAACTACTGTGACTAGATGCTGTGTTACTGTGACTAGATGCTGTGTTACTGTGACTAGATGCTGTGTTACTGTGACTAGATGCTGTGTTACTGTGACTAGATGCTGTGTTACTGTGACTAGATGCTGTACTACTGTGACTAGATGCTGTACTACTGTGACTAGATGCTGTGTTACTGTGACTAGATGCTGTGTTACTGTGACTAGATGCTGTGTTACTGTGACTAGATGCTGTACTACTGTGACTAGATGCTGTACTACTGTGACTAGATGCTGTGTTACTGTGACTAGATGCTGTGTTACTGTGACTAGATGCTGTGTTACTGTGACTAGATGCTGTGTTACTGTGACTAGATGCTGAACTACTGTGACTAGATGCTGTGTTACTGTGACTAGATGCTGTGTTACTGTGACTAGATGCTGTGTTACTGTGACTAGATGCTGAACTACTGTGACTAAATGCTGTGTTACTGTGACTAGATGCTGCACTACTGTGACTAGATGCTGTGTTACTGTGACTAGATGCTGTACTACTGTGACTAGATGCTGTGTTACTGTGACTAGATGCTGAACTACTGTGACCAGATGCTGTGTTACTGTGACTAGATGCTGTGTTACTGTGACTAGATGCTGTACTACTGTGACTAGATGCTGTACTACTGTGACTAGATGCTGTGTTACTGTGACTAGATGCTGAACTACTGTGACCAGATGCTGTGTTACTGTGACTAGATGCTGTACTACTGTGACTAGATGCTGTGTTACTGTGACTAGATGCTGTGTTACTGTGACTAGATGCTGTACTACTGTGACTAGATGCTGTGTTACTGTGACTAGATGCTGTGTTACTGTGACTAGATGCTGTCCTACTGTGACTAGATGCTGTGTTACTGTGACTAGATGCTGTGTTACTGTGACTAGATGCTGTGTTACTGTGACTAGATGCTGTACTACTGTGACTAGATGCTGTACTACTGTGACTAGATGCTGTGTTACTGTGACTAGATGCTGTGTTACTGTGACTAGATGCTGTGTTACTGTGACTAGATGCTGAACTACTGTGACTACATGCTGTGTTACTGTGACTAGATGCTGTGTTACTGTGACTAGATGCTGTGTTACTGTGACTAGATGCTGAACTACTGTGACTAGATGCTGTGTTACTGTGACTAGATGCTGTGTTACTGTGACTAGATGCTGTGTTACTGTGACTAGATGCTGTACTACTGTGACTAGATGCTGTACTACTGTGACTAGATGCTGTGTTACTGTGACTAGATGCAGTGTTACTGTGACTAGATGCTGTGTTACTGTGACTAGATGCTGTGTTACTGTGACTAGATGCTGCACTACTGTGACTAGATGCTGTGTTACTGTGACTAGATGCTGTACTACTGTGACTAGATGCTGTGTTACTGTGACTAGATGCTGAACTACTGTGACCAGATGCTGTGTTACTGTGACTAGATGCTGTGTTACTGTGACTAGATGCTGTACTACTGTGACTAGATGCTGTACTACTGTGACTAGATGCTGTGTTACTGTGACTAGATGCTGAACTACTGTGACCAGATGCTGTGTTACTGTGACTAGATGCTGTACTACTGTGACTAGATGCTGTGTTACTGTGACTAGATGCTGTGTTACTGTGACTAGATGCTGTACTACTGTGACTAGATGCTGTGTTACTGTGACTAGATGCTGTGTTACTGTGACTAGATGCTGTCCTACTGTGACTAGATGCTGTGTTACTGTGACTAGATGCTGTGTTTCTGTGACTAGATGCTGTGTTACTGTGACTAGATGCTGTGTTACTGTGACTAGATGCTGTGTTACTGTGACTAGATGCTGTGTTACTGTGACTAGATGCTGTGTTACTGTGACTAGATGCTGTGTTACTGTGACTAGATGCTGTGTTACTGTGACTAGATGCTGTGTTACTGTGACTAGATGCTGTGTTACTGTGACTAGATGCTGTGTTACTGTGACTAGATGCTGTGTTACTGTGACTAGATGCTGTATTACTGTGACTAGATGCTGTGTTACTGTGACTAGATGCTGTGTTACTGTGACTAGATGCTGTGTTACTGTGACTAGATGCTGTGTTACTGTGACTAGATGCTGTGTTACTGTGACTAGATGCTGTACTACTGTGACTAGATGCTGTACTACTGTGACTAGATGCTGTACTACTGTGACTAGATGCTGTACTACTGTGACTAGATGCTGTGTTACTGTGACTAGATGCTGTGTTACTGTGACTAGATGCTGTGTTACTGTGACTAGATGCTGTGTTACTGTGACTAGATGCTGAACTACTGTGACTAGATGCTGTGTTACTGTGACTAGATGCTGTGTTACTGTGACTAGATGCTGTGTTACTGTGACTAGATGCTGAACTACTGTGACTAGATGCTGTGTTACTGTGACTAGATGCTGTGTTACTGTGACTAGATGCTGTGTTACTGTGACTAGATGCTGAACTACTGTGACTAGATGCTGTGTTACTGTGACTAGATGCTGTGTTACTGTGACTAGATGCTGTGTTACTGTGACTAGATGCTGAACTACTGTGACTAGATGCTGTGTTACTGTGACTAGATGCTGTGTTACTGTGACTAGATGCTGTGTTACTGTGACTAGATGCTGTACTACTGTGACTAGATGCTGTACTACTGTGACTAGATGCTGTGTTACTGTGACTAGATGCTGTGTTACTGTGACTAGATGCTGTGTTACTGTGACTAGATGCTGTGTTACTGTGACTAGATGCTGCACTACTGTGACTAGATGCTGTGTTACTGTGACTAGATGCTGTGTTACTGTGACTAGATGCTGTGTTACTGTGACTAGATGCTGTGTTACTGTGACTAGATGCTGAATTACTGTGACTAGATGCTGTGTTACTGTGACTAGATGCTGTGTTACTGTGACTAGATGCTGTGTTACTGTGACTAGATGCTGAACTACTGTGACTAGATGCTGTGTTACTGTGACTAGATGCTGTGTTACTGTGACTAGATGCTGTGTTACTGTGACTAGATGCTGTGTTACTGTGACTAGATGCTGTGTTACTGTGACTAGATGCTGTGTTACTGTGACTAGATGCTGTACTACTGTGACTAGATGCTGTACTACTGTGACTAGATGCTGTGTTACTGTGACTAGATGCTGTGTTACTGTGACTAGATGCTGTGTTACTGTGACTAGATGCTGTACTACTGTGACTAGATGCTGTACTACTGTGACTAGATGCTGTGTTACTGTGACTAGATGCTGTGTTACTGTGACTAGATGCTGTGTTACTGTGACTAGATGCTGTGTTACTGTGACTAGATGCTGAACTACTGTGACTAGATGCTGTGTTACTGTGACTAGATGCTGTGTTACTGTGACTAGATGCTGTGTTACTGTGACTAGATGCTGAACTACTGTGACTAAATGCTGTGTTACTGTGACTATATGCTGCACTACTGTGACTAGATGCTGTGTTACTGTGACTAGATGCTGTACTACTGTGACTAGATGCTGTGTTACTGTGACTAGATGCTGAACTACTGTGACCAGATGCTGTGTTACTGTGACTAGATGCTGTGTTACTGTGACTAGATGCTGTACTACTGTGACTAGATGCTGTACTACTGTGACTAGATGCTGTGTTACTGTGACTAGATGCTGAACTACTGTGACCAGATGCTGTGTTACTGTGACTAGATGCTGTACTACTGTGACTAGATGCTGTGTTACTGTGACTAGATGCTGAACTACTGTGACTAGATGCTGTGTTACTGTGACTAGATGCTGTGTTACTGTGACTAGATGCTGTGTTACTGTGACTAGATGCTGTACTACTGTGACTAGATGCTGTACTACTGTGACTAGATGCTGTGTTACTGTGACTAGATGCTGTGTTACTGTGACTAGATGCTGTGTTACTGTGACTAGATGCTGTGTTACTGTGACTAGATGCTGCACTACTGTGACTAGATGCTGTACTACTGTGACTAGATGCTGTGTTACTGTGACTAGATGCTGTGTTACTGTGACTAGATGCTGTGTTACTGTGACTAGATGCTGAACTACTGTGACTAGATGCTGTGTTACTGTGACTAGATGCTGTGTTACTGTGACTAGATGCTGTGTTACTGTGACTAGATGCTGAATTACTGTGACTAGATGCTGTGTTACTGTGACTAGATGCTGTGTTACTGTGACTAGATGCTGTGTTACTGTGACTAGATGCTGTACTACTGTGACTAGATGCTGTACTACTGTGACTAGATGCTGTGTTACTGTGACTAGATGCTGTGTTACTGTGACTAGATGCTGTGTTACTGTGACTAGATGCTGTGTTACTGTGACTAGATGCTGTGTTACTGTGACTAGATGCTGTACTACTGTGACTAGATGCTGTGTTACTGTGACTAGATGCTGTACTACTGTGACTAGATGCTGTGTTACTGTGACTAGATGCTGTGTTACTGTGACTAGATGCTGTACTACTGTGACTAGATGCTGTGTTACTGTGACTAGATGCTGTGTTACTGTGACTAGATGCTGTCCTACTGTGACTAGATGCTGTGTTACTGTGACTAGATGCTGTGTTACTGTGACTAGATGCTGTGTTACTGTGACTAGATGCTGTGTTACTGTGACTAGATGCTGTGTTACTGTGACTAGATGCTGAACTACTGTGACCAGATGCTGTGTTACTGTGACTAGATGCTGTGTTACTGTGACTAGATGCTGTACTACTGTGACTAGATGCTGTGTTACTGTGACTAGATGCTGTGTTACTGTGACTAGATGCTGTGTTACTGTGACTAGATGCTGTGTTACTGTGACTAGATGCTGTGTTACTGTGACTAGATGCTGTGTTACTGTGACTAGATGCTGTGTTACTGTGACTAGATGCTGTCCTACTGTGACTAGATGCTGTGTTACTGTGACTAGATGCTGTGTTACTGTGACTAGATGCTGTGTTACTGTGACTAGATGCTGTGTTACTGTGACTAGATGCTGTATTACTGTGACTAGATGCTGTGTTACTGTGACTAGATGCTGTGTTACTGTGACTAGATGCTGTGTTACTGTGACTAGATGCTGTACTACTGTGACTAGATGCTGTACTACTGTGACTAGATGCTGTGTTACTGTGACTAGATGCTGTGTTACTGTGACTAGATGCTGTGTTACTGTGACTAGATGCTGTACTACTGTGACTAGATGCTGTACTACTGTGACTAGATGCTGTGTTACTGTGACTAGATGCTGTGTTACTGTGACTAGATGCTGTGTTACTGTGACTAGATGCTGTGTTACTGTGACTAGATGCTGAACTACTGTGACTAGATGCTGTGTTACTGTGACTAGATGCTGTGTTACTGTGACTAGATGCTGTGTTACTGTGACTAGATGCTGAACTACTGTGACTAAATGCTGTGTTACTGTGACTAGATGCTGCACTACTGTGACTAGATGCTGTGTTACTGTGACTAGATGCTGTACTACTGTGACTAGATGCTGTGTTACTGTGACTAGATGCTGAACTACTGTGACCAGATGCTGTGTTACTGTGACTAGATGCTGTGTTACTGTGACTAGATGCTGTACTACTGTGACTAGATGCTGTACTACTGTGACTAGATGCTGTGTTACTGTGACTAGATGCTGAACTACTGTGACCAGATGCTGTGTTACTGTGACTAGATGCTGTACTACTGTGACTAGATGCTGTGTTACTGTGACTAGATGCTGTGTTACTGTGACTAGATGCTGTACTACTGTGACTAGATGCTGTGTTACTGTGACTAGATGCTGTGTTACTGTGACTAGATGCTGTCCTACTGTGACTAGATGCTGTGTTACTGTGACTAGATGCTGTGTTACTGTGACTAGATGCTGTGTTACTGTGACTAGATGCTGTACTACTGTGACTAGATGCTGTACTACTGTGACTAGATGCTGTGTTACTGTGACTAGATGCTGTGTTACTGTGACTAGATGCTGTGTTACTGTGACTAGATGCTGAACTACTGTGACTAGATGCTGTGTTACTGTGACTAGATGCTGTGTTACTGTGACTAGATGCTGTGTTACTGTGACTAGATGCTGAACTACTGTGACTAGATGCTGTGTTACTGTGACTAGATGCTGTGTTACTGTGACTAGATGCTGTGTTACTGTGACTAGATGCTGTGTTACTGTGACTAGATGCTGTGTTACTGTGACTAGATGCTGTACTACTGTGACTAGATGCTGTACTACTGTGACTAGATGCTGTGTTACTGTGACTAGATGCTGTGTTACTGTGACTAGATGCTGTGTTACTGTGACTAGATGCTGTACTACTGTGACTAGATGCTGTACTACTGTGACTAGATGCTGTGTTACTGTGACTAGATGCTGTGTTACTGTGACTAGATGCTGTGTTACTGTGACTAGATGCTGTGTTACTGTGACTAGATGCTGAACTACTGTGACTAGATGCTGTGTTACTGTGACTAGATGCTGTGTTACTGTGACTAGATGCTGTGTTACTGTGACTAGATGCTGAACTACTGTGACTAAATGCTGTGTTACTGTGACTAGATGCTGCACTACTGTGACTAGATGCTGTGTTACTGTGACTAGATGCTGTACTACTGTGACTAGATGCTGTGTTACTGTGACTAGATGCTGAACTACTGTGACCAGATGCTGTGTTACTGTGACTAGATGCTGTGTTACTGTGACTAGATGCTGTACTACTGTGACTAGATGCTGTACTACTGTGACTAGATGCTGTGTTACTGTGACTAGATGCTGAACTACTGTGACCAGATGCTGTGTTACTGTGACTAGATGCTGTACTACTGTGACTAGATGCTGTGTTACTGTGACTAGATGCTGTGTTACTGTGACTAGATGCTGTACTACTGTGACTAGATGCTGTGTTACTGTGACTAGATGCTGTGTTACTGTGACTAGATGCTGTCCTACTGTGACTAGATGCTGTGTTACTGTGACTAGATGCTGTGTTACTGTGACTAGATGCTGTGTTACTGTGACTAGATGCTGTACTACTGTGACTAGATGCTGTACTACTGTGACTAGATGCTGTGTTACTGTGACTAGATGCTGTGTTACTGTGACTAGATGCTGTGTTACTGTAACTAGATGCTGAACTACTGTGACTAGATGCTGTGTTACTGTGACTAGATGCTGTGTTACTGTGACTAGATGCTGTGTTACTGTGACTAGATGCTGAACTACTGTGACTAGATGCTGTGTTACTGTGACTAGATGCTGTGTTACTGTGACTAGATGCTGTGTTACTGTGACTAGATGCTGTACTACTGTGACTAGATGCTGTACTACTGTGACTAGATGCTGTGTTACTGTGACTAGATGCAGTGTTACTGTGACTAGATGCTGTGTTACTGTGACTAGATGCTGTGTTACTGTGACTAGATGCTGCACTACTGTGACTAGATGCTGTGTTACTGTGACTAGATGCTGTACTACTGTGACTAGATGCTGTGTTACTGTGACTAGATGCTGAACTACTGTGACCAGATGCTGTGTTACTGTGACTAGATGCTGTGTTACTGTGACTAGATGCTGTACTACTGTGACTAGATGCTGTACTACTGTGACTAGATGCTGTGTTACTGTGACTAGATGCTGAACTACTGTGACCAGATGCTGTGTTACTGTGACTAGATGCTGTACTACTGTGACTAGATGCTGTACTACTGTGACTAGATGCTGTACTACTGTGACTAGATGCTGTGTTACTGTGACTAGATGCTGTGTTACTGTGACTAGATGCTGTGTTACTGTGACTAGATGCTGTACTACTGTGACTAGATGCTGTACTACTGTGACTAGATGCTGTGTTACTGTGACTAGATGCTGTGTTACTGTGACTAGATGCTGTGTTACTGTGACTAGATGCTGTGTTACTGTGACTAGATGCTGAACTACTGTGACTAGATGCTGTGTTACTGTGACTAGATGCTGTGTTACTGTGACTAGATGCTGTGTTACTGTGACTAGATGCTGAACTACTGTGACTAGATGCTGTGTTACTGTGACTAGATGCTGTGTTACTGTGACTAGATGCTGTGTTACTGTGACTAGATGCTGTACTACTGTGACTAGATGCTGTACTACTGTGACTAGATGCTGTGTTACTGTGACTAGATGCTGTGTTACTGTGACTAGATGCTGTGTTACTGTGACTAGATGCTGAACTACTGTGACTAGATGCTGTGTTACTGTGACTAGATGCTGTGTTACTGTGACTAGATGCTGTGTTACTGTGACTAGATGCTGAACTACTGTGACTAGATGCTGTGTTACTGTGACTAGATGCTGTGTTACTGTGACTAGATGCTGTGTTACTGTGACTAGATGCTGTACTACTGTGACTAGATGCTGTACTACTGTGACTAGATGCTGTGTTACTGTGACTAGATGCTGTGTTACTGTGACTAGATGATGTGTTACTGTGACTAGATGCTGTGTTACTGTGACTAGATGCTGCACTACTGTGACTAGATGCTGTGTTACTGTGACTAGATGCTGTGTTACTGTGACTAGATGCTGTGTTACTGTGACTAGATGCTGTGTTACTGTGACTAGATGCTGAACTACTGTGACTAGATGCTGTGTTACTGTGACTAGATGCTGTGTTACTGTGACTAGATGCTGTGTTACTGTGACTAGATGCTGAACTACTGTGACTAGATGCTGTGTTACTGTGACTAGATGCTGTGTTACTGTGACTAGATGCTGTGTTACTGTGACTAGATGCTGTGTTACTGTGACTAGATGCTGTGTTACTGTGACTAGATGCTGTGTTACTGTGACTAGATGCTGTACTACTGTGACTAGATGCTGTACTACTGTGACTAGATGCTGTGTTACTGTGACTAGATGCTGTGTTACTGTGACTAGATGCTGTGTTACTGTGACTAGATGCTGTACTACTGTGACTAGATGCTGTACTACTGTGACTAGATGCTGTGTTACTGTGACTAGATGCTGTGTTACTGTGACTAGATGCTGTGTTACTGTGACTAGATGCTGTGTTACTGTGACTAGATGCTGAACTACTGTGACTAGATGCTGTGTTACTGTGACTAGATGCTGTGTTACTGTGACTAGATGCTGTGTTACTGTGACTAGATGCTGAACTACTGTGACTAAATGCTGTGTTACTGTGACTAGATGCTGCACTACTGTGACTAGATGCTGTGTTACTGTGACTAGATGCTGTACTACTGTGACTAGATGCTGTGTTACTGTGACTAGATGCTGAACTACTGTGACCAGATGCTGTGTTACTGTGACTAGATGCTGTGTTACTGTGACTAGATGCTGTACTACTGTGACTAGATGCTGTACTACTGTGACTAGATGCTGTGTTACTGTGACTAGATGCTGAACTACTGTGACCAGATGCTGTGTTACTGTGACTAGATGCTGTACTACTGTGACTAGATGCTGTGTTACTGTGACTAGATGCTGTGTTACTGTGACTAGATGCTGTACTACTGTGACTAGATGCTGTGTTACTGTGACTAGATGCTGTGTTACTGTGACTAGATGCTGAACTACTGTGACTAGATGCTGTGTTACTGTGACTAGATGCTGTGTTACTGTGACTAGATGCTGTGTTACTGTGACTAGATGCTGAACTACTGTGACTAAATGCTGTGTTACTGTGACTAGATGCTGCACTACTGTGACTAGATGCTGTGTTACTGTGACTAGATGCTGTACTACTGTGACTAGATGCTGTGTTACTGTGACTAGATGCTGAACTACTGTGACCAGATGCTGTGTTACTGTGACTAGATGCTGTGTTACTGTGACTAGATGCTGTACTACTGTGACTAGATGCTGTACTACTGTGACTAGATGCTGTGTTACTGTGACTAGATGCTGAACTACTGTGACCAGATGCTGTGTTACTGTGACTAGATGCTGTACTACTGTGACTAGATGCTGTGTTACTGTGACTAGATGCTGTGTTACTGTGACTAGATGCTGTACTACTGTGACTAGATGCTGTGTTACTGTGACTAGATGCTGTGTTACTGTGACTAGATGCTGTCCTACTGTGACTAGATGCTGTGTTACTGTGACTAGATGCTGTGTTACTGTGACTAGATGCTGTGTTACTGTGACTAGATGCTGTACTACTGTGACTAGATGCTGTACTACTGTGACTAGATGCTGTGTTACTGTGACTAGATGCTGTGTTACTGTGACTAGATGCTGTGTTACTGTGACTAGATGCTGAACTACTGTGACTAGATGCTGTGTTACTGTGACTAGATGCTGTGTTACTGTGACTAGATGCTGTGTTACTGTGACTAGATGCTGAACTACTGTGACTAGATGCTGTGTTACTGTGACTAGATGCTGTGTTACTGTGACTAGATGCTGTGTTACTGTGACTAGATGCTGTACTACTGTGACTAGATGCTGTACTACTGTGACTAGATGCTGTGTTACTGTGACTAGATGCAGTGTTACTGTGACTAGATGCTGTGTTACTGTGACTAGATGCTGTGTTACTGTGACTAGATGCTGCACTACTGTGACTAGATGCTGTGTTACTGTGACTAGATGCTGTACTACTGTGACTAGATGCTGTGTTACTGTGACTAGATGCTGAACTACTGTGACCAGATGCTGTGTTACTGTGACTAGATGCTGTGTTACTGTGACTAGATGCTGTACTACTGTGACTAGATGCTGTACTACTGTGACTAGATGCTGTGTTACTGTGACTAGATGCTGAACTACTGTGACCAGATGCTGTGTTACTGTGACTAGATGCTGTACTACTGTGACTAGATGCTGTGTTACTGTGACTAGATGCTGTGTTACTGTGACTAGATGCTGTACTACTGTGACTAGATGCTGTGTTACTGTGACTAGATGCTGTGTTACTGTGACTAGATGCTGTCCTACTGTGACTAGATGCTGTGTTACTGTGACTAGATGCTGTGTTTCTGTGACTAGATGCTGTGTTACTGTGACTAGATGCTGTGTTACTGTGACTAGATGCTGTACTACTGTGACTAGATGCTGTACTACTGTGACTAGATGCTGTGTTACTGTGACTAGATGCTGTGTTACTGTGACTAGATGCTGTGTTACTGTGACTAGATGCTGTACTACTGTGACTAGATGCTGTACTACTGTGACTAGATGCTGTGTTACTGTGACTAGATGCTGTGTTACTGTGACTAGATGCTGTGTTACTGTGACTAGATGCTGTGTTACTGTGACTAGATGCTGAACTACTGTGACTAGATGCTGTGTTACTGTGACTAGATGCTGTGTTACTGTGACTAGATGCTGTGTTACTGTGACTAGATGCTGAACTACTGTGACTAGATGCTGTGTTACTGTGACTAGATGCTGTGTTACTGTGACTAGATGCTGTACTACTGTGACTAGATGCTGTGTTACTGTGACTAGATGCTGTGTTACTGTGACTAGATGCTGTCCTACTGTGACTAGATGCTGTGTTACTGTGACTAGATGCTGTGTTTCTGTGACTAGATGCTGTGTTACTGTGACTAGATGCTGTGTTACTGTGACTAGATGCTGTACTACTGTGACTAGATGCTGTACTACTGTGACTAGATGCTGTGTTACTGTGACTAGATGCTGTGTTACTGTGACTAGATGCTGTGTTACTGTGACTAGATGCTGTACTACTGTGACTAGATGCTGTACTACTGTGACTAGATGCTGTGTTACTGTGACTAGATGCTGTGTTACTGTGACTAGATGCTGTGTTACTGTGACTAGATGCTGTGTTACTGTGACTAGATGCTGAACTACTGTGACTAGATGCTGTGTTACTGTGACTAGATGCTGTGTTACTGTGACTAGATGTTGTGTTACTGTGACTAGATGCTGAACTACTGTGACTAGATGCTGTGTTACTGTGACTAGATGCTGTGTTACTGTGACTAGATGCTGTGTTACTGTGACTAGATGCTGTGTTACTGTGACTAGATGCTGAACTACTGTGACTAGATGCTGTGTTACTGTGACTAGATGCTGTGTTACTGTGACTAGATGCTGTGTTACTGTGACTAGATGCTGTACTACTGTGACTAGATGCTGTACTACTGTGACTAGATGCTGTGTTACTGTGACTAGATGCTGTGTTACTGTGACTAGATGATGTGTTACTGTGACTAGATGCTGTGTTACTGTGACTAGATGCTGCACTACTGTGACTAGATGCTGTGTTACTGTGACTAGATGCTGTGTTACTGTGACTAGATGCTGTGTTACTGTGACTAGATGCTGTGTTACTGTGACTAGATGCTGAACTACTGTGACTAGATGCTGTGTTACTGTGACTAGATGCTGTGTTACTGTGACTAGATGCTGTGTTACTGTGACTAGATGCTGAACTACTGTGACTAGATGCTGTGTTACTGTGACTAGATGCTGTGTTACTGTGACTAGATGCTGTGTTACTGTGACTAGATGCTGTGTTACTGTGACTAGATGCTGTGTTACTGTGACTAGATGCTGTGTTACTGTGACTAGATGCTGTACTACTGTGACTAGATGCTGTACTACTGTGACTAGATGCTGTGTTACTGTGACTAGATGCTGTGTTACTGTGACTAGATGCTGTGTTACTGTGACTAGATGCTGTACTACTGTGACTAGATGCTGTACTACTGTGACTAGATGCTGTGTTACTGTGACTAGATGCTGTGTTACTGTGACTAGATGCTGTGTTACTGTGACTAGATGCTGTGTTACTGTGACTAGATGCTGAACTACTGTGACTAGATGCTGTGTTACTGTGACTAGATGCTGTGTTACTGTGACTAGATGCTGTGTTACTGTGACTAGATGCTGAACTACTGTGACTAAATGCTGTGTTACTGTGACTAGATGCTGCACTACTGTGACTAGATGCTGTGTTACTGTGACTAGATGCTGTACTACTGTGACTAGATGCTGTGTTACTGTGACTAGATGCTGAACTACTGTGACCAGATGCTGTGTTACTGTGACTAGATGCTGTGTTACTGTGACTAGATGCTGTACTACTGTGACTAGATGCTGTACTACTGTGACTAGATGCTGTGTTACTGTGACTAGATGCTGAACTACTGTGACCAGATGCTGTGTTACTGTGACTAGATGCTGTACTACTGTGACTAGATGCTGTGTTACTGTGACTAGATGCTGTGTTACTGTGACTAGATGCTGTACTACTGTGACTAGATGCTGTGTTACTGTGACTAGATGCTGTGTTACTGTGACTAGATGCTGTCCTACTGTGACTAGATGCTGTGTTACTGTGACTAGATGCTGTGTTACTGTGACTAGATGCTGTGTTACTGTGACTAGATGCTGTACTACTGTGACTAGATGCTGTACTACTGTGACTAGATGCTGTGTTACTGTGACTAGATGCTGTGTTACTGTGACTAGATGCTGTGTTACTGTGACTAGATGCTGAACTACTGTGACTAGATGCTGTGTTACTGTGACTAGATGCTGTGTTACTGTGACTAGATGCTGTGTTACTGTGACTAGATGCTGAACTACTGTGACTAGATGCTGTGTTACTGTGACTAGATGCTGTGTTACTGTGACTAGATGCTGTGTTACTGTGACTAGATGCTGTACTACTGTGACTAGATGCTGTACTACTGTGACTAGATGCTGTGTTACTGTGACTAGATGCAGTGTTACTGTGACTAGATGCTGTGTTACTGTGACTAGATGCTGTGTTACTGTGACTAGATGCTGCACTACTGTGACTAGATGCTGTGTTACTGTGACTAGATGCTGTACTACTGTGACTAGATGCTGTGTTACTGTGACTAGATGCTGAACTACTGTGACCAGATGCTGTGTTACTGTGACTAGATGCTGTGTTACTGTGACTAGATGCTGTACTACTGTGACTAGATGCTGTACTACTGTGACTAGATGCTGTGTTACTGTGACTAGATGCTGAACTACTGTGACCAGATGCTGTGTTACTGTGACTAGATGCTGTACTACTGTGACTAGATGCTGTGTTACTGTGACTAGATGCTGTGTTACTGTGACTAGATGCTGTACTACTGTGACTAGATGCTGTGTTACTGTGACTAGATGCTGTGTTACTGTGACTAGATGCTGTCCTACTGTGACTAGATGCTGTGTTACTGTGACTAGATGCTGTGTTTCTGTGACTAGATGCTGTGTTACTGTGACTAGATGCTGTGTTACTGTGACTAGATGCTGTACTACTGTGACTAGATGCTGTACTACTGTGACTAGATGCTGTGTTACTGTGACTAGATGCTGTGTTACTGTGACTAGATGCTGTGTTACTGTGACTAGATGCTGTACTACTGTGACTAGATGCTGTACTACTGTGACTAGATGCTGTGTTACTGTGACTAGATGCTGTGTTACTGTGACTAGATGCTGTGTTACTGTGACTAGATGCTGTGTTACTGTGACTAGATGCTGAACTACTGTGACTAGATGCTGTGTTACTGTGACTAGATGCTGTGTTACTGTGACTAGATGCTGTGTTACTGTGACTAGATGCTGAACTACTGTGACTAGATGCTGTGTTACTGTGACTAGATGCTGTGTTACTGTGACTAGATGCTGTGTTACTGTGACTAGATGCTGTACTACTGTGACTAGATGCTGTACTACTGTGACTAGATGCTGTGTTACTGTGACTAGATGCTGTGTTACTGTGACTAGATGCTGTGTTACTGTGACTAGATGCTGAACTACTGTGACTAGATGCTGTGTTACTGTGACTAGATGCTGTGTTACTGTGACTAGATGCTGTGTTACTGTGACTAGATGCTGAACTACTGTGACTAGATGCTGTGTTACTGTGACTAGATGCTGTGTTACTGTGACTAGATGCTGTGTTACTGTGACTAGATGCTGTACTACTGTGACTAGATGCTGTACTACTGTGACTAGATGCTGTACTACTGTGACTAGATGCTGTGTTACTGTGACTAGATGCTGTGTTACTGTGACTAGATGCTGTGTTACTGTGACTAGATGCTGTGTTACTGTGACTAGATGCTGCACTACTGTGACTAGATGCTGTGTTACTGTGACTAGATGCTGTGTTACTGTGACTAGATGCTGTGTTACTGTGACTAGATGCTGTGTTACTGTGACTAGATGCTGTATTACTGTGACTAGATGCTGTGTTACTGTGACTAGATGCTGTGTTACTGTGACTAGATGCTGTGTTACTGTGACTAGATGCTGTGTTACTGTGACTAGATGCTGTGTTACTGTGACTAGATGCTGTACTACTGTGACTAGATGCTGTACTACTGTGACTAGATGCTGTGTTACTGTGACTAGATGCTGTGTTACTGTGACTAGATGCTGTGTTACTGTGACTAGATGCTGTACTACTGTGACTAGATGCTGTACTACTGTGACTAGATGCTGTGTTACTGTGACTAGATGGTGTGTTACTGTGACTAGATGCTGTGTTACTGTGACTAGATGCTGTGTTACTGTGACTAGATGCTGAACTACTGTGACTAGATGCTGTGTTACTGTGACTAGATGCTGTGTTACTGTGACTAGATGCTGTGTTACTGTGACTAGATGCTGAACTACTGTGACTAGATGCTGTGTTACTGTGACTAGATGCTGTGTTACTGTGACTAGATGCTGTGTTACTGTGACTAGATGCTGTACTACTGTGACTAGATGCTGTACTACTGTGACTAGATGCTGTGTTACTGTGACTAGATGCTGTGTTACTGTGACTAGATGCTGTGTTACTGTGACTAGATGCTGAACTACTGTGACTAGATGCTGTGTTACTGTGACTAGATGCTGTGTTACTGTGACTAGATGCTGTGTTACTGTGACTAGATGCTGAACTACTGTGACTAGATGCTGTGTTACTGTGACTAGATGCTGTGTTACTGTGACTAGATGCTGTGTTACTGTGACTAGATGCTGTACTACTGTGACTAGATGCTGTACTACTGTGACTAGATGCTGTACTACTGTGACTAGATGCTGTGTTACTGTGACTAGATGCTGTGTTACTGTGACTAGATGCTGTGTTACTGTGACTAGATGCTGTGTTACTGTGACTAGATGCTGCACTACTGTGACTAGATGCTGTGTTACTGTGACTAGATGCTGTGTTACTGTGACTAGATGCTGTGTTACTGTGACTAGATGCTGTGTTACTGTGACTAGATGCTGAACTACTGTGACTAGATGCTGTGTTACTGTGACTAGATGCTGTGTTACTGTGACTAGATGCTGTGTTACTGTGACTAGATGCTGAACTACTGTGACTAGATGCTGTGTTACTGTGACTAGATGCTGTGTTACTGTGACTAGATGCTGTGTTACTGTGACTAGATGCTGTGTTACTGTGACTAGATGCTGTGTTACTGTGACTAGATGCTGTGTTACTGTGACTAGATGCTGTACTACTGTGACTAGATGCTGTACTACTGTGACTAGATGCTGTGTTACTGTGACTAGATGCTGTGTTACTGTGACTAGATGCTGTGTTACTGTGACTAGATGCTGTACTACTGTGACTAGATGCTGTACTACTGTGACTAGATGCTGTGTTACTGTGACTAGATGCTGTGTTACTGTGACTAGATGCTGTGTTACTGTGACTAGATGCTGTGTTACTGTGACTAGATGCTGAACTACTGTGACTAGATGCTGTGTTACTGTGACTAGATGCTGTGTTACTGTGACTAGATGCTGTGTTACTGTGACTAGATGCTGAACTACTGTGACTAAATGCTGTGTTACTGTGACTAGATGCTGCACTACTGTGACTAGATGCTGTGTTACTGTGACTAGATGCTGTACTACTGTGACTAGATGCTGTGTTACTGTGACTAGATGCTGAACTACTGTGACCAGATGCTGTGTTACTGTGACTAGATGCTGTGTTACTGTGACTAGATGCTGTACTACTGTGACTAGATGCTGTACTACTGTGACTAGATGCTGTGTTACTGTGACTAGATGCTGAACTACTGTGACCAGATGCTGTGTTACTGTGACTAGATGCTGTACTACTGTGACTAGATGCTGTGTTACTGTGACTAGATGCTGTGTTACTGTGACTAGATGCTGTACTACTGTGACTAGATGCTGTGTTACTGTGACTAGATGCTGTGTTACTGTGACTAGATGCTGTCCTACTGTGACTAGATGCTGTGTTACTGTGACTAGATGCTGTGTTACTGTGACTAGATGCTGTGTTACTGTGACTAGATGCTGTACTACTGTGACTAGATGCTGTACTACTGTGACTAGATGCTGTGTTACTGTGACTAGATGCTGTGTTACTGTGACTAGATGCTGTGTTACTGTGACTAGATGCTGTGTTACTGTGACTAGATGCTGTGTTACTGTGACTAGATGCTGTGTTACTGTGACTAGATGCTGTGTTACTGTGACTAGATGCTGAACTACTGTGACTAGATGCTGTGTTACTGTGACTAGATGCTGTGTTACTGTGGCTAGATGCTGTGTTACTGTGACTAGATGCTGTACTACTGTGACTAGATGCTGTACTACTGTGACTAGATGCTGTGTTACTGTGACTAGATGCAGTGTTACTGTGACTAGATGCTGTGTTACTGTGACTAGATGCTGTGTTACTGTGACTAGATGCTGCACTACTGTGACTAGATGCTGTGTTACTGTGACTAGATGCTGTACTACTGTGACTAGATGCTGTGTTACTGTGACTAGATGCTGAACTACTGTGACCAGATGCTGTGTTACTGTGACTAGATGCTGTGTTACTGTGACTAGATGCTGTACTACTGTGACTAGATGCTGTACTACTGTGACTAGATGCTGTGTTACTGTGACTAGATGCTGAACTACTGTGACCAGATGCTGTGTTACTGTGACTAGATGCTGTACTACTGTGACTAGATGCTGTGTTACTGTGACTAGATGCTGTGTTACTGTGACTAGATGCTGTACTACTGTGACTAGATGCTGTGTTACTGTGACTAGATGCTGTGTTACTGTGACTAGATGCTGTCCTACTGTGACTAGATGCTGTGTTACTGTGACTAGATGCTGTGTTTCTGTGACTAGATGCTGTGTTACTGTGACTAGATGCTGTGTTACTGTGACTAGATGCTGTGTTACTGTGACTAGATGCTGTGTTACTGTGACTAGATGCTGTGTTACTGTGACTAGATGCTGTGTTACTGTGACTAGATGCTGTGTTACTGTGACTAGATGCTGTGTTACTGTGACTAGATGCTGTGTTACTGTGACTAGATGCTGTGTTACTGTGACTAGATGCTGTATTACTGTGACTAGATGCTGTGTTACTGTGACTAGATGCTGTGTTACTGTGACTAGATGCTGTGTTACTGTGACTAGATGCTGTGTTACTGTGACTAGATGCTGTGTTACTGTGACTAGATGCTGTACTACTGTGACTAGATGCTGTACTACTGTGACTAGATGCTGTGTTACTGTGACTAGATGCTGTGTTACTGTGACTAGATGCTGTGTTACTGTGACTAGATGCTGTACTACTGTGACTAGATGCTGTACTACTGTGACTAGATGCTGTGTTACTGTGACTAGATGCTGTGTTACTGTGACTAGATGCTGTGTTACTGTGACTAGATGCTGTGTTACTGTGACTAGATGCTGAACTACTGTGACTAGATGCTGTGTTACTGTGACTAGATGCTGTGTTACTGTGACTAGATGCTGTGTTACTGTGACTAGATGCTGAACTACTGTGACTAGATGCTGTGTTACTGTGACTAGATGCTGTGTTACTGTGACTAGATGCTGTGTTACTGTGACTAGATGCTGTACTACTGTGACTAGATGCTGTACTACTGTGACTAGATGCTGTGTTACTGTGACTAGATGCTGTGTTACTGTGACTAGATGCTGTGTTACTGTGACTAGATGCTGAACTACTGTGACTAGATGCTGTGTTACTGTGACTAGATGCTGTGTTACTGTGACTAGATGCTGTGTTACTGTGACTAGATGCTGAACTACTGTGACTAGATGCTGTGTTACTGTGACTAGATGCTGTGTTACTGTGACTAGATGCTGTGTTACTGTGACTAGATGCTGTACTACTGTGACTAGATGCTGTACTACTGTGACTAGATGCTGTGTTACTGTGACTAGATGCTGTGTTACTGTGACTAGATGCTGTGTTACTGTGACTAGATGCTGTGTTACTGTGACTAGATGCTGCACTACTGTGACTAGATGCTGTGTTACTGTGACTAGATGCTGTGTTACTGTGACTAGATGCTGTGTTACTGTGACTAGATGCTGTGTTACTGTGACTAGATGCTGAACTACTGTGACTAGATGCTGTGTTACTGTGACTAGATGCTGTGTTACTGTGACTAGATGCTGTGTTACTGTGACTAGATGCTGAACTACTGTGACTAGATGCTGTGTTACTGTGACTAGATGCTGTGTTACTGTGACTAGATGCTGTGTTACTGTGACTAGATGCTGTACTACTGTGACTAGATGCTGTACTACTGTGACTAGATGCTGTGTTACTGTGACTAGATGCTGTGTTACTGTGACTAGATGCTGTGTTACTGTGACTAGATGCTGAACTACTGTGACTAGATGCTGTGTTACTGTGACTAGATGCTGTGTTACTGTGACTAGATGCTGTGTTACTGTGACTAGATGCTGAACTACTGTGACTAGATGCTGTGTTACTGTGACTAGATGCTGTGTTACTGTGACTAGATGCTGTGTTACTGTGACTAGATGCTGTACTACTGTGACTAGATGCTGTACTACTGTGACTAGATGCTGTGTTACTGTGACTAGATGCTGTGTTACTGTGACTAGATGCTGTGTTACTGTGACTAGATGCTGTGTTACTGTGACTAGATGCTGAACTACTGTGACTAGATGCTGTGTTACTGTGACTAGATGCTGTGTTACTGTGACTAGATGCTGTGTTACTGTGACTAGATGCTGAACTACTGTGACTAGATGCTGAACTACTGTGACTAGATGCTGTGTTACTGTGACTAGATGCTGTGTTACTGTGACTAGATGCTGTGTTACTGTGACTAGATGCTGTGTTACTGTGATTAGATGCTGTGTTACTGTGACTAGATGCTGTGTTACTGTGACTAGATGCTGTGTTACTGTGACTAGATGCTGTGTTACTGTGACTAGATGCTGAACTACTGTGACTAGATGCTGTGTTACTGTGACTAGATGCTGTGTTACTGTGACTAGATGCTGTGTTACTGTGACTAGATGCTGTGTTACTGTGACTAGATGCTGTGTTACTGTGACTAGATGCTGTGTTACTGTGACTAGATGCTGTGTTACTGTGACTAGATGCTGTGTTACTGTGACTAGATGCTGTGTTACTGTGACTAGATGCTGAACTACTGTGACTAGATGCTGTGTTACTGTGACTAGATGCTGTGTTACTGTGACTAGATGCTGTGTTACTGTGACTAGATGCTGTACTACTGTGACTAGATGCTGTACTACTGTGACTAGATGCTGTGTTACTGTGACTAGATGCTGTGTTACTGTGACTAGATGCTGTGTTACTGTGACTAGATGCTGAACTACTGTGACTAGATGCTGTGTTACTGTGACTAGATGCTGTGTTACTGTGACTAGATGCTGTGTTACTGTGACTAGATGCTGAACTACTGTGACTAGATGCTGTGTTACTGTGACTAGATGCTGTGTTACTGTGACTAGATGCTGTGTTACTGTGACTAGATACTGTACTTCTGTGACTAGATGCTGTACTACTGTGACTAGATGCTGTGTTACTGTGACTAGATGCTGTGTTACTGTGACTAGATGCTGTGTTACTGTGACTAGATGCTGTGTTACTGTGACTAGATGCTGAACTACTGTGACTAGATGCTGTGTTACTGTGACTAGATGCTGTGTTACTGTGACTAGATGCTGTGTTACTGTGACTAGATGCTGAACTACTGTGACTAGATGCTGAACTACTGTGACTAGATGCTGTGTTACTGTGACTAGATGCTGTGTTACTGTGACTAGATGCTGTGTTACTGTGACTAGATGCTGTGTTACTGTGACTAGATGCTGTGTTACTGTGACTAGATGCTGTGTTACTGTGACTAGATGCTGTGTTACTGTGACTAGATGCTGAACTACTGTGACTAGATGCTGTGTTACTGTGACTAGATGCTGTGTTACTGTGACTAGATGCTGTGTTACTGTGACTAGATGCTGTGTTACTGTGACTAGATGCTGTGTTACTGTGACTAGATGCTGAACTACTGTGACTAGATGCTGTGTTACTGTGACTAGATGCTGTGTTACTGTGACTAGATGCTGTGTTACTGTGACTAGATGCTGTGTTACTGTGACTAGATGCTGTGTTACTGTTGCTCATGTTTGTGACTGTGTTCTCTTGGAGTGAAGGCTGTCCAATCACTCTACTCTGCAGGAGGAGGCTGTCCAATCACTCTACTCTGCAGGAGGAGGCTGTCCAATCACTCTACTCTGCAGGAGGAGGCTGTCCAATCACTCTACTCTGCAGGAGGAGGCTGTCCAATCACCCTACTCTGCAGGACGAGGCTGTCCAATCACCCTACTCTGCAGGAGGAGGCTGTCCAATCACACTACTCTGCAGGAGGAGGCTGTCCAATCACTCTACTCTGCAGGAGGAGGCTGTCCAATCACTACTCTACAGGAGGAGGCTGTCCAATCACCCTACTCTGCAGGAGGAGGCTGTCCAATCACCCTACTCTGCAGGAGGAGGCTGTCCAATCACTACTCTACAGGAGGAGGCTGTCCAATCACCCTACTCTGCAGGAGGAGGCTGTCCAATCACCCTACTCTGCAGGAGGAGGCTGTCCAATCACTACTCTACAGGAGGAGGCTGTCCAATCACCCTACTCTGCAGGAGGAGGCTGTCCAATCACCCTACTCTGCAGGAGGAGGCTGTCCAATCACTCTACTCATCAAGACGTGGCTGTCCAATCACTCTACTCTGCAGGAGTTTTTGGGTATGCAGTGCTTTATTTGAGCTGGATCCATCCGGAACAGAATAGGGCACTTCTCTGTTCTGGACTGTTTTGTTCCGTCACTTCCTGTTGCGTCACTTCCTGTTGAATCTGCAGACGTGTTGCTGTGCGTTTTGTTGCTGTGCGTTTTGCTGCCAACTTTACTTTGCTAGCTGACAACTTTACGTTTTTTTGTTTTGTTTTTGTTTTTAATTACCGTTTATATTTTTAATTTTTTTTCCATCGCAACTTTTTTCCCTCATTCAACTTTTTCACTCCGGACGCTTTATCTGGACATGGTTCGTCAACACCTTCAACAGCCGAAGCTAAGTAGTAACATTAACATGATGTCTTCTAATTGCAGTCGCTGTACTCATAATATACAGGAGAACGATCGCCTTACGGCGAGAATAGCTGTGCTACAAGCCCAGCTTCAGACGCAATCGTTAGGCAAGGGTAATTTCAGTGTAGGAAAGGAAGAAACAGCGTCTGTGCCACCAGTAAGTACAGATAGTAACGTTAGTATAAATCCCCCCGCACAGTCCCCGCAGCCGGACAACTTTCTCATGGCTTCTGGAGGGAAATGCTGTTGGAATGCTCAACCGGTGTCGCTCATTCAGCCGACAGAAACTTTCAACCGGTTCTCCCCATTATGTAGCGAGTCGGAGTCTGAGTCTGAGTCTTCTCTTGTCTCTACTCCTCCCGTTACGGGGTCTGAGACGCCGAAGGCTCCCACCATTAGCTCTGACAAATTGAAAACCCTAGTCATTGGCGACTCCATTACCCGCAGTATTAGACTTAAAGCGAATCACCCAGCGATCATACACTGTTTACCAGGGGGCAGGGCTACCGACGTTAAGGCTAATCTAAAGATGGTGCTGGCTAAAGCTAAATCTGGCGAGTGTAGAGAGTATAGAGATATTGTTATCCACGTCGGCACCAACGATGTTAGGATGAAACAGTCAGAGGTCACCAAGTGCAACATAGCTTCAGCGTGTAAATCAGCTAGAAAGATGTGTCGGCATCGAGTAATTGTCTCTGGCCCCCTCCCAGTTAGGGGGAGTGACGAGCTCTACAGCAGAGTCTCAGCACTCAATCGCTGGTTGAAAACTGTTTTCTGCCCCTCCCAAAAGATAGAATTTGTAGATAATTGGCCCTCTTTCTGGGACTCACCCACAAACAGGACCAAGCCTGACCTGCTGAGGAGTGACGGACTCCATCCTAGCTGGAGGGGTGCTCTCATCTTATCTACCAACATAGACAGGGCTCTAACTCCTCTAGCCCCACAATGAAATAGGGTGCAGGCCAGGCAGCAGGCTGTTAGCCAACCTGCCAGCTTAGTGGAGTCTGCCAATAGCACAGTCAGTGTAGTCAGCTCAGCCATACCCATTGAGACTGTGTCTGTGCCTCGACCTAGGTTGGGCAAAACTAAACATGGCGGTGTTCGCCTTAGCAATCTTATTAGGATAAAGACCTCCTCCATTCCTGCCATCATTGAAAGAGATCGTGATACCTCACATCTCAAAATAGGGTTACTTAATGTTAGATCCCTCACTTCAAAGGCAGTCATAGTCAATGAACTAATCACTGATCATAATCTTGATGTGATTGGCCTGACTGAAACATGGCTTAAGCCTGATGAATTTACTGTGTTAAATGAGGCCTCACCTCCTGGTTACACTAGTGACCATATCCCCCGTACATCCCGCAAAGGCGGAGGTGTTGCTAACATTTACGATAGCAAATTTCAATTTACAAAAAAAAAAATGGCGTTTTCGTCTTTGAGCTTCTAGTCATGAAATCTATGCAGCCTACTCAATCACTTTTTATAGCTACTGTTTACAGGCCTCCTGGGCCATATACAGCGTTCCTCTCTGAGTTTCCTGAATTCCTATCAGACCTTGTAGTCATAGCAGATCATATTCTAATTTTTGGTGATTTTAATATTCACATGGAGAAGTCCACAGACCCACTCCAAAAGTCTTTCGGAGCCATTATCGACTCAGTGGGTTTTGTCCAACATGTCTCTGGACCTACTCACTGCCACAGTCATACTCTGGACCTAGTTTTGTCCCATGGAATAAATGTTGTAGATCTTAATGTTTTTCCACATAATCCTGGACTATCGGACCACCATTTTATTACGTTTGCAATCGCAACAAATAATCTGCTCAGACCCCAACCAAGGAGCATCAAAAGTCGTGCTATAAATTCTCAGACAACACAAAAATTCCTTGATGCCCTTCCAGACTCCTTCTGCCTACCCAAGGACGTCAGAGGACAAAAATCAGTTAACCACCTAACTGAGGAACTCAATTTAACCTTGCGCAATACCCTAGATGCAGTTGCACCCCTAAAAACGAAAAACATTTGTCATAAGAAACTAGCTCCCTGGTATACAGAAAATACCCGAGCTTTGAAGCAAGCTTCCAGGAAATTGGAACGGAAATGGCGCCACACCAAACTGGAAGTCTTCCGACTAGCTTGGAAAGACAGTACCGTGCAGTACCGAAGAGCCCTCACTGCTGCTCGCTCATCCTACTTTTCCAACTTAATCGAGGAAAATAAGAACAATCCAAAATTTCTTTTTGATACTGTTGCGAAACTAACTAAAAAGCAGCATTCCCCAAGAGAGGATGGCTTTCACTTCAGCAGTAATAAATTCATGAACTTCTTTGAGGAAAAGATCATGACCATTAGAAAGCAAATTACGGACTCCTCTTTGAATCTGCGTATTCCTCCAGGGCTTAGCTGTCCTGGATCTGCACAGCTCTGCGAGGGCCTGGGATCGGGAGAGACACTTAAGTGTTTTAGTACTATATCTCTTGACACAATGATGAAAATAATCATGGCCTCTAAACCTTCAAGCTGCATACTGGATCCTATTCCTACTAAACTGCTGAAGGAGCTGCTTCCTGTGCTTGGCCCTCCTATGTTGAACATAATAAACAGCTCTCTATCCACCGGATGTGTACCAAACTCACTAAAAGTGGCAGTGATAAAGCCTCTCTTGAAAAAGCCAAACCTTGACCCGGAAAATATAAAAAACTATCGGCCTATATCGAATCTTCCATTCCTCTCAAAGATTTTAGAAAAAGCTGTTGCGCAGCAACTCACTGCCTTTCTGAAGACAAATAATGTATACGAAATGCTTCAGTCTGGTTTTAGACCCCATCATAGCACTGAGACTGCACTTGTGAAGGTGGTAAATTACCTTTTAATGGCGTCAGACCGAGGCTCTGCATCTGTCCTCGTGCTACTAGACCTTAGTGCTGCCTTTGACACCATCGATCACCACATTCTTTTGGAGAGACTGGAAACCCAAATTGGTCTACACGGACAAGTTCTGGCCTGGTTTAGATCTTACCTGTCGGAAAGATATCAGTTTGTCTCTGTGAATGGTCTGTCCTCTGACAAATCAACTGTACATTTCGGTGTTCCTCAAGGTTCCGTTTTAGGACCACTATTGTTTTCACTATATATTTTACCTCTTGGGGATGTTATTCGAAAACATAATGTTAACTTTCACTGCTATGCGGATGACACACAGCTGTACATTTCAATGAAACATGGTGAAGCCCCAAAATTGCCCTCGCTAGAAGCCTGTGTTTCAGACATAAGGAAGTGGATGGCTGAAAACTTTCTACTTTTAAACTCGGACAAAACAGAGATGCTTGTTCTAGGTCCCAAGAAACAAAGAGATCTTCTGTTAAATCTGACAATTCATCTTGATGGTTGTAAAGTCGTCTCAAATAAAACTGTGAAGGACCTCGGCGTTACTCTTGACCCTGATCTCTCTTTTGACGAACACATCAAGACTGTTTCAAGGACAGCTTTTTTCCATCTACGTAACATTGCAAAAATCAGAAATTTTCTGTCCAAAAATGATGCAGAAAAATTAATCCATGCATTTGTTACTTCTAGGTTAGACTACTGCAATGCTCTACTTTCCGGCTACCCGGATAAAGCACTAAATAAACTTCAGTTAGTGCTAAATACGGCTGCTAGAATCCTGACTAGAACCAAGAAATTTGATCATATTACTCCAGTGCTAGCTTCCCTACACTGGCTTCCTGTTAAGGCAAGGGCTGATTTCAAGGTTTTACTGTTAACCTATAAAGCGTTACATGGGCTTGCTCCTACCTATCTTTCCGAGTTGGTCCTGCCGTACATACCAATACGTACGCTACGGTCACAAGACGCAGGCCTCCTAATTGTCCCTAGAATTTCTAAGCAAACAGCGGGAGGCAGGGCTTTCTCCTATAGATCTCCATTTTTATGGAACAGTCTGCCTACCCATGTGAGAGACGCAGACTCGGTCTCAACCTTTAAGTCTTTACTGAAGACTTATCTCTTCAGTAGGTCATATGATTGAGTGTAGCCTGGCCCAGGAGTGTGAAGGTGAACGGAAAGGCTCTGGAGCAACGAACCGCCCTTGCTGTCTCTGCCAGGCCGGTTCCCCTCTCTCCACTGGGATTCTCTGCCTCTAACCCTGTTACAGGGGCTGAGTCACTGGCTTGCTGGTGCTCTTTCATGCCGTCCCTAGGAGGGGTGCGTCACTTGAGTGGGTTGAGTTACTGACGTGATCTTCCTGTCTGGGTTGGCGCCCCCCCTTGGTTTGTGCTGTGGTGGAGACCTTTGTGGGCTATACTCGGCCTTGTCTCAGGATTGTAAGTTGGTGGTTGAGGATTTCCCTCTAGTGGTGCGGGGGCTTTGCTTTGGCAAAGTGGGTGGGGTTATATCCTTCCTATTTGGCCCTGTCCGGGGGTTTCTTCGGATGGGGCCACAGTGAAAATCTTGGCTCTCTCTAATTTTCTCCTTCTCTCTTTCTTTCTCTCGGAGGACCTGGGCCCTAGGACCATGCGTCGGGACTGCCGCCCGTGGTGACTCCTTGCTGTCCCCAGTCCGCCTGGCCTTGCTGCTATTCCAGTTTCAGCTGTTCTGCCTGCGGTTATGGAACCGCCACCTGTCCCAGACCTGTTGTTTTTCAACTCTTGATGATCGGCTATGAAAAGCCAACTGAAAATTATTCATGATTATTATTTGACCATGCTTGTCACTTATGAACATTTTTGAACATCTTGGCATAGTTCTGTTATAATCTCCACCCGGCACAGCCAGAAGAGGACTGGCCACCCCTCATAGCCTGGTTCCTCTCTAGGTTTCTTCCTAGGTTTTGGCCTTTCTAGGGAGTTTTTCCTAGCCACCGTGCTTCTACACCTGCATTACTAGCTGTTTGGGGTTTTAGGCTGGGTGTCTGTACAGCACTTCGAGATATTAGCTGATGTACGAAGGGCTATATAAAATAAAATTGATTGATTGATTGATTCCTGAACGTATTTGGCCGGATACGGTATCTCTCATGGCATGAAACATCATTTTCATCTTTTGCAATGTAAACATTTCTAATAAAATATTTTACAAACAACGAGACAAAGTTAATTCGACTTAATTCTCCTGCCCCTCCCCTCCCCCCCATCCCCATCCCAAATGAGAACTACAATTCCTGTTCAATCATCTCTACAACAGACAGACGAACCTGTCTGTTGTAGGCTACCAAAATATTTGATCAACTTCCAAATATTGTTTTACAAAGTAAAAGAAGATGAGACAGGCATTTTCGCAGGAGCGCCACCTGCCAGCACCAGGGAGTGAGCTGCACGTCGTGTGAATCAGTGAAACTCGGAAGAATTTTAGGACTATCATTTCCTCCTCGTACTGTAGCTGACAATACTCAGATGTGATGACATGCATTCTATGTTTTCTCACGCATTCTATGTTTTCTCACGCATTCTATGTTTTCTCACGCATTCTATGTTTTCTCACGCATTCTATGTTTTCTCATGCATTCTATGTTTTCTCACGCATTCTATGTTTTCTCACGCATTCTATGTTTTCTCACGCATACTATGTTTTCTCACGCATTCTATGTTTTCTCACGCATTCTATGTTTTCTCACGCATTCTATGTTTTCTCACGCATTCTATGTTTTCTCACGCATACTATGTTTTCTCACGCATTCTATGTTTTCTCACGCATTCTATGTTTTCTCACGCATTCTATGTTTTCTCACGCATTCTATGTTTTCTCACGCATACTATGTTTTCTCACGCATTCTATGTTTTCTCACGCATTCTATGTTTTCTCACGCATTCTATGTTTTCTCATGCATTCTATGTTTTCTCACGCATTCTATGTTTTCTCACGCATTCTATGTTTTCTCACGCATTCTATGTTTTCTCACGCATTCTATGTTTTCTCAAGCATTCTATGTTTTCTCACGCATTCTATGTTTTCTCACGCATTCTATGTTTTCTCATGCATTCTATGTTTTCTCACGCATTCTATGTTTTCTCACGCATTCTATGTTTTCTCACGCATTCTATGTTTTCTCACGCATTCTATGTTTTCTCACGCATTCTATGTTTTCTCACGCATTCTATGTTTTCTCATGCATTCTATGTTTTCTCACGCATTCTATGTTTTCTCATGCATTCTATGTTTTCTCACGCATTCTATGTTTTCTCACGCATTCTATGTTTTCTCATGCATTCTATGTTTTCTCACGCATTCTATGTTTTCTCACGCATTCTATGTTTTCTCACGCATTCTATGTTTTCTCACGCATTCTATGTTTTCTCACGCATTCTATGTTTTCTCACGCATTCTATGTTTTCTCACGCATTCTATGTTTTCTCACGCATTCTATGTTTTCTCATGCATGCTATGTTTTCTCACGCATTCCGGTACATCAGAGCTCCCCAAGCCACCACCCTATCGCTCACCTTTTGTTCCAGGACCACCCGATTTACAAACTAAGCACTGTGGGTAAACAGCTGCAGTGTCTCATGGGTAGAGCTGGTTTGGAACATGACTACATCCTGATTCTCCACCCTTCTCTGAGTGTTGTCCATGTTGATGCAAGTGTGCACTTTGGAAGAAGTGTGTGTAAGTGAGAATGCTACTGTGTAAATTAGTGTTTGAGTTCATCATGATTTGTAGTGTAGTGTAGTGTAGTGTATTGTAGTGTAGTGTAGTGTAGTGTAGTGTAGTGTGGTGTAGTGAGGTGTAGTGTAGTGTAGTGTGGTGTAGTGAGGTGTATTGTAGTGTAGTGTAGTGTAGTGTAGTGTAGTGTAGTGTAGTGTAGTGTGGTGTAGTGAGGTGTAGTGTAGTGAGGTGTAGTGTAGTGTAGTGTATTGTAGTGAGGTGTAGTGTAGTGTAGTGTAGTGTAGTGTAGTGTAGTGTAGTGTAGTGTAGTGTAGTGTGGTGTAGTGAGGTGTAGTGTAGTGAGGTGTAGTGTAGTGTATGTAGTGTAGTGTATTGTAGTGAGGTGTAGTGTAGTGTAGTGTAGTGTAGTGTAGTGTAGTGTAGTGTAGTGTATTGTAGTGAGGTGTAGTGTAGTGTAGTGTAGTGTAGTGTGGTGTAGTGAGGTGTAGTGTAGTGAGGTGTAGTGTAGTGTAGTGTAGTGTATTGTAGTGAGGTGTAGTGTAGTGTAGTGTAGTGTATGTAGTGTAGTGTATTGTAGTGAGGTGTAGTGTAGTGTAGTGTAGTGTAGTGAGGTGTAGTGTAGTGTAGTGTGGTGTAGTGTAGTGTAGTGTAGTGAGGTGTAGTGTATTGTAGTGTAGTGTAGTGTAGTGTAGTGAGGTGTAGTGTAGTGTAGTGTAGTGAGGTGTAGTGAGGTGTAGTGTAGTGAGGTGTAGTGTAGTGTAGTGTGGTGTAGTGTAGTGTAGTGTAGTGAGGTGTAGTGTATTGTAGTGTAGTGTAGTGTAGTGTAGTGAGGTGTAGTGTAGTGTAGTGTAGTGTGGTGTAGTGAGGTGTAGTGTAGTGAGGTGTAGTGTAGTGTAGTGTAGTGTAGTGTAGTGTAGTGTAGTGTATTGTAGTGAGGTGTAGTGTAGTGTAGTGTAGTGTAGTGTAGTGTAGTGTAGTGAGGTGTAGTGTAGTGTAGTGTAGTGTAGTGTAGTGAGGTGTAGTGTAGTGTAGTGTGGTGTAGTGTAGTGTAGTGTAGTGAGGTGTAGTGTATTGTAGTGTAGTGTAGTGTAGTGTAGTGTAGTGTAGTGAGGTGTAGTGTAGTGTAGTGTAGTGTGGTGTAGTGAGGTGTAGTGTAGTGAGGTGTAGTGTAGTGTAGTGTAGTGTAGTGTAGTGTTAGTGTAGTGTAGTGTTATTGTAGTGTAGTGTAGTGTAGTGTAGTGTAGTGAGGTGTAGTGTGGTGTAGTGTAGTGTAGTGATGTGTAGTGTAGTGTAGTGTAGTGTAGTGTAGAGTAGTGTAGTGTAGTGTAGTGTAGTGTAGTGTAGTGTAGTGAGGTGTAGTGTAGTGTAGTGTAGTGTAGTGTAGTGAAGTGTAGTGTAGTGTAGTGTAGTGAGGTGTAGTGTAGTGTAGTGTAGTGTATGTAGTGTAGTGTAGTGTTGTGTAGTGTAGTGTATGTAGTGTAGTGTGGTGTGGTGTAGTGTAGTGTAGTGTAGTGTAGTGTAATGTAGTGTAGTGTAGTGTAGTATAGTGTAGTGTAGTGTATGTAGTGTAGTGTAGTGTGGTGTGGTGTAGTGTTAGTGTTAGTGTAGTGTAGTGTGGTGTAGTGTAGTGTAGTGTGGTGTAGTGTAGTGTAGTGTAGTGTAGTGTAGTGTAGTGTGGTGTAGTGTAGTGTAGTGTAGTGTGGTGTAGTGAGGTGTAGTGTAGTGTAGTGTAGTGTAGTGTAGTGTAGTGTATGTAGTGTAGTGAGGTGTAGTGTAGTGTAGTGTAGTGTAGTGTATGTAGTGTAGTGTAGTGTAGTGTATGTAGTGTAGTGTGGTGTGGTGTAGTGTAGTGTAGTGTAGTGTGGTGTGGTGTAGTGTAGTGAGGTGTAGTGTAGTGTAGTGTAGTGTAGTGTAGTGTAGTGTAGTGAGGTGTAGTGTAGTGTAGTGTAGTGTAGTGAGGTGTAGTGTAGTGTAGTGTAGTGTAGTGTAGTGTAGTGTAGTCAGGTGTAGTGTAGTGTAGTGTGGTGTAATGTACTGTAGTGAGGTGTAGTTTAGTGAGGTGTAGTGTAGTGAGGTGTAGTGTAGTGTAGTGTAGTGTAGTATAGTGTAGTGTAGTGTAGTGTAGTGTAGTGTAGTGTAGTGAGGTGTAGTGTAGTGTAGTGTAGTGTAGTGTAGTGTGGTGTAGTGTAGTGAGGTGTAGTGTAGTGTAGTGTAGTGTAGTATAGTGTAGTGTAGTGAGGTGTAGTGTAGTGAGGTGTAGTGTAGTGTAGTGTAGTGTAGTGTAGTGTAGTGTAGTATAGTGTAGTGTAGTGTAGTGGAGTGGAGTGAGGTGTATTGTAGTGTAGTGTAGTGTAGTGAGGTGTAGTGTAGTGAGGTGTAGTGTAGTGTAGTGTAGTGAGGTGTAGTGTAGTGTAGTGTAGTGTAGTGTGGTGTAGTGTAGTGTAGTGTAGTGAGGTGTAGTGTAGTGTAGTGTAGTTTAGTGTAGTGTAGTGAGGTGTAGTGTAGTGAGGTGTAGTGTAGTGTAGTGTAGTGTAGTGTAGTGTAGTGTAGTGTAGTGAGGTGTAGTGTAGTTAGGTGTAGTGTAGTGTAGTGTAGTGTAGTGAGGTGTAGTGTATGTAGTGTAGTGTAGTGTAGTGTAGTGTGATGTAGTGTAGTGTAGTGTAGTGTAGTGTAGTGAGGTGTAGTGTAGTGTAGTGTAGTGTAGTGTAGTGTAGTGAGGTGTAGTGTATGTAGTGTAGTGTAGTGTAGTGTAGTGTAGTGTAGTGAGGTGTAGTGAGGTGTAGTGTATGTAGTGTAGTGTAGTGTAGTGAGGTGTAGTGTGATGTAGTGTAGTGTAGTGTAGTGTAGTGTAGTGTAGAGTAGTGTAGTGTAGTGTAGTGTAGAGTAGTGTAGTGTAGTGTAGTGTAGTGTAGAGTAGTGTAGTGTAGTGTAGTGTCGTGTAGAGTAGTGTAGTGTAGTGTAGTGAGGTGTAGTGTAGTGTAGTGTAGTGTAGAGTAGTGTAGTGTAGTGTAGTGTGGTGTAGTGTAGTGTAGTGTAGTGTAGTGTAGTGTAGTGTAGTGTAGTGTAGTGAGGTGTAGTGTAGTGTAGTGTAGTGTGGTGTAGTGTAGTGTAGTGTAGAGTAGTGTAGTGTAGTGTAGTGTAGTGTAGTGTAGTGAGGTGTAGTGTAGTGTAGTGTAGTGTAGTGTAGTGTAGTGTAGTGTAGTGAAGTGTAGTGTAGTGTAGTGTAGTGAGGTGTAGTGTAGTGTAGTGTAGTGTATGTAGTGTAGTGTAGTGTTGTGTAGTGTAGTGTATGTAGTGTAGTGTGGTGTGGTGTAGTGTAGTGTAGTGTAGTGTAGTGTAGTGTAATGTAGTGTAGTGTAGTGTAGTGTAGTGTAGTGTATGTAGTGTAGTGTAGTGTGGTGTGGTGTAGTGTTAGTGTTAGTGTAGTGTAGTGTGGTGTAGTGTAGTGTAGTGTGGTGTAGTGTAGTGTAGTGTAGTGTGGTGTAGTGTAGTGTAGTGTGGTGTAGTGAGGTGTAGTGTAGTGTAGTGTAGTGTGGTGTAGTGAAGTGTAGTGTAGTGTAGTGAGGTGTAGTGTAGTGTAGTGTAGTGTAGTGTAGTGTAGTGTAGTGAGGTGTAGTGTAGTGTAGTGTAGTGTAGTGTGGTGTGGTGTAGTGTAGTGTAGTGTAGTGTGGTGTGGTGTAGTGAGGTGTAGTGTAGTGTAGTGTAGTGTAGTGTATGTAGTGTAGTGTAGTGTAGTGTATGTAGTGTAGTGTGGTGTGGTGTAGTGTAGTGTAGTGTAGTGTAGTGTGGTGTGGTGTAGTGTAGTGAGGTGTAGTGTAGTGTAGTTTAGTGTAGTGTAGTGTAGTGTAGTGAGGTGTAGTGTAGTGTAGTGTAGTGTAGTGAGGTGTAGTGTAGTGTAGTGTAGTGTAGTGTAGTGTAGTGTAGTGTAGTCAGGTGTAGTGTAGTGTAGTGTAGTGTAGTGTAGTGTAGTATAGTGTAGTGTAGTGTAGTGTAGTGTAGTGTAGTGTAGTGAGGTGTAGTGTAGTGTAGTGTAGTGTAGTGTAGTGTAGTGTGGTGTAGTGTAGTGAGGTGTAGTGTAGTGTAGTGTAGTGTAGTATAGTGTAGTGTAGTGAGGTGTAGTGTAGTGAGGTGTAGTGTAGTGTAGTGTAGTGTAGTGTAGTATAGTGTAGTGTAGTGTAGTGGAGTGGAGTGAGGTGTATTGTAGTGTAGTGTAGTGTAGTGAGGTGTAGTGTAGTGAGGTGTAGTGTAGTGTAGTGTAGTGAGGTGTAGTGTAGTGTAGTGTAGTGTAGTGCAGTGTGGTGTAGTGTAGTGTAGTGTAGTGAGGTGTAGTGTAGTGTAGTGTAGTTTAGTGTAGTGTAGTGAGGTGTAGTGTAGTGAGGTGTAGTGTAGTGTAGTGTAGTGTAGTGTAGTGTAGTGTAGTGTAGTGAGGTGTAGTGTAGTTAGGTGTAGTGTAGTGTAGTGTAGTGTAGTGAGGTGTAGTGTATGTAGTGTAGTGTAGTGTAGTGTAGTGTGATGTAGTGTAGTGTAGTGTAGTGTAGTGTAGTGTAGTGAGGTGTAGTGTAGTGTAGTGTAGTGTAGTGTAGTGTAGTGAGGTGTAGTGTATGTAGTGTAGTGTAGTGTAGTGTAGTGTAGTGTAGTGTAGTGTAGTGTAGTGTAGTGTAGTGAGGTGTAGTGAGGTGTAGTGTATGTAGTGTAGTGTAGTGTAGTGAGGTGTAGTGTGGTGTAGTGTAGTGTAGTGTAGTGTAGTGTAGAGTAGTGTAGTGTAGTGTAGTGTAGAGTAGTGTAGTGTAGTGTAGTGTAGTGTAGAGTAGTGTAGTGTAGTGTAGTGTCGTGTAGAGTAGTGTAGTGTAGTGTAGTGAGGTGTAGTGTAGTGTAGTGTAGTGTAGAGTAGTGTAGTGTAGTGTAGTGTAGTGTGGTGTAGTGTAGTGTAGTGTAGTGTAGTGTAGTGTAGTGTAGTGTAGTGTGGTGTAGTGTAGTGTAGTGTAGTGTGGTGTAGTGTAGTGTAGTGTAGTGTAGTGTAGTGAGGTGTAGTGTAGTGTAGTGTAGAGTAGTGTAGTGTAGTGTAGTGTAGTGTAGTGAGGTGTAGTGTAGTGTATGTAGTGTAGTGGAGTGTAGTGTATGTAGTGTAGTGTAGTGTAGTGAGGTGTAGTGTAGTGTAGTGTAGTGTAGAGTAGTGTAGTGTAGTGTAGTGAGGTGTAGTGTAGTGTAGTGAGGTGTAGTGTAGTGTATGTAGTGTAGTGTAGTGTAGTGTAGAGTAGTGTAGTGAGGTGTAGTGTAGTGCAGTGAGGTGTAGTGTAGTGTAGTGTAGTGTAGTGAGGTGTAGTGTAGTGTAGTGAGGTGTAGTGTAGTGTAGTGAGGTGTAGTGTAGTGTAGTGTAGTGTAGTGTAGTGTAGAGTAGTGTAGTGAGGTGTAGTGTAGTGTAGTGTAGTGAGGTGTAGTGTAGTGTAGAGTAGTGTAGTGAGGTTTAGTGTAGTGTAGTGTAGTGTAGTGTGGTGTAGTGTAGTGTAGTGTAGAGTAGTGTAGTGTAGTGTAGTGTAGTGAGGTGTAGTGTAGTGTATGTAGTGTAGTGTAGTGTAGTGTATGTAGTGAGGTGTAGTGTAGTGTAGTGAGGTGTAGTGTAGTGTAGTGTATGTAGTGTAGTGTAGTGTAGTGAGGTGTAGTGTAGTGTATGTAGTGTAGTGTAGTGTAGTGTATGTAGTGTAGTGTAGTGAGGTGTAGTGTAGTGTAGTGAGGTGTGGTGTAGTGTAGTGTAGTGTAGTGTAGTGTAGTGAGGTGTAGTGAGGTGTAGTGTAGTGTAGTGTAGTGTAGTGTAGTGTAGTGTAGTGTGGTGTAGTGTAGTGTAGTGTAGTGTAGTGTAGTGAGGTGTAGTGAGGTGTAGTGTAGTGTAGTGTGGTGAGGTGTAGTGTAGTGTAGTGTAGTGTAGTGTAGTGTAGTGTAGTGAGGTGTAGTGTAGTGTAGTGTGGTGAGGTGTAGTGTAGTGTAGTGTAGTGTAGTGTCGTGTAGTGTAGTGAGCAGTGGGCTGTGAGCCAGAGTGTCAGTATAGCAGATGGACTCTCATGCCCACAAGGGAAAGGAGCAACTGTTTTCTTGTTTCCAACAGTGGTGTTTGGGAGAGAGGGGCATGCTGGGTACTGCATCGGTGGACAGTGAGAGGCATGCTGTTAGGCAGTGGTTGGAAAAAAAATACCAATTGTAAAGATACCTTAAAACCTCTTAGATATAAATTCCCAGTTCATGGACCTGCCTTGTTCTGGTTCCGACCGACATATTTGATTGTAAATCGATTTGTGGACACCGTAGATCGAAAATGTCTTAAATTGAGCGATAGCGTGGTTCCCAGGGACACAATAGTATATTTCATGACATAGGATGTGAAATCTGAATCCACCTGAAGCTGGGATGTCCCGCCTACCATTTTATTCGTTCTCCCGACTGTCCATCAACTCATGGCTGAACCCTGACAAGGCACATTCCTGTATTACATACCAGCAGAGGAGAAAGACGTTTCATCACTGTAGCACATTCTGATGTCGATGTATTTTCATCTAAAATTATTCCTAGCTTTTAAACGGAAAACACTTTCTGTTTGTCATAGACAAGATTAATATGATATGAAAGGCGAGTTCGTAACGAGTTCAGGAAGCTCGGAGAGACATTCACAGTGATAGGGGCTTTGATCGGGACATTCACAGTGATAGGGGCTTTGATCGAGACCTTTAGGAAATAGAAAAAACAACATACAAAAATGTATTTTACACTCATGAGGAAGGTTAAATCTTATACTTGGTCGTTTTATAATTTCAATATATGATATCTATAAAGCATATGAGTCATTTCAAGCCTTATTCATCCAGTTTAGTTGAATAGAAAATACATTATATTAAAGTTAGACTGTAAATCACTGGCCACTTTAATAAATGGAACACTAGTCACTTTAATAATGTTAACATATCTTGCATTACTCATCTGTATATACTGTATTCTATACTACTGTATCTTAGTCTATGCTGCTCTGACGTTGCTCGTCCATATATTTATATATTCTTAAATCCATTCCTTTACTTATACTTGTGTGTATTAAGTATTTGTTGTGAAATTGTTAGATATTACTGCTGCACTGTCGGAACTAGAAGCATTTCGCTACACTCGCATTAACATCTGCTAACCATGTGTATGTGACCAATAACATCTGCTAACCATGTGACCAATAACATCTGTTAACCATGTGTATGTGACCATTAACATCTGCTAACCATGTGTATGTGACCATTAACATCTGCTAACCATGTGTATGTGACCAATAACATCTGCTAACCATGTGTATGTGACCAAAACAATTTGATTTGATTTAATTTGATGTACTGCTTGGATTCTTTACTTATGATAGAAATACATTGAAACAATTTTATGTAATTAATTTCATTATTCTTTTTGACAAATTCCATATTCACAAATGTAAATTTATAAACAAAACACCACATTTTCTTACGTTACAAAAAGAAACGGAACTATATATTTAAGACAATTAAATACTCTGCCAACAAAAAAAGTTGTTAGAATTATAAAATACATGGACTTTACGGGGCATTTAACATATTTACCAACGTCTTAGTATTTTCCTCGCTCAACTTGTTTCATTCGGCCTTTTCAACCCAGACGATACCAACAACCAGGTTGCCAGGCAACGAAGAGCTCAACTCATACAACTACTGTGTTCATTTCCAGTGTATGAGAGTGATCTAATTGTTGTCCAGTACATGCTGGGATTGTATGTTCGTATCCCCCAAGACTACAGACACGGCTCTGAGAGGCTACAGTATACCGAACGATAACACGCAGCCGGGTCGGTGCGTAGCCTGGGCCCGACCCCCCTGCGGTTCTCTCTCACATTCAGCAAGAGACAGACACCACAGCTGTGCGAGGGGCTGGTGGGGGAGTCTGTGGCCATGGAGGGAGCATCTAAGCATCTGGACTGTCAGCAGTGAAACATCATGTGATTCTGCTGGGGTGCCTGCTATAAAATGTATAATCTGCTAACATCTTTGTTGTTGTCACGGGGAAAAGTCCGATGGAATCCTTTATTTGAGGGAAAATAAATTGACCTGGAAAGGATTGTTGTTCTTCATGAAGAAATAAAACATTTGATCAAGAATAAGGAGATGAGACTATCGGCATCTTTAAATGCTTCCTATCAGAACATCCAAGAGGATTATAATAGGACCTCCCTGGATCAATCTCCACCACTGCACCCCTCTACCCCTCTCATAATATCGGTCCCTCTGTCCTCCATAAATCGTGACATTGAACGTTTCAGCAGACTTGTATCCCTCCATAACTACGAGACTATTGCAGCTCTGTGGGTGTAACATTTATTGACACCTTTGACACAAGCTTTGTTTCCAGAAGGTATTATAGGGAGGACGGGAATCCACCCAAATCATTTGGGTTCCTAAATCCTTTCACAGCATTACGAGGCTGCGTTGAGACAATAACTTATCAATGACCCAAGTCACATTATGTCATGTTTCTACCTGTCACCAGAGGGCGGTAAAGACCGTCCTACAGACATTAATGACACTCAGGTGTGTCCTTTACTACTTATGATTTCCCTGTTAAGAGAGGTGTGTTTTATTATTTTCCTTTGCAGAAGCTTGATTTGGTTTCAATGTGCGTTTGTCTCCTGAGTGAGTTTGAGACTTAGTGTTCCCAGTGTTACCTTTTCTCAGTAAAGTTACGTTGATCCTTAACCAGTGATTCTTCGTCTGGTCCCTTCTCTGCTCCTGGGTCCAACCTCACAGCAAGCTTCTGCCTCCAACATGGACCCAGGGGGAACCTCATCCTTTCATGATCTGGATCTCACCTGCTGCTCGTCATCATCTGCCTCGTCTCCTCCGTCCTGACAAACTTGGTCTCATGGTCTGGAGTATTGATACTATAAGACCCGAGAATCTGACCCCTGTACTGGGTTAGGGTTGGCCTCCTATATATAGTATTGATACTATAAGACTCGAGAATCTGACCCTGGCGGGGATCCCACTAACAGACTTTCTGTTCCGCGATCAGCCCGTTCTTGAGTACTACAATGGGGACACTCTAAATTAACTGGGCGACCAGGGGTTAATCGGACACTGGAGTTCCTTGAGGCGGATATTCAGGTGGCCCAACATGATGGAGGATGTGAGATCCTTCGTTGCGGCCTGTTCCACCTGTAGTGTGGTGGTTCCTGCGCCCAAAGCAAGTCCTCACGACATCGACCGACTGGCTCCAACCTCTGCCTCTGGCCCTGGTCTCCCCTGTCTGTAGACTTTATCACCGGGTTACCTCCATCCCAACTCAGCTGGCCCTGGTCTCCCCTGTCTGTAGACTTTATCACCGGGTTACCTCCATCCCAACTCAGCTGGCCCTGGTCTCCCCTGTCTGTAGACTTTATCACCGGGTTACCTCCATCCCAACTCAGCTGGCCCTGGTCTCCCCTGTCTGTAGACTTTATCACCGGGTTACCTCCATCCCAACTCAGCTGGCCCTGGTCTCCCCTGTTTGTAGACTTTATCACCGGGTTACCTCCATCCCAAGGGCTTACCACTATCCTGGTGGTTGTCGATCGGTTCTCCAAGGCAGTCCATTTCAGACCCAAGTTGCCCTCGGCGAAGGAGATCGCTGATCTCATGATTACCCATGTCTTTCGACTACACAGACTTCCCCAGGACATTGTCTCAGATTGTGGGCCCCAGTATGTCGCACGGTATTGGAAAGTCTTCTGCTTCCTGTTTGGGGCATCGGTGGGTCTCTATTCAGGAGTTCCACCCAAAACTGTGATCCTTCTGTTACCGTTTCTCAGTAAAGTATTTAATTTTATTATGATTTTTTTTATTTTGTTTATTAATTAATTTTATTTATTTGTATTTATTTTTTTAACCCTTTTTCTCCCCAATTTCGTGGTATGCAATTGGTAGTTACAGTCTTGTCTCATTGCTGCAACTCTCGTACGGACTCGGGAGAGGCGAAGGTCGAGAGCCGTGCGTCCTCCGAAACACAACACAACCAAGCCGCACTGCTTCTTAACACAATGCCCACTTAACCCGGAAGCAAGCCGCACCAATGTGTCGGAGGAAACACCATACACCTGGCAACCATGTCAGCTGGCATGCACCCGGGCCGCCACAGGATTCGCTAGAGCTTGATGGGACAGGAACATCCCGGCCGGCCAAACCCTCCCCTAATCCGGACGACGTTGGGCCAATTGTGCGTTGCCTCAGTGGTTTCCCGGTCGCGGCCGGCTGCTACACAGTATCGAACAAGGATCTGTAGCAACGCAGCTAGCACTACGATGCAGTGCCTTAGGCCGCTGTGCCACTCGGGAGACCTTACGTTTATCCTTAACCACTGATTCCTCGTCTGATCTCTTCTCTGTTCCCGGGTCCAACCTCACCTCGTCACACATTATCCTAATAAATACAAATACAAATACAAGCATATCTGTTTCAGTCTGCTTTCCAACAGACACTGGGAGATTAATTCACCTTTTAACAGGTCAACAAAATAAAACACAAGGTCAAATATACACTGGAGTTGCTTACCAAGATGACGTTGAATGTTCCTGAGTGGCCTAGGTACAGTTTTGACTTAAATCGGATTGAAAATCCATGGCAAGACTTGAAAATGTCTGTCTAGCAATGATCAACAGCCAACATGACAGAGCTTGAACATTTTTCAAAAGAATAATGTGCAAATATGGTACATTCGAGGTGTGCAACGCTTACCCAGAAAGACTCACAGCTGTAATCTCTACCAAAGGTGATTCTACCCAGAAAGACTCAGCTGTAATCGCTACCAAAGGTGATTCTACCCAGAAAGACTCAGCTGTAATCGCTACCAAAGGTGATTCTACCCAGAAAGACTCACAGCTGTAATCGCTACCAAAGGTGATTCTACCCAGAAAGACTCAGCTGTAATCGCTACCAAAGGTGATTCTACCCAGAAAGACTCACAGCTGTAATCGCTACCAAAGGTGATTCTACCCAGAAAGACTCAGCTGTAATCGCTACCAAAGGTGATTCTACCCAGAAAGACACAGCTGTAATCGCTACCAAAGGTGATTCTAACATGAATTGACTCAGGGGTGTGAAAACCCATTTAAATACCATATTTCTCTATTTCATTTTCAATACATTTGCTAAATAAATAAAAATCACCCACTCTCTCTCATTTTAAAATAGGCTCTATAGCACAGTACAGAGAGGTAGAGGAGGCCAGCCCTAACCCAGTACAGAGAGGTAGAGGAGGCCAGCCCTAACCCAGTACAGAGAGGTAGAGGAGGCCAGCCCTAACCCAGTACAGAGAGGTAGAGGAGGCCAGCCCTAACCCAGTACAGAGAGGTAGAGGAGGCCAGCCCTAACCCAGTACAGAGAGGCCTGGTTATAATTTTGTTGGGTTTTGACCTTCCTGAGTCTCTGACTCCTGTCTTCCAGAGAATGGACCAGAGCTCTGGTAGAGTTTTCACAGCTGGTGTCTCTTCCACCCCTTGCCCTTCAGGCATGCTTTGCATAATACATTCAGTTCACCCCTCCTCACTCCTCCTCTCCCCATTATCCTGTTCTTCCTCCCCTCCTCGTCTTGTTCGTCCTCTCGCTCTCCCTCTCTCTCTCTGTCCATCCCGCTCTCTCAATTCAATTCAATTCAGTTTTATTGACATGTTAAACATACATTTACATTGCCAAAGCAAGTGAAATAGATAAAACATGTTTACATTTAATGAACCTTTATTTAACTAGGCAAGTCAGTTAAGAACAAATTCTTATTTACAATGACGGCCTACACCGGCCAAACCCGGGCGAGGCTGGGCCAGTTGTGCACCGCCCTATGGGACTCCCAATCAGCGCCAGTTGTGATACAGCCTGGATTCGAACCAGGGTGTCTGTAGTGACAGTAAATATTACACTCAAAAAAGTTCCAAATGAATAAAGACATTTCAAATCATTTCAAATCTGTCTATATACAGTGTTGTAATGATGTGCAAAAAGTTTAAGTACAAAAGGGAAAATAAATAAACATAAATATGGGTGTATTTGGTCTTTGTTCTTCACTGGTTGTCCTTTTCTTGTGACAGCAGGTCATCTTGCTGCTGTGATGGCCCACTGTGGTATTTCACACTAAGCTGTGAATGTTCTGAGTGACAAGGCAAGAAGGGCCTTCTATGCCATCAAAAGAAACATACAATTCGACATACCAATTAGGATCTGGCTGTAAATACTCACAAAATTCACAAAATGGGACAAACACCAAATTGACACTGCATGCAGAATTCTGTAAAAAGAAAATCCTCTGTGTACAACGTAAAACACCAAATAATGCATGTAGAGCAGAATTAGGCCGATACCCGCTAATTATCAAAATCCAGAAAAGAGATGTTAAATTCTACAACCACCTAAAAGGAAGTGATTCCCAAACCTTCCATAAAGCCATCGCCTACAGAGAGATGAACCTGGAGAAGAGTCCACTAAGCAAGCTGGTCCTGGGGCTCTGTTCACAAACACAAACAGACCCCACAGAGCCATCGCCTACAGAGAGATGAACCTGGAGAAGAGTCCACTAAGCAAGCTGGTCCTGGGGCTCTGTTCACAAACACAAACAGACCCCACAGAGCCCCAGGACAGCAACACGATTAGACCCAACCAAATCATGAGAAAACAAAAAGAGAATTACTTGATACACTGGAAAGTAAAACTAGAATGAGCAAACTAGAATGCTATTTGGCCCTAAACAGAGAGTACACAGTGGCAGAATACCTGACCACTATGACTGACCCAAACCTAAGGAAAGCTTTGACTATGTACAGACTCAGTGAGCATAGCCTTGCTATTGAGAAAGGCAGCAAAATAAGGTGGAAACCAGGGACGTTGCTAGGCCTATTTTAGGGGGCTTTACCCCTCTAAAATATTCATTATATCAGTCAATATATTTTCTCTGTGATTTCTTTATTTTTTTGTCAACTGTTCCATCGCATCTTAACCTGTAGAGATGTGTCCTCATTCAGCTGTCTGTTAACCTGTAGAGATGTGTCCTCATTCAGCTGTCTGTTAACCTGTAGAGACGTGTCCTCATTCAGCTGTCTGTTAACCTGTAGAGATGTGTCCTCATTCAGCTGTCTGTTAACCTGTAGAGATGTGTCTCATTCAGCTGTCTGTTAACCTGTAGAGATGTGTCCTCATTCAGCTGTCTGTTAACCTGTAGAGATGTGTCTCATTCAGCTGTCTGTTAACCTGTAGAGATGTGTCCTCATTCAGCTGTCTGTTAACCTGTAGAGATGTGTCATCATTCAGCTGTCTGTTAACCTGTAGAGATGTGTCTCATTCAGCTGTCTGTTAACCTGTAGAGATGTGTCCTCATTCAGCTGTCTGTTAACCTGTAGAGATGTGTCCTCATTCAGCTGTCTGTTAACCTGTAGAGATGTGTCCTCATTCAGCTGTCTGTTAACCTACAGAGATGTGTCTCATTCAGCTGTCTGTTAACCTGTAGAGATGTGTCCTCATTCAGCTGTCTGTTAACCTGTAGAGATGTGTCCTCATTCAGCTGTCTGTTAACCTGTAGAGATGTGTCCTCATTCAGCTGTCTGTTAACCTGTAGAGATGTGTCTCATTCAGCTGTCTGTTAACCTGTAGAGATGTGTCCTCATTCAGCTGTCTGTTAACCTGTAGAGATGTGTCCTCATTCAGCTGTCTGTTAACCTGTAGAGATGTGTCCTCATTCAGCTGTCTGTTAACCTGTAGAGATGTGTCCTCATTCAGCTGTCTGTTAACCTGTAGAGATGTGTCCTCATTCAGCTGTCTGTTAACCTGTAGAGTTGTGTCCTCATTCAGCTGTCTGTTAACCTGTAGAGATGTGTCCTCATTCAGCTGTATGTTAACCTGTAGAGATGTGTCCTCATTCAGCTGTCTGTTAACCTGTAGAGATGTGTCCTCATTCAGCTGTCTGTTAACCTGTAGAGATGTGTCCTCATTCAGCTGTCTGTTAACCTGTAGAGATGTGTCCTCATTCAGCTGTCTGTTAACCTGTAGAGATGTGTCCTCATTCAGCTGTCTGTTAACCTGTAGAGATGTGTCCTCATTCAGCTGTCTGTTAACCTGTAGAGATGTGTCCTCATTCAGCTGTCTGTTAACCTGTAGAGATGTGTCCTCATTCAGCTGTCTGTTAACCTGTAGAGATGTGTCCTCATTCAGCTGTCTGTTAACCTGTAGAGATGTGTCCTCATTCAGCTGTCTGTTAACCTGTAGAGATGTGTCCTCATTCAGCTGTCTGTTAACCTGTAGAGATGTGTCCTCATTCAGCTGTCTGTTAACCTGTAGAGACGTGTCCTCATTCAGCTGTCTGTTAACCTGTAGAGATGTGTCCTCATTCAGCTGTCTGTTAACCTGTAGAGACGTGTCCTTATTCAGCTGTCTGTTAACCTGTAGAGATGTGTCCTCATTCAGCTGTCTGTTAACCTGTAGAGATGTGTCCTCATCCAGCCAGGACGAGTTGTGCTAGCTCTGCGCTCGAGACCGCCAGTTCGCCTCCACGGCCCAGTGTATCCGGTGCCTCGTCCAAGGAAGAGGCCTCCTGCATGTCTCCCCAGCCTGGTGAGTTCTGTGCCTTCTCCCAGAGCCAGGCCTCCAGTGTGTCTCTCCATTCCAGTGATGATCAATGGCAAAAAGCCTCCAGTGATGATCCATGGCACGAAGCCTCCAGTGATGATCCATGGCACGAAGCCTCCAGTGAGGAGTCATGGAACAAAGGCCTCCAGTGATGATCCATGGCACGAAGCCTCCAGTGATGATCCATGGCAAGAAGCCTCCAGTGATGATCCATGGCACGAAGCCTCCAGTGATGATCCATGGCAAGAAGCCTCCAGGGATGATCCATGGCACGAAGCCTCCAGTGATGATCCATGGCAAGAAGCCTCCAGTGATGATCCATGGCACGAAGCCTCCAGTGATGATCCATGGCAAGAAGCCTCCAGTGATGATCCATGGCAAGAAGCCTCCAGTGATGATCCATGGCAAGAAGCCTCCAGTGATGATCCATGGCACGAAGCCTCCAGTGATGATCCATGGCAAGAAGCCTCCAGTGATGATCCATGGCACGAAGCCTCCAGTGATGATCCATGGCAAGAAGCCTCCAGTGATGATCCATGGCACGAAGCCTCCAGTGATGATCCATGGCAAGAAGCCTCCAGTGATGATCCATGGCAAGAAGCCTCCAGTGATGATCCATGGCACGAAGCTTCCAGTGAGGATCCATGGCATGAAGCCTCCAGTGAGGAGTTATGGCACGAGGCCTCCAGCGTCGCCCTCTAGTCCGGAGCCTCCAGCGACGCCCTCTAGTCCAGAGCCTCCAGCGACGCCCTCCTGTCCGGAGCTGCCAGAGTCTCCCTCCTGTCCGGAGCAGCCAGAGTCTCCCTCCTGTCCGGTGCAGCCAGAGTTTCCCTCCTGTCCGGAGCAGCCAGAGTCTCCCTCCTGTCCGGCGCTGCCAGAGTCTCCCGTCTGTCCGGAGCTGCCAGAGTCTCCCTCCTGTCCGGAGCTGCCAGAGTCTCCCTCCTGTCCGGCGCTGCCAGAGTCTCCCTCCTGTCCGGAGCTGCCAGAGTCTCCCTCCTGTCCGGAGCTGCCAGAGTCTCCCGCCTGTCCGGCGCTGCCAGAGTCTCCCTCCTGTCCGGCGCTGCCAGAGTCTCCCTCCTGTCCGGCGCTGCCAGAGTCTCCCTCCTGTACGGTGCTACCAGAGTCTCCCGCCTGTCCGGCGCTGCCAGAGTCTCCCTCCTATTCGGAGCCCGCTGTAAGGGTCCCCAGTCCGGGGTCGGTGGCTAAGGTCCCCACTCCAGAGGCGCCACATAAGTGGGCCAAGACTAAGGTGGAGTGGGGTCTACGTCCTGCACCAGAGCCGACACCGCGGTGAAATGCCCACCCAGACCCTCCCCTATAGGTTCAGGTTTTGCGGCCGGAGTCAGCACCTTTGGGGGAGGGGGGGGGGGGGGGGGGGGTGGGGGGGTACTGTCATGTCCTGACCTTAGTTCCTTTTTTATGTCTCTATTTTGGTTTGGTCAGGGCGTGAGTTGGGGTGGGCATCCTATGTTTTTTATTCAATGTTAAAGGTCTAGGTTTTCTATTTCTATATGTTTGGCCTGGTGTGGTTCTCAATCAGAGGCAGCTGTCTATCGTTGTCTCTGATTGGTACTTAGGTAGCCTCATTCCCACCTGTGTTTGTTGCACCTGTCAGAACTGTTCGTTGGTCGTTTTGTTGTTTTTGTTCGTTTATTCATCCTGATAAAAAGTATTAGGGATACGTATCACGCTGCATTTTGGTCCTCCTCTCCTTCTCCCGAAGACAATCGTTACAGTGACACACTGCACAGATGCATTTGCCACAGAACTTTATGACAGAACCAAAGCACTCTGTGAAATTCACAATATTACAGAGGCAGATGCAGCATGAAAGTCCAAACAAAGGAAAATAGGAGATTTTGTGGTGGAGACCTACTTGGGTTTAGGCACAGAATTGTCATGTTCCCAAACAATGAAAACAGAGTTGCTGCTCCCCTGCTTGGACAGGATGGTTTGTGAGCTTGACCAGCGATTCTTGACTGTAGATGCAGGTCTGCTCAAAGGCATACAGGCATATTTATTTTTCAGTTATTTAATGTTATTTAGCTCATTAGTTGAATTTAGTTGTGCCCCATTGTGGATGATACTGTTTAAGATGGTCCATGTGTCTGAATTAATGGGTGAATTTTGAACAACAATTAAAACGGTGAAACTTAAAAGATGTTTTTCTAATGGTATAATATGACCTGCCAGTCGTCACATTTCTCAATCTCTCTCTCTCCCTCAAAATAACATCCCAAAAGTATTTGTCTAGATAGTACAGACATTTGCCTTTTTGTTGGTTGTTGGTTGGATTATTTAGATAGAATTTAGGTCATATTAGATCAGTGTCTAACACAAACTATGAGACAGGTATACGTTTAGCCAACCTTGACCAAAAAAAACCCGTTATTCTAAAAACACATGATGAAAAGACGTTTTGGGGGCTTTAAAACAAATCCTGGGGGAGTATGCCCAGACCCCCCTAAAAGAGGCTTAACCCCCCCCATTCCATTCATCTCTAGTTTTTCCTGGTGAAAACGGAGCTGCACTTCCTAACCTCCTTCCACACGTATTTCCCTCAGATTACACAGACCCACAAAGAATTAGAAAACTAAGCCAATTTTGATAAGCTCCCATATCTACTGGGTGAAATACCACAGTGTGACATCACAGCAGCAAGATTTGTGACCTGTTGCCACAAGAAAAGGGCAACCAGTGAAGAACATCCACCATTGTAAATACAACCCATATTTATTTTCCCTTTTGTCCTTTAACTATTTGCACATGATTAAAACACTGTATATAGACATATGACATTTATTCGTTTGGAGAGAGAGAGAGAGAGAGAGAAAAATAGAGAGAGAGACAGAGAGACAGAGAGAGAGAGAGAGAGAGACAGAGAGACAGAGAGAGAGAGAGAGAGAGAGAGAGAGAGAGAGAGAGAGAGAGAGACAGAGAGAGAGAGAGAGAGAGAGAGAGAGAGAGAGAGAGAGAGAGAGAGAGAGAGAGAGAGAGAGAGAGAGAGAGAGAGAGAGAGAGAGAGAGAGAGAGAGAGAGAGAGAGAGAGAGAGAGAGAGAGAGAGAGAGAGAGAGAGAGAAGAGAGAGAGAGAGAGAGAGAGAGAGAGAGAGAGAGAGAGAGAACAAACAGAATATTTCTGAGTCGTTAACTGCTTCAACAAACCCCAATCGTGTCTCGTCTTCCTCTCCTTCTTCATCCCCCTCTCCTGACATCAGTTCTCTCTCTGGGAGGACACTCTCTCTGGGAGGACACTCTCTCTGTCCATATCAATGATGATGGATGCTTCTCTTGTGGATGTGGCTGTGGAGGCCGATGCGTGAGCCGCAAAACTCTGCTGCAGCATGTGTTGGTAGTTGGATGGCTTTCCCCAGCTGCACATTGGTGTCATCCAGGTGCTGAACCCCTCTGGCACAGGTGGACTGCCAGGAAGACTGCCAGGTGGACTGCCAGGTAGACTGCCAGGTGAACTGCCAGGTGGACTGCCAGGTGGACTTCCAGGTGGACTGCCTGGTGGACTGCCAGGTGGACTGCCAGGTGGACTGCCAGGTGGACTGCCAGGTGGACTTCCAGGTGGACTGCCTGGTGGACTGCCAGGTGGACTGCCAGGTGGACTTCCAGGTGGACTGCCTGGTGGACTGCCAGGTGGACTGCCAGGTGGACTGCCAGGTGGACTGCCTGGTGGACTGCCAAGTTGACTGCCAGGTGGACTTCCAGGTGGACTGCCTGGTGGACTGCCAGGCGAACTGCCAGGTAGACTGCCAGGTGGACTGCCAGGTGGACTGCCAGGTGGACTGCCAGGTAGACTGCCAGTTGGACTGCCAGGTGGCCTGCCAGGTGGACTTCCAGGTGGACTGCCTGGTGGACTGCCAGGTAGACTGCCAGGTGAACTGCCAGGTGGACTGCCAGGTGGACTTCCAGGTGGACTGCCTGGTGGACTGCCAGGTGGACTGCCAGGTGGACTGCCAGGTGGACTGCCTGGTGGACTGCCAAGTTGACTGCCAGGTGGACTTCCAGGTGGACTGCCTGGTGGACTGCCAGGCGAACTGCCAGGTGGACTGCCAGGTGGACTGCCAGGTGGACTGCCAGGTGGACTGCCAGGTAGACTGCCAGTTGGACTGCCAGGTGGCCTGCCAGGTGGACTTCCAGGTGGACTGCCTGGTGGACTGCCAGGTGGACTGCCAGGTGGTCTGCCAGGTGGACTGCCAGGTGGACTGCCTGGTGGACTGCCAAGTTGACTGCCAGGTGGACTTCCAGGTGGACTGCCAGGTGGACTGCCGGGTGGACTGCCAAGTGAACCTGTCCAGCACCAGGGTTTCCAGCTCCTACCCCCTTAAGACTGATGAATGACTGTCACAGGACAGCTAGCGTATCCCAAATGGAACCCTATGACACATATATATATATATATATATTATATTATATATACTTTAGACCAGGTTAGGTTGCATTAAATTGCTTTGGCATGTCACGGCCTCAAACCCCTCCCAATGTTCTGTTCAGACAAAATGCCTACCATCACAGTCTGTCATGTCACATTAGAATGTGTCGTCAGGACAACAGAATGATGGAGAGGACATCTAACATGTCTCATCATCCGCTCAGAGTTTGTTGAGGAAAAACGAAAGGGTATGAATAGCCGCGGAGAGCATCGGAGCTAGTCCAAAAATATTAAATGAGATGAAAGATATCAGATATAGAGTAAGGTTGTGTGGTTTTGTATGAGCTGTGTTACAAAAAGGGGTCTATGTGGTCATAGCTGAGACCTCTAATACACAGTCTGTCTGAGGTATCACATCCTCTTCAGCGAGCAGCAGAAACTGACTGTTATGAGGAAGGAGAAAAGAGAGGGGTAGAGGAGGGAGGAGAAAAGAGAGGAGGGAGGAGAGAAAGAGTGAAGGAGAATAATGCATTTTGTTCTCTCCCTTCACAGTAACAGAAAGAGAATAATGTATTTTGTTCTCTCCCTTCACAGTAACAGAAGGAGAATAAGGTATTTTGTTCTCTCTCTTCACAGTAACAGAAGGAGAATAATGTATTTTGTTTTCTCCCTTCACAGTAACAGAAGGAGAATAAGGTATTTTGTATTTTGTTCTCTCCCTTCACAGTAACATAAGGAGAATAATGCATTTTGTTCTCTCCCTTCACAGTAACAGAAGGAGAATAATGTATTTTGTTTTCTCTCTCCACAGTAACGCTGAGTTTATCAAAAAGCTGAACACAGATCTCCCTCCCTCTCACCCTCCCTCCTTTCCGCCCTCCCTCCTTTCCTGTCTCTCTTAATTCAATTCAAAGGGCTGTATTGGCGGAGGAGACATATGTTTACATTGCCATAAATATGAACAGTAAACATTACACTCACAAAAGTTCCAAAGGAATAGAGATGTCAAATGTCATATTATGTCTATATAGAGCGTTGTACTGATGTGCAAACAGTTACAAAAGGCTAAATCTCTCTCTCTCTCTCTCTCTCTGAGATCTGGCCCCATATGGTCTGTGTGTTTACAGGAACTCCCTCCAGGGAAACAAACAAAGGCACCAGGAAAACGTTCATTTCACAGGCTCCCTTTTTGGTGTCGTTCTCTCTCTTCTTCTCTCCCCCTCTGTCTAGACTTTTCTCTGCCGTTCTGTACAGTGTCTTTTAAACTCTGTCTATTCTTCCATCTCTCTATCTATACTGTTGTTGGTGTACAAGTCTTTCAGTCTGATGGTTCGGAGAGCAGAGGGAAAGGCATTATGGGAATGACACCATAGTCGTCTGTCGCTGTGTCTGTGTGAACTTTAACACGCTGTATGTGTTCCTTTCTCTCCCTCTCCCTCCTCCCCCCTCCTCCTACTCCCACACCTCCTCCTCCTCTTCATCATCCCCCTCCTCCTACTCCCACACCTCCCCCTCCTCTTCCTCATCCCCCTCCCTCCCCCCTCCCCCTCCTCATCCCCCTCCTCCCCCCCTCCTCCTACTCCCACACCTCCCCCTCCTCTTCCTCATCCCCCTCCCTCTCCTCATCCTCCCCCTCTCCTCTTACTCCCACACCTCCCCCTCCTCTTCCTCATCCCCCTACCTCTCCTCCCCCTCCCTCTCCTCCCCCTCCCTCCCCCCCCCTCTCCTCCTCCTCTTCCTCATCCCCCTCCTCCTACTCCCACACCTCCCCCCTCCTCCTCCTATCCCCCTCCCCCTTATCCCCCCCTCCTCATACTCCCACACCTCCCACTGTATCTATTGAACATACATCTGGCGTTCACAGTCAGCAAGCAAAACAACCTAACAAGTTAGTGTGTTGTAGAGAGACCCAAACATACAGTCACAGAGGCTATGCTAGCAGTACAAAGCATTGGTGCCTGGTTGTAAAGGTGTTTATGTGTGTCACAGAGGCTATGCTAGCAGTACAAAGCATTGGTTCCTGGTTGTAAAGGTGTTTATGTGTGTCACAGAGGCTATGCTAGCAGTACAAAGCATTGGTTCCTGGTTGTAAAGGTGTTTATGTGTGTCACAGAGGCTATGCTAGCATTACAAAGCATTGTTTCCTGGTTGTAAAGGTGTTTATGTGGTACACATTGGCTGGTCCTGTGGCGTGATACACAGGGGCTGGTTCTGTGGCGTGGTACACAGTGGCGTGGTCCCCAGGGTCTGGTCCTGTGGCGTGGTACACAGTGGCGTGGTCCCCAGGGTCTGGTCCTGTGGCGTGGTACACAGTGGCGTGGTCCCCAGGGTCTGGTCCTGTGGCGTGGTACACAGTGGCGTGGTCCCCAGGGGCTGGTTCTGTGGCGTGGTACACAGTGGCGTGGTCCCCAGGGTCTGGTCCTGTGGCGTGGTACACAGTGGCGTGGTCCCCAGGGGCTGGTTCTGTGGCGTGGTACACAGTGGCGTGGTCCCCAGGGTCTGGTCCTGTGGCGTGGTACACAGTGGCGTGGTCCCCAGGGGCTGGTTCTGTGGCACACAGTGGCGTGGTACACAGGGGTGTGGTACACAGTGGCGTGTCAGCCAGAGGAGTACTGGGTCCTGTCAGCCAGAGGAGTACTGGGTCCTGTCAGCCAGAGGAGTACTGGGTCCTGTCAACCAGAGGAGTACTGGGTCCTGTCAACCAGAGGAGTACTGGGTCCTGTCAGCCAGAGGAGTACTGGGTCCTGTCAGCCACAGGAGTACTGGGTCCTGTCAACCAGAGGAGTACTGGGTCCTGTCAGCCAGAGGAGTACTGGGTCCTGTCAACCAGAGGAGTACTGGGTCCTGTCAGCCAGAGGAGTACTGGGTCCTGTCAGCCAGAGGAGTACTGGGTCCTGTCAACCAGAGGAGTACTGGGTCCTGTCAGCTCGTTCTCAGCCACTAGTTTGGCTGCTGTCTCCTTATGAAACATATCTAATGACTAGCGAACACGTTGAAACAACATCCACAACTACCGTGTTTTACACTCAGTTTCAACCTGCTGTTGAACTTCTTTCCAAATTAATCATCACCGTGCGTTTTAAAAACAGGACACTGTTTTGGTGATCAGGGGTTGATGTGATTTTAGATTCATTTGCATTGATGGCAGTGTGGTTAGAGGAACAATAGAGCCCTGAGTACCAGGCCAATAGGACCTGATGGAGGGACAATAGAGCCCTGAGTACCAGGCCAATAGGACCTGATGGAGGAACAATAGAGCCCTGAGTACCAGGCCAATAGGACCTGATGGAGGGACAATAGAGCCCTGAGTACCAGGACATTAGAACCTGATGGAGGGACAATAGAGCCCTGAGTACCAGGTCATTAGGACCTGATGGAGGGACAATAGAGTCCTGAGTACCAGACCATTAGGAGCTGATGGAGGGACAATAGAGTCCTGACTACCAGACCATTAGGACCTGATGGAGGGACAATCGAGTCTTGACTACCAGACCATTAGGACCTGATAGAGGGACAATAGAGTACTGAGTACCAGGTTATTAGGACCTGATGGAGGGACAATAGAGTCTTGACTACCAGACCATTAGGACCTGATAGAGGGACAATAGAGTCCTGAGTACCAGGTTATTAGGACCTGATGGAGGGACAATAGAGTCCTGAGTACCAGGTTATTAGGACCTGATGGAGGGACAATAGAGTCCTGAGTACCAGGCCATTAGGACCTGATGATCATTAGTGAGTAGGTTACTACCAACGCATGTCCAGAGTGTATAAGAGGAGAATACCTTAACTCAACGGTCACGTGGAATTTTACTGCAGTAATGCCGGTGTGCTGCCGGTGTGTCGGTAATACAGTCACCACAACAGCCCTAACCCTGATTCCGAACCCCTGTTGAGAGCTAGCTAGCTCCACTGTCAGGGTCCTGGGTTACCATGGGAGCAGTCTCTCAGCAGCACCACCCCCCCCCCATGTCTGGGCTGGGGCTGAGCACAGACTGTCTAGTGAGAAAGAGAAGAGGTGAGGGGAGAGGAGGAGAGGAAGGAGAGGAGAGGATGGGAGAGGAGAGAATCAGAGAGGAGAGGATGGGAGAGGAGAGAATCAGAGAGGAGAGGATGGGAGAGAATCAGAGAGGAGAGGATGGGCGGTTGGGGGCAGTTGTTTCACTACAGCTCATGTCAGATGTCTGTCCACCTACGTTCACCTGAGGCTGAGACGAGGCATGTACCATCAAACCCTAACCAGCCTGGACAGAGGTGGGCAAAGAGAGATCCCAGAGATCAAAGTAGATCACAGTACACCACAGTAGATCACAGTAGATCACAGTAGATCACAGTACACCACAGTAGATCACAAACCGGGCCAAGCAGCTGTACACACAAACCGGGCCAAGCAGCTGTACACACAAACCGGGCCAAGCAGCTGTACACACAAAACGGACCAAGCAGCTGTACACACAAACCGGGCCAAGCAGCTGTACACACAAAACGGACCAAGCAGCTGTACACACAAAACGGACCAAGCAGCTGTACACACAAACCGGGCCAAGCAGCTGTACACACAAAACGGACCAAGCAGCTGTACACACAAACCGGGCCAAGCAGCTGTACACACAAAACGGACCAAGCAGCTGTACACACAAAACGGACCAAGCAGCTGTACACACAAAACGGACCAAGCAGCTGTACACACAAAACGGACCAAGCAGCTGTACACACAAAACGGACCAAGCAGCTGTACACACAAACCGGGCCAAGCAGCTGTACACACAAACCGGGCCAAGCAGCTGTACACAAAAAACGGACCAAGCAGCTGTACACACAAAACGGACCAAGCAGCTGTACACACAAACCGGGCCAAGCAGCTGTACACACAAACCGGGCCAAGCAGCTGTACACACAAAACGGACCAAGCAGCTGTACACACAAAACGGACCAAGCAGCTGTACACACAAACCGGGCCAAGCAGCTGTACACACAAAACGGACCAAGCAGCTGTACACACAAAACGGACCAAGCAGCTGTACACACAAAACGGACCAAGCAGCTGTACACACAAACCGGGCCAAGCAGCTGTACACACAAAACGGACCAAGCAGCTGTACACACAAAACGGACCAAGCAGCTGTACACACAAACCGGGCCAAGCAGCTGTACACACAAACCGGGCCAAGCAGCTGTACACACAAAACGGACCAAGCAGCTGTACACACAAAACGGACCAAGCAGCTGTACACACAAACCGGGCCAAGCAGCTGTACACACAAAACGGACCAAGCAGCTGTACACACAAACCGGGCCAAGCAGCTGTACACACAAAACGGACCAAGCAGCTGTACACACAAACCGGGCCAAGCAGCTGTACACACAAAACGGACCAAGCAGCTGTACACACAAACCGGGCCAAGCAGCTGTACACACAAAACGGGCCAAGCAGCTGTACACACAAAACGGGCCAAGCAGCTGTACACACAAAACGGGCCAAGCAGCTGTACACACAAAACGGGCCAAGCAGCTGTACACACAAACCGGGCCAAGCAGCTGTACACACAAAACGGGCCAAGCAGCTGTACACACAAAACGGGCCAAGCAGCTGTACACACAAACCGGGCCAAGCAGCTGTACACACAAAAGGGAAACGACACAGGACGTGTTATTTAATGAAAGGGGTTGCAGTCTGCCGTGTAGCATTCATCCATGTAAACGGGTAAGAATCTAGCTACAGTTTCAGATATTATACGTTTCTAATGTTGTCAGAAAGTCATTTTCATTGTAAGTTAAAACGTACTGTTAGGTAGCTAGCGACCATTAGCTCGCTAGCTAACGTTATGTGTATTATCTGTGTAGTAACATTATTAGAATCCGAAATCCATTTGCATTGCTCATTATAGCCTAATGTTAGCGAGTTAGATAACATTGAACATAGTTGGTTAGCTTTAGCTATGCAACAGCTTCTCTTCAACCTCAGGAGGTATCCTACTGCACCCCTACCCCTACCCCGGACAACAGCACTGCCCTCCCCTCTGCTACTCGCCCAAGCCTTCCCCATTTCTCTTTCTCCCAAATACAGTCAGCTGATGTTCTAAAAGAGCTGCAAAATCTGGACCCTTACAAATCAGCCGGGCTAGATAATCTGGACCCTTTCTTTCTAAAACTATCTGCTGAAATTGTTGCCACCCCTATTACTAGCCTTTTCAACCTCTCTTTCGTGTCGTCTGAGATTCCCAAAGATTGGAAAGCAGCTGCGGTTATCCCCCTCTTCAAAGGGGGGGACACTCTTGACCCTAACAGCTACAGACCTATATCTATCCTACCCTGCCTTTCTAAGTTCTTCGAAAGCCAAGTCAACAAACAGATTACCGACCATTTCGAATCCCACCATACCTTCTCCGCTATGCAATCTGGTTTCAGAGCTGGTCATGGGTGCACCTCAGCCACGCTCAAGGTCATAAACGATATCTTAACCGCCATCGATAGGAAACAATACTGTGCAGCCGTATTCATTGACCTGGCCAAGGCTTTTGACTCTGTCAATCACCACATCCTCATCGGCAGACTCGACAGCCTTGGTTTCTCTAATGATTGCCTCGCCTGGTTCACCAACTACTTCTCTGATCGAGTTCAGTGTGTCAAATCGGAGGGTCTGTTGTCCGGGCCTCTGGCAGTCTCCATGGGGGTGCCACAGGGTTCAATTCTTGGACCGACTCTCTTCTCTGTATACATCAATGATGTCGCTCTTGCTGCTGGTGATTCTCTGATCCACCTCTACGCAGACGACACTATTCTGTATACTTCTGGCCCTTCTTTTGACACTGTGTTAACAACCCTCCAGGCGAGCTTCAATGCCATACAACTCTCCTTCCGTGGCCTCCAATTGCTCTTAAATACAAGTAAAACTAAATGCATGCTCTTCAACCGATCGCTGCCTGCACCTGCCCGCCTGTCCAACATCACTACTCTGGACGGCTCTGACTTAGAATATGTGGACAACTACAAATACCTAGGTGTCTGGTTAGACTGTAAACTCTCCTTCCAGACTCACATCAAACATCTCCAATCCAAAGTTAAATCTAGAATTGGCTTCCTATTCCGCAACAAAGCATCCTTCACTCATGCTGCCAAACATACCCTTGTAAAACTGACCATCCTACCAATCCTCGACTTCGGTGATGTCATTTACAAAATAGCCTCCAAAACCCTACTCAATAAATTGGATGCAGTCTATCACAGTGCCATCCGTTTTGTCACCAAAGCCCCATATACTACCCACCACTGCGACCTGTACACTCTCGTTGGCTGGCCCTCGCTTCATACTCGTCGCCAAACCCACTGGTTCCAGGTCATCTACAAGACCCTGCTAGGTAAAGTCCCCCCTTATCTCAGCTCGCTGGTCACCATAGCAACACCTACCTGTAGCACGCGCTCCAGCAGGTTTATCTCTCTGGTCACCCCCAAAACCAATTCTTCCTTTGGCCGCCTCTCCTTCCAGTTCTCTGCTGCCAATGACTGGAACGAACTACAAAAATCTCTGAAACTGGAAACACTTATCTCCCTCACTAGCTTTAAGCACCAGCTGTCAGAGCAGCTCATAGATTACTGCACCTGTACATAGCCCATCTATAATTTAGCCCAAACAACTAACTCTTTACCTACTGTATTTATTTATTTATTTTGCTCCTTTGCACCCCATTATTTCTGTCTCTACTTTGCGCTTTCTTCCACTGCAAACCAACCATTCCAGTGTTTTTATTTTTTATTTTACTTGCTGTGTTGTATTTACTTCGCCACCATGGCCTTTTTATATTTTTATTTATTTATACATATATTTGTTTGCCTTCACCTCCCTTATCTCACCTCACTTGCTCACATTGTATATAGACTTATTTTTTTTCACTGTATCATTGACTATATGTTTGTTTTACTCCATGTGTAACTATGTGTTGTTGTATGTGTCGAACTGCTTTGCTTTATCTTGGCCAGGTCGCAATTGTAAATGAGAACGTGTTCTCAACTAACCTACCTGGTTAAATAAAGGTTAAATAAAAAATAAAAAAAATAGTCTATGCCGCTCTGACATTGCTCGTTCCAAATATTTATATATTCTTAAATACTTTACTTTGCTTTAAATGTTTATGTTGTGTGTATTGTTATGAAATTGTTAGATATTACTGCACTGTTGGAGCTAGAAACACAAGCATTTCTCTTCAATAACATCTGTGACCAATAACATTTTATTACATACAAATTGTATAAAACACAGTAAAAAGTCTGGGCATATAATTAAACAATTCTAGAAATCATAAATGATCATCTTGGTAGTTTTATGACGCTATACTGTCATTTGTTTGCTACAGATCACAGTAGATCACAGTAGATCACAGTAGATCACAGTAGATCACAGTAGATCACAGTAGATGTACTGTGATCTATAGCTTTGGTCTCCACATTTCATAAGGCCAGCATTTCATGAACTTCACTTTGGAAAAGGTGATATTCTTCAGTTTTCTGTCATGTGACTGGTTTCACATTTGTCTCCAGCGATTATAAAGGTAAATTATATGTAAAACAATTGTCATTCATATTTACAATCCCCTTATCCAAACGGCTTACTCATTTACCTTGCCCTTATCAATAACTCTCATCAAGTTGTAAATCACAGGAGAACATTGTTATTTCTATAGCAACAAGGAAGTAGATGTTGTTCCAGTTCATTCAGCATAAAGGTGGTGGAATTACGAGGGAGTGAAGTCCAGGTCAGAATACACCAAATCAAATCAAACGTATTTTTATAGCCCTTCTTACATCAGCTGATATCTCAAAGTGCTGTACAGAAACCCGGCCTAAAACCCCAAACAGCAAGCAATGCAGGTGTAGAAGCATGGTGGCTAGGAAAAACTCCCTAGAAAGGCCGAAACCTAGGAAGAAACCTAGAGAGCAACCAAGCTATGAGGGGTGGCCAGTCCTCTTCTGGCTGTGCCGGGTGGAGATTATAACAGAACATGGCCAAGATGATCGTGATCTTTCTGTCTGGGTGAAAGATCACGTCAGGCCAGGCAGAGACATCAAGGGTGGTTTGTTGCTCCAGTGCCTTTCCGTTCACCTTCACACTCCTGGGCCAGACTACACTCAATCAAAGGACCTACTGAAGAGATGAGTCTTCAATAAAGACTAAAAGGTTGAGACTGAGTCTGCGTCTCTCACATGGGTAGGCAGACCACTCCATAAAAATTGAGCTCTATAGGAGAAAGCCCTGCCTCCAGCTGTTTGCTTAGAAATTCTAGGGACAGTAAGAAGGCCTGCGTCTTGTGACCGTAGAGTACGTGTAGGTATGTACGGCAGGACCAAATCGGAAAGATAGGTAGGAGCAAGCCCATGTAATGCTTTGTATGTTAGCAGTAAAACCTTGAAATCAGCCCTTGCCTTAAGCGACTAGCCCCAATGCTTCTCCATCTTTTCCCCCTGCCCTGCTACAAAGTTTAGGAGCATTACATGCTCCTGAAACTTGACCCCGAAAAAACATTTGGGTCAGATGGCTTAGACCCTTTCTACTGTAACGTTGCTGCCACTATCATCACCAAGCCTATCTCTGACCTTTTTAACCTCTCTCTCCTTCTGGGGAGGTTCCCATTGCTTGGAAGGCAACCACAGTTCGTCCTTTATTTAAAGGGGGAGATCAAGCTGATCCTAAATGTTTTAGGCCTATTTCTATTTTGCCCTGTTTATAAAAAGTGTTGGAAAAACGTGTCAATAATCAACTGACTGGCTGTCTTGATGTCTATCGTATTCTCTCTGGTACATAATCTGGTTTCCACTCAGGTTAATATATAATAATGAACTGATTGGCTTTCTTGATGTCTATCATATTCTCTCTGGTACGTAATCTGGTTTCCTCTCAGGTTATGGATGTGTCACTGCAACCTTAAAGGTCCTAAATGATATCCCCATTGCCCTTGATTCTAATTAATGCTATGCTATTTTTTTATTGACTTGGCCAAAGCGTTTGATACGGTAGACCATTCCATTCTTGTGGGCCGGTTAAGGAGTATTAGCGTCTCTGAGGGGTCTTTGGCCTGGTTTGCTAACTACCTCTCTCAAATAGTGCAGTGTATAAAGTCACAACATCTGCTGTCTCAGCCACTGCCTGTCACCAAGGGAGTACCCCAAGGCTCGATCCTAGGCCCCACACTCTTCTCAATTGACATAAACAACATTGCTCAGGCAGTAGGAAGCTCTCTCATCCATTTATATGCAGATGATACAGTCTTATACTCAGCTGGCCCCTCCCCAGATTTTGTGTTAAACGCTCTACAACAAAGCTTTCTTAGTGTCCAACAAGCTTTCTCTGCCCTTAACCTTGTTCTGAACACCTCCAAAACAAAGGTCATGTGGTTTGGTAAGAAGAATGCCCCTCTCCCCACCGGTGTGATTACTACCTCTGAGGGTTTAGAGCTTGAGGTCGTCACCTCATACACGTACTTGGGAGTATGGCTAGACGATACACTGTCCTTCTCTCAGCACATATCAAAGCTCCAGGCTAAAGGTTAACTCTAGACTTAGTTTCCTCTATTGTAATCGCTCCTCTTTCACCCCAGCTGCCAAACTAACCGTGATTCAGATGACCATCCTACCCATGCTAGATTACCGAGACATCATTTATAGATCGGAAGGTAAGGGTGCTCTTGAGCGGCTAGATGTTCTTTACCATTCGGCCATCAGATTTGCCACCAATGCTCCTTATAGGACACATCACTGCACTCTATACTCCTCTGTAAACTGGTCATCTCTGTATACCCGTCGCAAGACACACTGGTTGATGCTTATTTATAAAACTGTCTTAGGCCTCACTCCCTCCTATCTGAGATATCTACTGCAGCCCTCATCCTCCACATACAACACCCGTTCTGCCAGTCACATTCTGTTAAAGGTCCCCAAAGCACACACATCCCTGGGTCGCTTGTCTTTTCAGTTCACTGCAGCTAGCGACTGGAACGAGCTGCAACAAACACTCAAACTGGACAGTTTTATCTCAATCTCTTCATTCAAAGACTCAATCATGGTCACTCTTACTGACAGTTGTGGCTGCTTCGCGTGATGTATTGTTGTCTTTACCTTCTTGCCCTTTGTGCTGTTGTCTGTGCCCAATATTGTTTATACCATGTTGTGCTGCTGCCATGTTGTGTTGTCTATGGTCTCTCTTTATGTAGTGTTGTGGTGTCTTGTCGTGATGTGTGTTATATATACATATATATTTTTTATCCCAGGCCCCCATCCCCGCAGGAGGCCTTTTGCTTTTTGGTAGGCTGTCATTGTAAATAAGATTTTGTTCTTAACGGACTTGCCTCGTTAAATAAAGTGTAGCAAGATCAAGGGTGTGGGGTTTCCACGTCACCAAGTTTAATAACAAAAGCATGCACTAGGAGCACAAATAGAATGCAAAGTGGAAGTTTCAGGGATTTTCGTACACGGGGAAAGAAGGGCTCTCACAACTTTCTCTTGGCTCTCACAACTCTGGCTCTCACAACTCTGGCTCTCACAACTCTCACAACTCTGACTCTCACAACTCTGACTCTCACAACTCTGACAACTCTGACTCTCACAACTCTGACTCTCACAACTCTGACAACTCTGACTCTCACAACTCTGACTCTCACAACTCTGACTCTCACAACTCTGACTCTCACAACTCTGGCTCTCACAACTCTGACTCTCACAACTCTGACTCTCACAACTCTGACTCTCACAACTTTGACTCTCACAACTCTGACTCTCACAACTCTGACTCTCACAACTCTGGCAACTCTGACTCTCACAACTCTGACTCTCACAACTCTGACTCTCACAACTCTGACTCTCACAACTCTGACTCTCACAACTCTCACAACTCTGGCTCTCACAACTCTGACTCTCACAACTCTGACTCTCACAACTCTCACAACTCTGGCTCTCACAACTCTGACTCTCACAACTCTGACTCTCACAACTCTCACAACTCTGGCTCTCACAACTCTGACTCTCACAACTCTGACTCTCACAACTCTGACAACTCTGACTCTCACAACTCTGACAACTCTGACTCTCACAACTCTCACAACTCTCTCTTGGCTCACTCCTCCTCTGCCCCCTCTTTTATCCCCAAGCACTCCCTGGCTTAACGAACACCAACATTTCCTCGTTGGGGCAAGAAGTCCATATAAGGCCTGGGGGTGGAGCCAGCTACCTGCAAGATATCTCACCTCAATGACCACTCCCCTCACCTCTCCCTGCAGTCTGCCACAAAAGGTGAAATAAAAAAAATACTTTTAACCAGAGCTCTATGGCACCCTATTCCCTACATAGTGCACTTTGTTACATTAGCTGATGTAAAAAGGGCTTCATAAATACATTTGATTGCTGGATGACATCAATCAATCAAAGGCAGCAGCGCAGTCATCAACTACATGCACCATTTCTTCACCAACTATGGAAACACGTGTGGACCTGAATTGTGATAACTGCAGTGGCCAAAACAAGAAGAAGTTTGTGCTCTGGTATTGTGCCTGGTGGACCATACCACAACCTCCACCACAGTCTGGACCTTCACTTCCTGATCACAGGAAGTGCTCCCGACTTGCCCCCAACTGGTGCTTCGGCCTCATCCAGCAGCGCTTCAGAAAGACCAGAGAGAACACTTTGTCTGAGATTGCTGTCTTTCACAACACCACCACTGTGACAGGGGTCAACATCCCACAGCTGGTTGGACTGGAGGATGATACGGTGCTGGTGGAAAGCTATGGCTGGCAACAACACCTGACTCCGTACTTCAGGCCACTGCCACAGTTGAAGCAGTACCAGCACTTCAGGTGAATATCATTGTCATTGCATTGAATGAGGTTATTCTTCTTATCTAAACTTGGGAGGTGAATTGATGTTGCGCAAGGTTGTAATGTCTTAAATTTTGGGAGGGGTTATTTCCTGTTTTACAGATTTGATGCTCTGGAGCCTGGTGTTGATGTCACCAAGGAGCGTTTTGGATTCAGTCGGGACCAGGTTTCAGCTGCTGAGCAACGCTGACATCCTTCCTCCCATAGATGGTCTGCCTGCACAAGCACCACCTGGACTGGACACAGCTAGACAAACTTATCTTTCTGAGAAGATCAGGGAGTTTTGCAACAAAGAGGCTATGGACATCACATGTCCTGCACAAAAGTCAAGGGCAGGACAGAAACAGGCTCTCGGAATATAGATTCCCTTGTTCATGCATGGTTTGGACACACCAGTCATCAGCACTATCTGCAGTGCTTCTATTCACATGACTCTCTCCTAACACACACGCCATACGTTGCTGATATTTTATTTATCCTGCTGCTCAACCACTTTACCCCTGATTGTATGTGTATAACTACCTCGTCTATCACCGATATTGTTCTTGTACATGCTGTATGTTATATATATTATTTAATTTATATTAACACTCTCTATTTCTGACTGTAACGATGTACTCTGAGTCGGAAAGCAAGTTCAGGGAGTGAATACATTTAATTAATAAATGAACAGGAAAAAAATAAGAAACAGGAACAGCGACATGAAACAGATACAGAAACATTAACTCCTGGGGAAGGAACCATAGGGCAGGTAATCAAGGAGGTGATGGAGCCCAGGTCAGTGTCAATAAGAGCTGGTGCGCGGGACGATGGTGACAGGTGTGCGTAATAATCAGCAGTCTGGTGAGCTAGAGGCCGGAGAGGGAGTATACGTGACACTGGCTTTGCTACTCTACAAGTAACCATTTGGCTGTACCGTTTACTCCTTCTGTAGAGACCCATCCACTTAGCGTTTCTTTCACATGACCCATCAATTTACACAAGTGTGTCTGGGTAAGAGTCATCTAGTATTTATGAAATATCTAATATTATGTTTACCTGGAAATGTTCCTTATTGTAGGCTACTACTTTGACCTCTTAGTCTTAATCTTTACTACTCACTGTTTAGTACATGACCTCACATGTGAATCCTGAAAGAGATGGGTGTGGCTAAGGCTTAATAGGGTGTAAACAGAATGCAGTCTCTATGGGGGTACCACAGGGTTCAATTCTCGGGCCGACTCTTTTCTCTGTATATATCAATGATGTCGCTCTTGCTGCCATTACAACACTCCTTCCGTGGCCTCCAACTGCTCTTAAACGCTAGTAAAACCAAATGCATGCTTTTCAACCGTTCGCTGCCCGCACCCGCCCGCCCGAATAGCATCACCACCCTGGACGGTTCTGACCTAGAATATGTGGACAACTATAAATACCTAGGTTTCCGGTTAGACTGCAAATTCTTCTTCCAGACTCATATCAAATATCTCCAAACCAAAATCAAATCTAGAATCGGCTTTCTATTTCGCAACAAAGCCTCCTTCACTCACGCCGCCAAACTTATCCTAGTAAAACTGACTATCCTACCGATCCTCGACTTCGGCGATGTCATCTACAAAATAGCTTCCAATACTCTACTCAGCAAACTGGATGCAGTCTATCACAGTGCCATCCGTTTTGTCACCAAAGCCCCATATACCACCCACCACTGCGACCTGTATGCTCTAGTCGGCTGGCCCTCGCTACATATTCGTCACCAGAGCCACTGGTTCCAGGTCATCTATAAGTCTATGCTAGGTAAAGCTCCGCCTTATCTCAGTTCACTGGTCACGATAACAACACCCACCTGTAGCACGCACTCCAGCAGGTATATCTCACTGGTCATCCCCAAAGCCAACACCCCCTTTGGCCGCCTTTCCTTCCAGTTCTCTGCTGCCAATGACTGGAACGAATTGCAAAAATCGCTGAAGCTGGAGGCATATATTTCCCTCACCGCCTGTAAACATCAGCTGTCTGAGCAGCTAACCGATCACTGCAGCTGTAGATAGTCCTTCTGTAAACAGCCCACCCAATCTACCTACCTCATCCCCATACTGTTTTTATTTACCTTTCTGCTCTTTTGCACACCAGTATCTCTACTTGCACATCATCATCTGCTCATTTATCACTCCAGTGTTAATCTGCTAAATTGTAATTCTTCGCTACTATGGCCTATTTATTGGCTACCTCTTCATGCATTTTGCACACACTGTATATAGACTTTCTTTTTTTCTACTGTGTTATTGACTTGTTTATTGTGTTATTGGCTTGTTTATTGTTTATTCCATGTTATGTTACTGCTTTGCTTTATCTTGGCCAGGTCGGAGTTGTAAATGAGAACATGTTCTCAACTAGCCTACCTGGTTAAATAAAGGTAAAATATATATATATTTTATTTAAAAAATGGGTGTAGACAAAGGATAACTCTCCAGTAGGTGTACCAAAACATCCAAAGGCCATTTTCTCAAAAGTGAGATAACAAGTTTATCAAATGTCAAAGTATAATTACTTTCCCATTGTTCCTCAACTGCAGTGTATGATATTTAGTAGCTCTGAGTCTCTACTTCTATCCAATGTAAAAAACACTATTTCAAATTCTGCACATAAGACCGATTTGAGCCAGTCGGTCACATATGTTGGCATTTAGGACGCCGACCAGGAGAAACTGGAACACCATGTTGACATTTAGGACGCCGACCAGGAGAAACTGGAACACCATGTTGGCATTTAGGACGCCGACCAGGAGAAACTGGAACACCATGGTGGCATTTAGGACGCCGACCAGGAGAAACTGGAACACCATGTTGGCATTTAGGACGCCGACCAGGAGAAACTGGAACACCACAGTGGCATTTAGGACGCCGACCAGGAGAAACTGGAACACCACAGTGGCATTTAGGACGCCGACCAGGAGAAACTGGAACACCATGTTGGCATTTAGGACGCCGACCAGGAGAAACTGGAACACCATGTTGGCATTTAGGACGCCGACCAGGAGAAACTGGAACACCATGGTGGCATTTAGGACGCCGACCAGGAGAAACTGGAACACCACAGTGGCATTTAGGACGCCGACCAGGAGAAACTGGAACACCACAGTGGCATTTAGGACGCCGACCAGGAGAAACTGGAACACCACAGTGGCATTTAGGACGCCGACCAGGAGAAACTGGAACACCACAGTGGCATTTAGGACGCCGACCAGGAGAAACTGGAACACCATGTTGGCATTTAGGACGCCGACCAGGAGAAACTGGAACACCATGTTGGCATTTAGGACGCCGACCAGGAGAAAATGGAACACCATGTTGGCATTTAGGACGCCGACCAGGAGAAACTGGAACACCATGTTGGCATTTAGGACGCCGACCAGGAGAAACTGGAACACCACAGTGGCATTTAGGACGCCGACCAGGAGAAACTGGAACACCATGTTGGCATTTAGGACGCCGACCAGGAGAAACTGGAACACCATGTTGACATTTAGGACGCCGACCAGGAGAAACTGGAACACCATGGTGGCATTTAGGACGCCGACCAGGAGAAACTGGAACACCACAGTGGCATTTAGGACGCCGACCAGGAGAAACTGACACACCACAGTGGCATTTAGGACGCCGACCAGGAGAAACTGGAACACCACAGTGGCATTTAGGACGCCGACCAGGAGAAACTGGAACACCACAGTGGCATTTAGGACGCCGACCAGGAGAAACTGGAACACCATGGTGGCATTTAGGACGCCGACCAGGAGAAACTGGAACACCATGTTGGCATTTAGGACGCCGACCAGGAGAAAATGGAACACCATGTTGGCATTTAGGACGCCGACCAGGAGAAACTGGAACACCATGTTGGCATTTAGGACGCCGACCAGGAGAAACTGGAACACCACAGTGGCATTTAGGACGCCGACCAGGAGAAACTGGAACACCATGTTGGCATTTAGGACGCCGACCAGGAGAAACTGGAACACCATGTTGACATTTAGGACGCCGACCAGGAGAAACTGGAACACCATGGTGGCATTTAGGACGCCGACCAGGAGAAACTGGAACACCACAGTGGCATTTAGGACGCCGACCAGGAGAAACTGGAACACCACAGTGGCATTTAGGACGCCGACCAGGAGAAACTGGAACACCACAGTGGCATTTAGGACGCCGACCAGGAGAAACTGGAACACCACAGTGGCATTTAGGACGCCGACCAGGAGAAACTGGAACACCATGTTGACATTTAGGACGCCGACCAGGAGAAACTGGAACACCATGTGTTTTCTTAGAGAGTTTTGATAAAAGTTTGTGTTTTACCTCTGTACACACTCCACATACCCTGGAGACGGGGAGTGTATTTCTATCCAGGCCATGATGTGTGTAAGGCCGAAAGAGAGGAGAGGGGGGAGGACAGAAGACTGATAGATGTTGAAGCAGAAGAGAAAAAGCCTTTTGCTGTTTGTGTTCTAGAGAGAAAAAACACAGCATTCATTCATCTGTAGCTACATCTCAAGGGTGTTGGCTCTGGATGGTCCTGTCCTGTCATTATACTTCTGCACCCGTGGTGCAGAGGGGAGGTCGTTGAGGGAGGAGAGGTATCACGGGAGGGGAGGTAGCAGAGGGAGGGGAGGTCGTTGAGGGAGGGGAGGTAGCAGAGGGAGGGGAGGTAGTTGAGGGAGGGGAGGTAGCAGAGGGAGGGGAGGTAGTTGAGGGAGGAGAGATGGCACGGAATAGCTGAGGGAGGGGAGGTAGTTGAGGGAGGGGAGGTAGCAGAGGGAGGGGAGGTAGTTGAGGGAGGGGAGGTAGTGGAGGGAGGGGAGGTAGTTGAGGGAGGAGAGGTAGCAGAGGGAGGGGAGGTAGTTGAGGGAGGGGAGGTAGCAGAGGGAGGGGAGGTAGTTGAGGGAGGAGAGGTAGCAGAGGGAGGAGAGGTAGTCGAGGGAGGGGAGGTAGTTGAGGGAGGGGAGGTAGTTGAGGGAGGAGAGGTAGCAGAGGGAGGGGGGGTAGTTGAGGGAGGGGAGGTCGTTGAGGGAGGGGAGGTAGTTGAGGGAGGAGAGGTAGTTGAGGGAGGGGAGGTAGCAGAGGGAGGAGAGGTAGGTGAGGGAGGGGAGGTCGTTGAGGGAGGGGAGATAGTTGAGGGAGGGGAGGTATTTGAGGGGGGGGAGGGAGCAGAGGGAGGAGAGGTAGTTGAGGGAGGGGAGGTAGTTGAGGGAGGGGAGGTAGCACGGAATAGCTGAGGGAGGGGAGGTAGTTGAGGGAGGGGATGTCGTTGAGGGAGGAGAGGAAGCAGAGGGAGGGGAGGTCATTGAGGGAGGAGAGGTAGCACGGGAGGGGAGGTAGCAGAGGGAGGGGAGGTCGTTGAGGGAGGAGAGGTAGTTGAGGGAGGGGAGGTCATTGGAAGGGGGGTGAGGTAGTTGAGGGAGGGGAGGTAGCAGAGGGAGGGGAGGTCGTTGAGGGAGGGGAGGTAGCAGAGGGAGGGGAGGTCGTTGAGGGAGGAGAGGTAGTTGAGGGAGGGGAGGTCATTGAGGTAGTTGAGGGAGGGGAGGTAGCAGAGGGAGGGGAGGTCGTTGAGGGAGGAGAGGAAGCAGAGGGAGGGGAGGTCATTGAGGGAGGGGAGATCATTGAGGGAGGAGAGGTAGCACGGGAGGAGAGGTAGTTGAGGGAGGGGAGGTAGCAGAGGGAGGGGAGGTAGTTAAGGGAGGGGAGGTAGCACGGAATAGCTGAGGGAGGGGAGGTAGTTGAGGGAGGGGAGGTAGTTGAGGGAGGGGAGATCGTTGAGGGAGGAGAGATAGTTGAGGGAGGGGAGGTAGCAGAGGGAGGGGAGGTAGCAGAGGGAGGACGCGTTGTTGAGGGAGGGGAGGTAGCAGAGGGAGGGGAGGTAGCAGAGGGAGGACGGGTTGTTGAGGGAGGGGAGGTAGCAAGGGAGGGGAGGTAGTGATATCCACCTCCCTCAACTACCTCTCCTCTCCTAGCACGGAATAGCTGAGGAATGAGAGGGGGATAGCGGAGGGATAGGGGGGATAGCACGGGATAGCTGAGGAATGAGATGGGGATAGCGGAGGGATAGGGGGGATAGCACGGGATAGCTGAGGAATGAGATGGGGATAGCGGAGGGATAGGGGGGATAGCACGGGATAGCTGAGGAATGAAAGGGGGGATAGCGGAGGGATAGGGGGGATAGCACGGGAAAGCTGAGGGAGGGGGGAGAGGGGAGGTAGTTGAGGGAGGGGCGTTAGCACAGTTCTCCTCATGACTCATTATGAACCAAGGGTTCACTCTAACACTATACTGTAATACTATACTATAACACTATACTGTAATACTATACTATAACACTATACTGTAATACTATACTATAACACTATACTGTAATACTATACTATAACACTATACTGTAACACTATACTGTAACACTGCAACACTATACTGTAACACTATACTGTAACAATGCAACACTCTACTGTAACACTCCACTGTAACACTATACTGTAACACTGCAACACTCTACTGTAACACTCTACTGTAACACTATAATATAACACTATACTGTAACACTGCAACACTATACTGTAACACTATACTGTAACACTGCAACACTCTACTGTAACACTCTACTGTAACACTATACTGTAACACTGCAACACTCTACTGTAACACTCTACTGTAACACTATAATATAACACTCTACTGTAACACTGCAACACTCTACTGCAACACTCTACTGTAACACTCTACTGTAACACTCTACTGTAACACTATAATATAACACTATACTATAACACTATACTGTAATACTATACTATAACACTCTACTGTAACACTATACTGTAACACTGCAACACTCTACTGCAACACTCTACTGTAACACTCTACTGTAACACTCTACTGTAACACTATAATATAACACTATACTATAACACTCTACTGTAACACTATACTGTAACACTATACTGTAACACTATACTATAACACTCTACTGTAACCCTATAACACTATACAATGCCATAACACTATACTATAATACTATAGAATACTATAATACTATACTATAATACTATACTATAATACGATACAATAATACTATACTATAATACTATACTATAATACTATACTATAATACTATACTATAATACGATACTATAATACTATACTATAATACTATACTATAATACGATACTATAATACTATACTATAATACTATACTATAATACTATACTATAATACGATACTATAATACTATACTATAATACTATACTATAATACGATACTATAACACTATACAATGCCATAACACTATACTATAATACTATAGAATACTATAATACTATACTATAATACTATAATATAATACGATACAATAATACTATACTATAATACTATAGAATACTATAATACTATACTATAATACTATACTATAATACGATACAATAATACTATACTATAATACTATACTATAATACTATACTATAATACTATACTATAATACGATACTATAATACTATACTATAATACTATACTATAATACGATACTATAATACTATACTATAATACTATACTATAAAACTATACTATAATACGATACTATAATACTATACTATAATACTATACTATAATACGATACTATAATACTATACTATAATACTATACTATAATACTGTACACAGTGCCTCCATTCCTTTTTCCTTGAGACATCACTACCTACTGAATACCTGTCTAATGACCTGGCAGATAAAACCAGCAAAAATCCCATGAGATATTGACTCCTTCTCTATTATAGTACTGCAGTCAGTCTGTTGCTAAATCAAGGCTTTGGCCTAGACATTTAAATCCACGAGTGGACAGAGGTAAGATGCAGTCATCAGTCAGCTAGCAGGATGTGCCTGCTTGTGCTCTGAGGTGGAGAAAGTCTAAGGCAGATGGGTTTGGGATAGCAGAGTTAGCAGAGCAGGAGGCAATTAGGCTGAATTTAACCCTCCACCTGGTACCTGGATCCTCTAGTCTGACTCCATCAGCTCCGTCAGCCATGTCTGCTTCTGCTCTGTACACTGTGTGTCCCAAATGACATCCTACTCCCTATTTAGTGCACTATTTTGTCCAGAGCCGTATGGGCCCTATAGGGAATAGGGTGCATTTGGGACACAGACAGAGACACAGGGAGGGAATTGTGCTGTCTGCTCTGCCTTGGGCGCCTAGCCTCAAAACACCTGACTAGTCAAAATATAACAAAATAACCAAGTTAGCCATTAAACCCCAACTCTCCCACTAGCTGTCTCTGTCCTCTCTTCTCCATCTCAGCCTCCATCTCTCTCCTCGACTCTCTCTGTCTCACAATCTCTCTCTTTGACTCTCTCACACAATCGCTCTCTTTGACTCTCTCTCTCTCTCTCTCTCTCTCTCTCTCACAATCTCTCTCTTCGACTCTCTCCCATCTCTCTCTCCCATCTCTCTCTCCCATCTCTCTCTCCCATCTCTCTCTCCCATCTCTCCTCCTCCTCTCTCTGACTTTGAGAGCGTGTCTCCGGGAGACCTTGAAAGACTCAACTCATCCTCAGGCATCATGGATAACACTCAGACACTTGGAGTGTGTTCCAAATAGTAACCTATTCCCTATTTAGAGCCCATAGGGCCCTGGTCAAAAGTAACATTTGGTGTAGAGGAGCAGCAAAATGCTGACTGACGTTGTCCTTCCCAACAACGCAGAGTTAAAGATTAAAAAGATTAAATATAAATAGTGAGTAGTAATAACATGGTTATATACAGGGAGTACCAGGTAAAAACATGGCTATATACAGGGAGTACCAGGTCATAACATGGTTATATACAGGGAGCACCAGGTAATAACATGGCTATATACAGGGAGTACCAGGTAATAACATGGTTATATACAGGGAGCACCAGGTAATAACATGGCTATATACAGGGAGTACCAGGTCATAACATGGCTATATACAGGGAGTACCAGGTAATAACATGGTTATATACAGGGAGTACCAGGTAATAACATGGTTATATACAGGGAGTACCAGGTAATAACATGGCTATATACAGGGAGTACCAGGTAATAACATGGCTATATACAGGGAGTACCAGGTAATAACATGGCTATATACAGGGAGTACCAGGTAATAACATGGTTATATACAGGGAGTACCAGGTAATAACATGGCTATATACAGGGAGTACCAGGTAATAACATGGCTATATACAGGGAGTACCAGGTAATAACATGGCTATATACAGGGAGTACCAGGTAATAACATGGCTATATACAGGGAGTACCAGGCAATAACATGGCTATATACAGGAAGTACCAGGTAATAACATGGCTATATACAGGGAGTACCAGGTAATAACATGGCTATATACAGGGAGTACCAGGTAATAACATGGTTTGTGCATCTGTAAAAGTTTGTGAGTGCTTTTGGTGACAAGCCAAATTTCTTCAGCCTCCTGAGGTTGAAGAGGCGCTGCTGTGCCTTCTTCACCACAATGTCTGTGTGGGTGGACCAATTCAGTTTGTCCGTGATGTGTACGCCGAGGAACTTAAAACTTTCCACCCTCTCCCCTACTGTCCCGTCGATGTGGATAGGGGGGGTGCTCCCTCTGCTGTTTCCTGTTTCCTGAAGTAAAATGGCTATATACAGGGAGTACAAGGTAACAACATGGCTATATACAGGGAGCAGCAGTACGGAGTCGAAGTGCAGGGTTACGAGGTATCAAATCAAATGTATTTATAAAGCCCTTCTTACATCAGCTGATATCTCAAAGTCCTGTACAGAAACCCGGCCTAAAACCCCAAACAGCAAGCAATGCAGGTGGAGAAGCACGGTGGCTAGGAAAAACTCTCTAGAAAGGCCAGAACCCATGAAGAAACCTAGAGAGGAACCAGGCTATGAGGGGTAGCCAGGCCTCTTCCGGTTATGCCGGGTGGAGAATATAACAGAAAATGCCCAAGATGTTCAAATGTTCATAGATGACCAGCAGGGTCAAATAATAATAATCACAGTGGTTGTCGAGGGTGCAACAGGTCAGCACCTCAGGAGTAAATGTCAGTTGGCTTTTCATAGCCGATCATTCAGAGTATCTCTACCGCTCCTGCTGTCTCTAGAGAGTTGAAAACAGCAGGTCTGGGACAGGTAGAACATCCGGTGAACAGGTCAGGGTTCCATAGCCGCAGGCAGAACAGTTGAAACTGGAGCAGCAGCACGGCCAGGTGGACTGGGGACAGCAAGGTGTCATCATGCCAGGTAGTCCTGACGCATGGTCCTAGGGCTCAGATCCTCCGAGAGAGAGAAAGAAGGAGAGAAGGAGAGAATTAGAGAGAGCATACTTAAATTCACACAGGACACCGGATAAGACAGGAGAAGTACTCCAGATATAACAGATATAACAGACTGACCCTAGCCACCGGACACATAAACTACTGCAGCATAAATACTGGAGGCTGAGACAGGAGGGGTCGGAAGACACTGTGGCCCCATCCGATGATACCCTCGGACAGGGCCAAACAGGAAGGATATAACCCCACCCAGTTTGCCAAAGCACAGCCCCACACCACTAGAGGGATATCTTCAACCACCAACTTACCATCCTGAGACAAGGCCTGAGTATAGCCCACAAAGATCTCCGCCACGGCACAAAGCAAGGGGGGGCGCCAACCCAGACAGGAAGATCACGTGAGTGACTCAACCCACTCAAGTGAATCACCCCTCCTAGGGACGGCATGGAAGAGCACCAGTAAGCCAGTGACTCAGCCCCTGTAATAGGGTTAGAGGCAGAGAATCCCAGTGGAGAGAGGAGAACCGGCCAGGCAAAGACAGCAAGGGTGGTTCGTTGCTCCAGTGCCTTTCAGAATTTTGCAATGTTACGTAGATGGAAAAAAGCTGTCCTTGAAACAGTCTTGATATGTTCGTCAAAAGAGAGATCAGGGTCCAGAGTAACGCCGAGGTCCTTCACAGTTTTATTTGAGACGACTCTACAACCTTCAAGATTAATTGCACAGATTCAACAGAAGATCCCTTTGTTTCTTGGGACATAGAACAAGCATCTCTGTTTTGTCCGAGTTTAAAAGTAGAACATTTGCCGCCATCCACTTCTTTATGTCTGAAACACAGGCTTCCAGGGAGGGCAATTTTGGGGCTTCACCATGTTTCATTGAAATGTACAGCTGTGTGTCATCCGCATAGCAGTGAAAGTTAACATTATGTTTCCGAATGACATCACCAAGAGGTAAAATATATAGTGAAAACAATAGTGGTCCCAAAATGGAGCCTTGAGGAACACCGACATGTACAGTTGATTTGTCAGAGGACAAGCCATCCACAGAGACAAACTGATATCTTTCCGACAGATAAGATCTAAACCAGGCCAGAACTTGTCCGTGTAGACCAATTTGGGCTTCCAATCTCTCCAAAAGATTGTGGTGATCAATGTTGTCAAAAGCAGCACTAAGGTCTAAGAGCACGAGGACAGATGCAGAGCCTCGATCTGACGCCATTAAAAGGTAATTTACCACCTTCACAAGTGCAGTCTCAGTGCTGTGATAGGGTCTAAAACCAGACTGAAGCGTTTCGTATACATTGTTTGTCTTTGGGAAAGCAGTGAGTTGCTGTGCAACAGCTTTTTCAAAAAACATTGAGAGGAATGGGAGATTCAATATAGGCCGATAGTTTTTTATATTTTCTGGGTCAAGGTTTGGCTTTTTCAAGAGAGGCTTTATTACTGCCACTTTTAGTGAGTTTGGTACACATCCAGTGAATAGAGATCCATTTATTTTGTTCAACATAGGAGGGCCGAGCACAGGAAGCAGCTCTTTCACCGTTACACAGTAGTTTAGTTGGAATAGGGTCCAGTATGCAGCTTGAAGGTTTAGAGGCAGTGCGTCAAGAGATATAGTACTAAAATACTTGAGTGTCTCCCTTGATCATAGGTCCTGGCAGAGTTGTGCAGACTCAGGACGACTGAGCTTTGGAGGAATACGCAGATTTAAAGAGGAGTCTGTCATTTGCTTTCTAATGATTATTATCTTTTCCTCAAAGAAGTTCATGAAAGGGAGCACGTGATGCCGCGGAGCTGAGCAGACGTTGACAAACCGAGCTCTTCAAAGTTATTCTATTATTACCTAAATAACAACGTTGAAACAATATTCTAACATCGGCTGATAAATTTTCAAGTACTTACCTTCCCAAAGAGCCATGGACCTCCGACCGAGAGGCAAGAAGGACGACCAAAACGTGGTTGATTCCCAAGATAACGATAACGCTACAGCTAGCAAGATTAGCATTAGCCCTCATAACTCAAACGACAGTTCCAGACTGTTGCTCTCGGCCTCTTGCGAGCCTGCCGACATGCTGGCTACTCTCCTCCGGGAAATTCAGGATGGTAACAAAGGCCTTTCTATGAAAATCGATAAGAAAACGGCTGAACTCCATTCTTCCATTGACGACCTGAAATCCTCCATGAATGATCTCCTTTTGAGAACGACTGAGGCAGAGTTGCGCATTAGCACAGTTGAAGACACCATCGCTCGACATGACCAGGTCTTGATACAACTGCAAAAGGACAATGCCTACCTAAAAAACAAGGTAGATCAGATGGAGAACCAGAGCAGACGTAGTAATATCCGTGTGGTGGGATTGAAAGAGGACAGCGAGGGCCGTGACCCGGTCCGTTTCTTCACTCAATGGATCCCGGATGTCCTAGGCACAATCAACTTCACCAAGCCACTGGAAATCGAACGCGCCCACAGAACATCAGCGCCGAAACCCCGGCCAGATGAGCCCCCACGGGCCGTCCTGATCAGGTTCCTCCGTTTCCAAGACAGAGAGAAGGTACTGCAACTCGCAAGAGCCAAAGGGGACATAACCATTGATGGCAAGAGGGTCAGCCTTTTCCCGGATATGAGCGCGGATCTCGCAAGACGTCGCAAGCAGTTCAGACCTGCCGCCAAAGCACTGAAGGAGAAGAACATCATCGGCTACCTCATCCACCCTGCGCGGATGAAAGTTCAGTACAAAGGCCGAAGCCATCTCTTCAACACACCGGGAGAAGTGTACACTTTTCTCAAAGAACTGAGCAACGTCTGAGCCAGGACGGTCTCTTTGGGGGATAAGATGCAGTTTGTTTGTTTTCTCTTATCCGGACTTAACCGCTGATATCCTCCGGTCGCTGTAATTGATTTGTACATTTTCAACTAACCGTACCTTTCCGGGGTGAGTTCTATTACATTTACAGGAGAGTATATTTTGGTTTAGTCCATATCGCTGGGCGAAGCAATAAGTGGGTTTAGGCCCACTGCTTTCCCCCTCATTTATGTTAATCTTTCGAAAAGAGACTCAAGCAGCCCTTACCGTGGGCAGTAAATTTTCAGCCATAAATGTCTATTCACAACGTTTGTTTTCAATTTAGAGAGCTCGCAGGTTTTAGTTTACGCCAAGGTTTAGCTAGTAAGAGCAAGATGGAAAGCGAGCAGCAACGTATCTCTACAAGTGTATTCATGTTTGATTGTTGGGATTGTGGTTTTAGTCTAACAATCGGGGTGGGTGGGTTTCTTTATTTTTTTCCCCTTTTTTCTATGTTTATTGTTTCCTCCCTAAAGAGACACATAGGTCACTTCTGTGTTAAAACCAAAGTTGAAACATTTCCTAACTATCTACATATGATAGATTTCCATTCAGTTACATACTTGAAACCCAACTATGCTTAATCCACTAAAATATGTCACATTCAACGTAAAAGGTCTTAACAGCCCGATTAAAAGGAAGAGAGTCTATACATACCTTAAGAAATTAAAGGCTGACATTGTGTTTTTACAAGAAACACATCTCACAGCCAGTGAACACAAGAAATTGAAGAGGGAATGGGTAGGACAAGTTGTTGCGTCCTCTTTTAACTCCAAAGCAAGAGGAACTGCAATTTTGATAAGTAGACACATCCCCTTATGCGTCAACAACACCATCTCTGATCCCTCTGGCAGGTTTGTTTTGGTGCAGGGGCATATGTTTTCAGAGTCTTGGACCCTATTGAATATCTATGCTCCTAACTTCGATGACCATATGTTTATTCAGAATGTCTTCCTTCAGGTTGCTCAAGCACCACCAGGATGGTTACTGGTTGGAGGAGATTTAAATTTTTGTTTAGATACAGTTCTTGATAGGTCCTCTGATAAACCCTCACTTCTTACCAAAGCCAGCAAGCTCACCATGTCATTCATGAAAGATCTCAATTTACTAGACATCTGGTGACAGTTGCACCCACAGGATAGGGACTACTCTTTTTATTCACACCCACACAAGACACACACACGCATAGATAACTTTTTAATATCGACACAACTGTTTCATAGAGTGTTAGATGTCGATTATCTCCCCAGATTGCTTAGTGACCATTCTCCCCTGGTATTATCAATCTCCATTCCTACCAAGGTAAATGGAGCGTATAGATGGAGACTAAATTCTACACTCCTAAAGCAACCTGAATTTTGTGCATTCATCAAAGAGCAGATCAATATTTTCATTTTGACAAACAAACCCTCCGCTCCTGACAGTTTCATTCTTTGGGACACATTGAAGGCCTATCTGAGGGGACACATCATTTCCTATACTAAAGGGCTGAAGAGAAAACACGGTGCGGAACTGAGTGCCCTTGAATCTGAAATCTCAGAGCTAGAGAAAACCTACCAAAGAGGCCCGACTAAAGATCTATACAGGCTTTTGGTAAATAAAAAACTGAAATATAATATTCTGAACACATATCAAGCTGAGAGGGCCATCACTAAATCAAAACAGCGTTATTACGAGCTTGGAGAGAAAGCTCACAAAGTATTGGCATGGCAACTGAAAGCAGAGGAAAGTAAGAGGACAATTAATGCTATAGAAACTCTTACTAATGAGATATCTTTCGACCCTACTGAAATTAATAATACTTTTAAGAAATACTATGAAGACCTCTACACTTCCCAATCAAGCGATGATCTATCAGAGATCGACTCCTTTCTCGCCTCTCTCAACCTCCCATGCCTGTCAGGGGAAGACAGCGAGCGCCTGAGTGAACACTTCTCAGTTCCTGAATTGTTGGAGGCCATTAAATCCTTACCTTCTAATAAATCTCCTGGGGAGGATGGCTTCCCTCCAGAGTTCTATAAAGAATTTAGGGAGCTGTTGGTCCCCTACCTTATGGAGGTACTTAAAAAAGCCAGGGAAGACAACTACTTTCCAGAGTCTTTCTCTCAAGCAGTAATTACTGTAATCCACAAGAAAGGGAAAAATCCACTAAAGTGTGCCTCATATAGACCAATCTCTCTCCTTAACACAGATTGTAAACTGGTCACCAAGATGCTATCTAAGAGACTGGAGTCATGTCTTCCCCTGTTGGTCAACCCAGATCAGACTGGCTTCATAATTAATAGATTGTCCTCCAATAATCTCAGAAGGTTCTTTGATATAATTCACCTTGCTAACAAAAACAAAATACCTAGTGTCGCAGTCTCCCTCGATGCTGAAAAGGCCTTTGATAGGGTTGAATGGCCATACCTCTTCCGCGTCTTGGAAAAGTTTGGTTTAGGCACCGTGTTTGTAAATTTGATAAAATCACTCTACAAATCTCCTAAAGCTAGGATTGCTACCAACGGGATTACTTCCTCCTCTTTCCCTCTCTATAGGGGGAACAGACAAGGTTGCCCAATTAGCCCCCACCTCTTTGCCCTCGCCATCGAACCGTTGGCTGAGGCTATTAGAACGTGCCCTGACATACATGGCTTTGAGGTGGGCCCCCATACCCATAAATTATCACTCTTTGCGGACGACCTTATCTTATTTCTAACAAACCCAGAACACTCCCTCTCTCACTTGCAGATCCTACTACAGTGTTATAGTTCTTTCTCTGGATATAAGGTCAATTTAGATAAAAGCGAAATCTTACCGTTGTCTGTCTTTGACCATCATACCATCAAGCACAAGTTTCCTTTTAGATGGTCGCCTATGGGCTTCACATATTTGGGCATAATGGTGGATGGTAACCTGAACAACCTCTATAAACTCAATCTGGCCAGTTTGTTACAAAAGGTGGAGGGTGACCTTTGTAAATGGATGGACTTACCTCTCACTCTACTGGGTAGAGTCAATGTAATTAAAATGAATGTCCTGCCCAGATGTCTATATCTGTTTCAATCTCTCCCTATCCCTGTCCCCGCAGCATTCTTTTCCTCTCTCGACAAGATGACCAGACGGTTTATCTGGCACGGCAAAACCCCTAGGGTTGGCCTGGATAAACTGACCCTGGATTACAGTCAAGGAGGCTTAAACCTCCCCAATTTTAGAATGTACTACTGGGCAGCACAGTCTAGGTTTCTGGCTCAGAGGTTTGATAAGGCTCCCTCTCCCTCATGGTTGAACATTGAAAAGCTTGAGGTAAACGATGACACTGGGGCAGAATTGTTTTACAAATGGGACAGAAAATCTATAAAAACCATCACAGACAACCCCTTAATCATACATTCAGTCCTGACATGGTGCAAACTGCAAGAGCTGTTCGGACGAGGGGGATTCCTTTCCCCTAAAACCCCTTTATGGAACAATAGATTGATTCCTATGTTTTTCCAGAATAGTAACTTTAGACCATGGTCCGATAAGGGGATCACTCTTCTGGAACATTGTTACGAGGAGGGAGTTCTTATGTCTTTTGATCAGCTGAAACAGAAATACCACTTGCCTAACAGGGACTTCTTTAGCTACCTACAACTACGAAACTTTATTAGGGTGTCTCTCAAGCGACAATGGAACCTACCTAAGATGTCACCTATTGAACAACTCTGCCACGCAGACCAACCACTGTTCAAGACCATTTCCCGTGTTTACGATGCTCTTATGTCAGGACTAACACTGCCTGGGCTAGATAAACCCCGACTTAGATGGGAAAAAGATCTGGGTATTGATCTTGAGGAGGGTCTATGGAGTGACCTATGCAGGAATGGTGTTACATCCACACTGAACTCCAGATACAGACTGATCCAGTTTAATTTCCTCCATCAGCTCTATATCACGCCATCTAGACTGCACAAGTTCAACCCTGATATCTCCTCCCTATGTTTTAGATGTGGCTCAGGTGAAGGAACATTCCTCCATTCCACTTGGCAGTGTTCAAAACTACACGGTTTCTGGCAGGGGGTATGCGACACCATATCCTCAATTCATGGGGTTGCATTCCCTTTAGACCCGGAGGTCTGTCTACTGGGCAACTTTACTAACACCAATCTTAGGCAAAGCCATACTATAAAGCTAACAGAAATATTGCTAGCGATTGCCAAGAAATGTATTGCCTTGAAATGGAAATTGGATTCCCCCCTGCCAGTTGCAATGTGGCTATCAGAAGTTAATAGTTGTATCCCACTGGAGAAAATCACTTACCGCTTGAGGAATAAGTTAAACACATTCTACAGAATTTGGCAACCTTTTATTGACTATATGGAGAATCTCCCCCCACATCACATTGAATGAATCTCTATATTATCCTTATATAATGTTTCACACGTAATGTATAATATGTAGCCTACGGCAGGTGACCATATGATCCAAGGTCTCATTATAATCTTTTTTTATTGTATGTTTGTTTGTATATATAATTATAATTTGTTTGATTTTTACTTTCTTTGTTACGCTCATCTGTTACTGTCACTTTGTCCTATTGTTGTCTAATATCTTTTCACGTTTGTCTTGAATGTTGTTAATTGGAAAATGCTAAAATAAAATATAAAAAAAAAATTAAAAAAAAGTTCATGAATTTATCACTGCTGAAGTGAAAGCCACCCTCTCTTGTTAAATGCTGCTTTTTAGGTAGCTTTGCGACAGTATCAAAAATACATTTTGGAATGTTCTTATCCTGTCTGGGAACGGAACCCCTCGCAAACAGCCAATGAAATTGCAGGGCGCCAAATTCAATCAACAGAAATCTCATAATTCAAATTTCTCAAACATACAAGTATTAGACACCATTTGAAAGATAAACTTCTCGTTAACTTCTCTAGGGTAGGGGGCAGCATTCGGAATTTTGGATGAAAAGCATGCCCAAATTAAACTGCCTGCTACTCGGGCCCAGAAGATATGATATGCATATAACTGGTAGATTTGGATGAAAAACACTCTGAAGTTTCCAAAACTGCTAAAATAGTGTCTGTGAGTATAACAGAACTGATTTGGCAGACGAAAACCTGCGAAAAATCCATTCAGGAAGTAGGTTTTTTTGGTGTGTAGTTTTCTATTCAATGCCATTACAGTATCCATTGACTTAGGACACTTTGGTGGGATTAACAACAAGATTACCTTTAAAATGGTATAAGACACATGTATGTTTGAGGAATTTTAATGATGAGATTTCTGTTGTTTGAATTTGGCGCCCTGCACTTTCACTGGCTGTTGTCATATCGATCCCGTTACCGGGATTGCAGCCCTAAGAAGTTTTAAGTATACTTAAAACCAAACACTTTTAGACTTCTACTACTTTTACTTTCACTTTTACTTTAGTTATTTCTATTAATCTATACTTTTTCCACCACTGCTAATAACCAAACAAGAAATAAATGAAAACCTAAAATCTATAAAATCAAAAGAAGGCTTGTTGTCTAGACAACATCAAAAATGAAATGCTGAAAAACAGGACACCTGAGTTGCAAAATGCTGTGCTTAAATTGTTCAACAAGGTATTAACTTATGGCTACTTTCCTGAATTCTGGAACCAGGGGCTCATCTCTCCTATCCACAAAAGTGAAGACAAATCAGACCCCAATAATTACAGGGGAATTTGCGTAAACAGCAACTTGGGAAAGATTTTCTGTAACATTTTGAAATCAAGAATCAAAACCTTTCTTCAAGAAAAAAATTTAACAAGTAAATGTCAAATTGACTTTCTCCCCAGCCATCACACTGACCATACTGACCATACATACACCTTAAACACACTAGTTAATACACACTAGGTAATAAACACATCCACCAAAAAAAAGAGGGCAAAATCTTTGCTTGCTTTATTGACTTTAAAAAAGCATTTTTTGGGCACAAAGGTCTATTCTTGAAAATTCTCCAAAGTGAGCTTGGTGGTAAGGTGTATGACTTAATTAAATGTATGTCCACAGAAAACAAATGTGCAATAAAAATCAAAAACCAAAGAACATAATTATTTTTGCAACAACGAGGTATGAGACAAGGTTGCAGTTTGAGTCCAAATCTTTTCAACATTTATATCAATGAATTAGCAGACATGTTGGACCATTCTCCAGCCCCAGAACTCACACTATTTGACACAGAGGTGAAATACCTGCTATATGCTGATGACTTGGTACTTCTATCACCAACCAAAGGTCTTCAACAGAACCTTAACATTCTAGAGCAATATTGCCATAATTGGACCCTGGCAGTACAGTACATAAAAAAAAAAACTAAAATCATGATTTTTCAGAGAAAAAAAACCCAGATGAAAGAAAATACTCATACCTTGGTCTGACCATATCTGCATCGAAAACTTTAATACGGCAGTGAATGCACTCAAAGAAAAAGCCTGCAGAGCATTGTATGCAATAAAAATGAAATTATTCAAATTAAACATCCATTTAGAATTTGGACCAAAATATTTGACAGTGTAATCCTACCAATAGCTCTTTACAGAAGTGAGGTTTGGGAGCCACTCAATAAACTGGACTTTAAAATGTGGGAAAAACATTAAATTTAAGCCCTACATGCAGAACTCTGTCGGAAGATTCTATGAGTCAAAATAAATACGCCAAGTAATGCATGTAGGGCATAATTATGCCGCTTTACAGTGGTAATGAAAATACAAAAAATATTTTTGGGAATACACCTAAATTCAAGAAAAAAAATTCAAGTTTCCAATTTAAAGCACTTCAAACCCAAGAGCTGAGGCCAGAAACGAGCCCTCTCAGTCAGCTGGTGTTGGACCTCACCAACCAAGCTGACACCAGCACTGCTTCAAAAGAAAGAATTCCAATAAACAAAATCATGAACCAATCAAAGGACTCATATTTACAACATTGGAAAAATAAACGAAATCCCAAAGCCGACTAAATTGCTATCTGACCCTAAACAGAGAATTTGAATTGGTTGGTTATCTCTACTCAGATATATGAAGCAGAGACAGATCCTTACCAAGTACAGGCTGAGTGACGACCGATTGGCACCATTGACACAATGTTTTTCATGCAAATAAAGCAGCTTGAATTTGAGAGAGAGACAGAGACAGAGACAGAGACAGAGGGGGGGATGGGGGGGGGGGTGGGGGAGCTGAATAACAAGCCTCATGACATCCCGTCAAGTCCCTCCACATTGAAAGGGTTTTGTGCCCAGGCAGGCAATCCTTCCATCAGGCCTGCGCTACTCTGTGTCCCAGGGCTGTAAGTGGTACATGTGCTCTGTGCCTGTCTTCATCCCTGGAAAGGAGGGAACACAGAGACAGAACAGAGGGTCAGAGGGCAGTGCATTAGAGGCTGGTATTCTGCTACGCTTGGGTGTTGTCAGAAGTTGCATTCTTTTCCATTTCTAGTGCACTCCTTTTGATCAGAGCTTTACGGGCTCAAGGCTAGTACTCTGGTAGTCAACACAGCTGGGTGAAGTCTCCCTCTATTGGCTAAACAAACGATGACGTACATCTCCCAGATACATCATATGGATTATTATTTGAGTTCATATTCAATAAAGTAGGCTACCACCCTGCACTCTGGTACTCTTATTGTAGCCCTGGATGACCTCTGGTACTCTTATTGTAGCCCTGTGTGACCTCTGGTAATCTTATTGTAGCCCTGTGTGACCTCTGGTACTCTTATTGTAGCCCTGGATGACCTCTGGTACTCTTATTGTAGCCCTGGATGACCTCTGGTACTCTTATTGTAGCCCTGGATGATCTCTGGTATTCTTAATGAAGCCCTGGATGACCTCTGGTACTCTTATTGTAGCCCTGGATAACCTCTGGTACTCGTATTGTAGCCCTGGATGACCTCTGGTATTCTTATTGTAGCCCTGGATGACCTCTGGTACTCTTATTGTAGCCCTGGATGACCTCTGGTACTCTTATTGTAGCCCTGGATGACCTCTGGTACTCTTATTGTAGCCCTGGATGACCTCTGGTACTCTTAATGAAGCCCTGGATGACCTCTGGTACTCTTATTGAATCCCTGGATGACCTCTGGTATTCTTATTGTAGCCCTGGATGACCTCTGGTATTCTTATTGAATCCCTGGATGACCTCTGGTACTCTTATTGAAGCCCTGGATGACCTCTGGTACTCTTAATGAAGCCCTGGATGACCTCTGGTATTCTTATTGTAGCCCTGGATGACCTCTGGTATTCTTATTGAATCCCTGGATGACCTCTGGTACTCTTATTGTAGCCCTGGATGACCTCTGGTACTCGTATTGTAGCCCTGGATGACCTCTGGTACTCTTATTGTAGCCCTGTGTGACCTCTGTTACTCTTATTGTAGCCCTGGATGACCTCTGGTACTCTTAATGAAGCCCTGGATGACCTCTGGTACTCTTATTGTAGCCCTGGATGACCTCTGGTACTCTTATTGTAGCCCTGGATGACCTCTGGTACTCTTATTGTAGCCCTGGATGACCTCTGGTACTCTTATTGTAGCCCTGGATGACCTCTGGTACTCTTAATGAAGCCCTGGATGACCTCTGGTACTCTTATTGAATCCCTGGATGACCTCTGGTATTCTTATTGTAGCCCTGGATGACCTCTGGTATTCTTATTGAATCCCTGGATGACCTCTGGTACTCTTATTGAAGCCCTGGATGACCTCTGGTACTCTTAATGAAGCCCTGGATGACCTCTGGTATTCTTATTGTAGCCCTGGATGACCTCTGGTATTCTTATTGAATCCCTGGATGACCTCTGGTACTCTTATTGTAGCCCTGGATGACCTCTGGTACTCGTATTGTAGCCCTGGATGACCTCTGGTACTCTTATTGTAGCCCTGTGTGACCTCTGTTACTCTTATTGTAGCCCTGGATGACCTCTGGTACTCTTAATGAAGCCCTGGATGACCTCTGGTACTCTTATTGTAGCCCTGGATGACCTCTGGTATTCTTATTGTAGCCCTGGATGATCTCTGGTACTCTTATTGAATCCCTGGATGACCTCTGGTACTCTTATTGTAGCCCTGGATGACCTCTGGTATTCTTATTGTAGCCCTGGATGACCTCTGGTATTCTTAATGAAGCCCTGGATGACCTCTGGTACTCTTATTGTAGCCCTGGATGACCTCTGGTATTCTTATTGAATCCCTGGATGACCTCTGGTACTCTTAATGAAGCCCTGGATGACCTCTGGTACTCTTATTGTAGCCCTGGATGACCTCTGGTATTCTTATTGTAGCCCTGTGTGACCTCTGGTACTCTTATTGTAGCCCTGGATGACCTCTGGTACTCTTATTGTAGCCCTGGATGACCTCTGGTATTCTTATTGTAGCCCTGGATGACCTCTGGTATTCTTAATGAAGCCCTGGATGACCTCTGGTACTCTTATTGTAGCCCTGGATGACCTCTGGTATTCTTATTGAATCCCTGGATGACCTCTGGTACTCTTATTGTAGCCCTGGATGACCTCTGGTACTCTTAATGAAGCCCTGGATGACCTCTGGTACTCTTATTGTAGCCCTGGATGACCTCTGGTACTCTTAATGAAGCCCTGGATGACCTCTGGTACTCTTATTGTAGCCCTGGATGACCTCTGGTATTCTTAATGAAGCCCTGGATGACCTCTGGTACTCTTATTGTAGCCCTGGATGACCTCTGGTACTCTTAATGAAGCCCTGGATGACCTCTGGTACTCTTATTGTAGCCCTGGATGACCTCTGGTATTCTTATTGTAGCCCTGTGTGACCTCTGGTACTCTTATTGTAGCCCTGGATGACCTCTGGTACTCTTATTGTAGCCCTGGATGACCTCTGGTACTCGTATTGTAGCCCTGGATGACCTCTGGTACTCTTATTGAATCCCTGGATGATCTCTGGTATTCTTATTGTAGCCCTGGATTTTTTTATTTTTTTTATTTAACCTTTATTTAACCAGGTAGGCAAATTGAGAACACGTTCTCATTTACAATTGCGACCTGGCCAAGATAAAGCAAAGCAGTTCGACACATACAACAACACATAGTTACACATGGAGTAAAACAAACATATAGTCAATAATACAGTGAAAAAAAATAAGTCTATATACAATGTGAGCAAGTGAGGTGAGATAAGGGAGGTGAAGGCAAACAAATATATGTATAAATAAATAAAAATATAAAAGGCCATGGAGGCGAAGTGAGTACAACACAGCAAGTAAAATAAAAACTAAAAAAACACTGGAATGGTTGGTTTGCAGTGGAAGAAAGTGCAAAGTAGAGACAGAAATAATGGGGTGCAAAGGAGCAAAATAAATAAATAAATAAATACAGTAGGTAAAGAGGTAGTTGTTTGGGCTAAATTGTAGATGGGTTATGTACAGGTGCAGTAATCTATGAGCTGCTCTGACAGCTGGTGCTTAAAGCTAGTGAGGGAGATAGGTGTTTCCAGTTTCAGAGATTTTTGTAGTTCGTTCCAGTCATTGGCAGCAGAGAACTGGAAGGAGAGGCGTCCAAAGGAAGAATTGGTTTTGGGGGTGACTAGAGAGATATACCTGCTGGAGCGCGTGCTACAGGTAGGTGCTGCTATGGTGACCAGCGAGCTGAGATAAGGGGGGACTTTACCTAGCAGGGTCTTGTAGATGACCTGGAACCAGTGGGTTTGGCGACGAGTATGAAGCGAGGGCCAGCCAACGAGAGTGTACAGGTCGCAGTGGTGGGTAGTATATGGGGCTTTGGTGACAAAACGGATGGCACTGTGATAGACTGCATCCAATTTATTGAGTAGGGTTTTGGAGGCTATTTTGTAAATGACATCACCGAAGTCGAGGATTGGTAGGATGGTCAGTTTTACAAGGGTATGTTTGGCAGCATGAGTAAAGGATGCTTTGTTGCGGAATAGGAAGCCAATTCTAGATTTGACTTTGGATTGGAGATGTTTGATGTGAGTCTGGAAGGAGAGTTTACAGTCTAACCAGACACCTAGGTATTTGTAGTTGTCCACATATTCTAAGTCAGAGCCGTCCAAAGTAGTGATGTTGGACAGGCGGGCAGGAGCAGGCAGCAATCGGTTGAAGAGCATGCATTTGGTTTTACTTGTATTTAAGAGCAGTTGGAGGCCACGGAAGGAGAGTTGTATGGCATTGAAGCTCGCCTGGAGGGTTGTTAACACAGTGTCAAAAGAAGGGCCAGAAGTATACAGAATAGTGTCGTCTGCGTAGAGGTGGATCAGAGAATCACCAGCAGCAAGAGCGACATCATTGATGTAAACAGAGAAGAGAGTCGGTCCAAGAATTGAACCCTGTGGCACCCCCATAGAGACTGCCAGAGGCCCGGACAACAGACCCTCCGATTTGACACACTGAACTCGATCAGAGAAGTAGTTGGTGAACCAGGCGAGGCAATCATTAGAGAAACCAAGGCTGTCGAGTCTGCCAATGAGGATGTGGTGATTGACAGAGTCAAAAGCCTTGGCCAGGTCAATGAATACGGCTGCACAGTATTGTTTCCTATCGATGGCGGTTACGATATCGTTTATGACCTTGAGCGTGGCTGAGGTGCACCCATGACCAGCTCTGAAACCAGATTGCATAGCGGAGAAGGTGTGGTGGGATTCGAAATGGTCGGTAATCTGTTTGTTGACTTGGCTTTCGAAGACCTTAGAAAGGCAGGGTAGGATAGATATAGGTCTGTAGCAGTTAGGGTCAAGGGTGTCCCCCCCTTTGAAGAGGGGGATAACCGCAGCTGCTTTCCAATCTTTGGGGATCTCAGACGACACGAAAGAGAGGTTGAAGAGGCTAGTAATAGGGGTGGCAACAATTTCAGCAGATAGTTTTAGAAAGAAAGGGTCCAGATTATCTAGCCCGGCTGATTTGTAAGGGTCCAGATTTTGCAGCTCATTTAGAACATCAGCTGACTGTATTTGGGAGAAAGAGAAATGGGGAAGGCTTGGGCGAGTAGCAGAGGGGAGGGCAGTGCTGTTGTCCGGGGTAGGGGCAGCCAGGTGGAAAGCATGGCCAGCCGTAGAAAAATGCTTATTGAAATTCTCAATTATAGTGGATTTGTCGGTGGTGACAGTGTTTCCTATCTTCAGAGCGGTTGGAAGCTGGGAGGAGGTGTTCTTATTCTCCATGGACTTTACGGTGTCCCAGAACTTTTTTGAATTTGTGTTGCAGGAAGCAAATTTCTGCTTGAAAAAGCTAGCCTTGGCTGTTCTAACTGCCTGTGTATATTGGTTTCTGGCTTCCCTGAAAAGTTGCATATCACGGGGGCTGTTCGATGCTAATGCAGAACGCCATAGGATGTTTTTCTGTTGGTTAAGGGCAGTCAGGTCAGGAGAGAACCAAGGGCTATATCTGTTCCTGGTTCTAAATTTCTTGAATGGGGCATGCTTATTCAAGATGGTGAGGAAGGCATTTTTAAAAAATGACCAGGCATCCTCTACTGACGGGATGAGATCAATATCCTTCCAGGATACCCCGGCCAGGTCGATTAGAAAGGCCTGCTCGCTGAAGTGTTTCAGGGAGCGTTTGACAGTGATGAGTGGAGGTCGTTTGACCGCTGACCCATTACGGATGCAGGCAATGAGGCAGTGATCGCTGAGATCTTGGTTGAAAACAGCAGAGGTGTATTTGGAGGGCAAGTTTGTTAGGATGATATCTATGAGGGTACCCGTGTTTACGGAATTGGGGTGGTACCTGGTAGGTTCATTGATAATTTGTGTGAGATTGAGGGCATCAAGCTTAGATTGTAGGGTGGCTGGGGTGTTGAGCATGTTCAAATTTAGGTCGCCTAGCAGCACGAGCTCTGAAGATAGATGGGGGGCAATCAGTTCACATATAGTGTCCAGAGCACAGCTGGGGGCAGAGGGTGGTCTATAGCAGGCGGCAACGGTGAGAGACTTGTTTTTAGAGAGGTGGATTTTTAAAAGTAGAAGTTCAAATTGTTTGGGAACAGACCTGGATAGTATAACAGAACTCTGCAGGCAGTCTTTGCAGTAGATTGCAACACCGCCCCCTTTGGCCGTTCTATCTTGTCTGAAAATCTTGTAATTGGGGATGAAAATGTCTGAATTTTTGGTGGTCTTTCTAAGCCAGGATTCAGACACGGCTAAAACATCCGGGTTGGCAGAGTGTGCTAAAGCAGTGAACAAAACAAACTTAGGGAGGAGGCTTCTAATGTTAACATGCATGAAGCCAAGGCTATTACGGTTACAGAAGTCATCAAAAGAGAGCGCCTGGGGAATAGGAGTGGAGCCAGGTACTGCAGGGCCTGGATTCACCTCTACATCACCAGAGGAACAGAGGAGGAGTAGGATAAGGGTACGGCTAAAAGCTATGAGAATTGGTCGCCTAGAGCTACTAGAGCAGAGAGTAAAAGGAGGTTTCTGGGGGCGATAAAATAGTTTAAAGGAATAATGTACAGACAAAGGTATGGTAGGATGTGAATACAGTGGAGGTAAACCTAGGTATTGAGTGATGATGAGAGAGATATTGTCTCTAGAAACATCATTGAAACCAGGTGATGTCATCGCATATGTGGGTGGTGGAACTGAGAGGTTGGATATGGTATAGAGAGCAGGGCTAGAATCTGTACAGTGAAATAAGCCAATAAACACTAACCAGAACAGCAATGGACAAGGCATATTTACATTAAGGAGAGGCATGCTAATCGAGTGATCAATAAGGGTCCAGTGAGTAGAGGTTGGTTGGGGTCGTGGCGATCCAGACAGCTGGCCGGGTATATGGCTATCGGTAGCAGCATAGGATGGAGGTCTGTTTGTAGATACCTCGTGCGTTTCCGTCGGTAGGTTAGTGGGGTTCCGTGTAGTGGGGTTCCGTGTGGTAGAGGGGATCAATCCAAATTGGCAAAATAGATATAGTGACCCAAGGAAAAAAATAAAATAAATAAATAATAATAATAATAATAGTTGTCCGATATACTTGTTCAAATAGCAGCCGATAAGACAGCTAACGATTAGCGGGCCTCAGATGAGCGTTCAGGTAACGTCGGGACGGAGGTGCCAGTTGGATAAATCCCTCGGGCAGATAACGTCGGCAGTCAGTCGCGGCAGTCAGTCGTGAAGGCCCGGTGGGGTTCCGTATCTGCAGCAGCAACAAAAGAAACGGGTCCGGATGGTGATGGAACTCCTCAGCTGGCTAGCTCCAGAATGATTTGAGTTTGCTCCGGGGTCGACGTAAGCCAATAGTCACACGGTTTGCAGCTAGCTAGCTGCGAAATCAAGGTGCAAGTGTCCAGAGCCTGCGGCTGGAATCCGGGGAAACTGAGAGAAAAAGAGTCCCGGAATGCTCCGGTCCGAGTCGCGTTGCACAAAAGTGCCGGTAGATTATCGAGCTAAAGGAATAGCTGATGACCACTAAACGTGGGCAGCTGAAACACCAACGCTAGCCAGCAAACCGGCTAATTTCGGGGCAGCTACAGATTAGCTTCTGGCTAGCTATCGGAGTAGCTTCTGGTTAGCTTTCAGGCTAGCTTCTGAATTAGCCCCTGGCTAGCTTCCACGATGGATTTTCAGATTGAGGTAAATAATACTTTTTGTAATTGGTGAAGCGGGTTGCAGGAAAGCTTTTGCAGGAAAGCTTTTGTAGTTGAGTTCTTGGATAATAAAATAAATAAAAGATATGCGAAGAAAGGTGTAAATATATATATATACAGGACACGACAATACGGAACAGAAAAAGACGTCTGAACTGCTAGGCCACCTTGGTGTGACCTCTGGTACTCTTAATGAAGCCTTGGATGACCTCTGGTACTCGTATTGTAGCCTTGGATGACCTCTGGTACTCGTATTGTAGCCCTGGATGACCTCTGGTATTCTTATTGTAGCCCTGGATGACCTCTGGTACTCTTATTGTAGCCCTTTGTGACCTCTGGTACTCGTATTGTAGCCTTGGATGACCTCTGGTACTCGTATTGTAGCCTTGGATGACCTCTGGTACTCGTATTGTAGCCCTGGATGACCTCTGGTATTCTTATTGTATCCCTGGATGACCTCTGGTACTCTTATTGTAGCCCTGTGTGACCTCTGGTACTCTTATTGTAGCCCTGGATGACCTCTGGTACTCTTATTGTAGCCCTGGATGACCTCTGGTATTCTTATTGTAGCCCTGGATGACCTCTGGTACTCTTATTGAATCCCTGGATGACCTCTGGTACTCTTATTGAATCCCTGGATGACCTATGGTACTCGTATTGTAGCCCTGGATGACCTCTGGTATTCTTATTGTAGCCCTGGATGACCTCTGGTACTCTTATTGAATCCCTGGATGTCCTCTGGTACTCTTATTGAATCCCTGGATGACCTCTGGTACTCTTATTGTAGCCCTGGATGACCTCTGGTACTCGTATTGTAGCCCTGGATGACCTCTGGTATTCTTATTGTAGCCCTGTGTGACCTCTGGTACTCTTATTGTAGCCCTGGATGACCTTTGGTATTCTTATTGAATCCCTGGATGACCTCTGGTAATCTTAATGAAGCCCTGGATGACCTCTGGTACTCTTATTGTAGCCCTGGATGACCTCTGGTACTCGTATTGTAGCCCTGGATGACCTCTGGTACTCTTATTGTAGCCCTGGATGACCTCTGGTACTCTTATTGTAGCCCTGGATGACCTCTGGTACTCGTATTGTAGCCCTGGATGACCTCTGGTACTCTTATTGTAGCCCTGGATGACCTCTGGTATTCTTATTGTAGCCCTGGATGACCTCTGGTACTCTTATTGTAGCCCTGGATGACCTCTGGTATTCTTATTGTAGCCCTGGATGACCTCTGGTACTCTTATTGTAGCCCTGGATGACCTCTGGTATTCTTATTGAATCCCTGGATGACCTCTGGTAATCTTAATGAAGCCCTGGATGACCTCTGGTACTCTTATTGTAGCCCTGGATGACCTCTGGTACTCGTATTGTAGCCCTGGATGACCTCTGGTACTCTTATTGTAGCCCTGGATGACCTCTGGTACTCTTATTGTAGCCATGGATGACCTCTGGTACTCGTATTGTAGCCCTGGATGACCTCTGGTACTCTTATTGTAGCCCTGGATGACCTCTGGTACTCGTATTGTAGCCCTGGATGACCTCTGGTACTCTTATTGTAGCCCTTTGTGACCTCTGGTACTCGTATTGTAGCCTTGGATGACCTCTGGTACTCGTATTGTAGCCCTTTGTGACCTCTGGTACTCGTATTGTAGCCTTGGATGACCTCTGGTATTCTTATTGTAGCCCTGGATGACCTCTGGTACTCTTATTGTAGCCTTGGATGACCTCTGGTACTCGTATTGTAGCCCTGGATGACCTCTGGTACTCGTATTGTAGCCCTTTGTGACCTCTGGTACTCTTATTGTAGCCCTGGATGACCTCTGGTACTCGTATTGTAGCCCTTTGTGACCTCTGGTACTCTTATTGTAGCCCTGGATGACCTCTGGTATTCTTATTGAAGCCCTGGATGACCTCTGGTACTCGTATTGTAGCCTTGGATGACCTCTGGTACTCTTATTGTAGCCCTGGATGACCTCTGGTATTCTTATTGAAGCCCTGGATGACCTCTGGTACTCGTATTGTAGCCATGGATGACCTCTGGTACTCTTATTGTAGCCCTGGATGACCTCTGGTATTCTTATTGAAGCCCTGGATGACCTCTGGTATTCTTATTGAATCCCTGGATGACCTCTGGTAATCGTATTGTAGCCCTGGATGACCTCTGGTACTCGTATTGTAGCCTTGGATGACCTCTGGTATTCTTATTGTAGCCCTGGATGATCTCTGGTACTCTTATTGTAGCCCTGGATGATCTCTGGTACTCTTATTGTAGCCTTGGATGACCTCTGGTATTCTTATTGTAGCCCTGGATGATCTCTGGTACTCTTATTGTAGCCCTGGATGATCTCTGGTACTCTTATTGTAGCCCTGGATGATCTCTGGTACTCTTATTGTAGCCCTGTGTGACCTCTGGTACTCTTATTGTAGCCTTGGATGACCTCTGGTATTCTTATTGAAGCCCTGGATGACCTCTGGTATTCTTATTGAATCCCTGGATGACCTCTGGTACTCGTATTGTAGCCCTGGATGACCTCTGGTACTCGTATTGTAGCCTTGGATGACCTCTGGTATTCTTATTGAAGCCCTGGATGATCTCTGGTACTCTTATTGTAGCCCTGGATGACCTCTGGTACTCTTATTGTAGCCCTGGATGACCTCTGGTACTCTTATTGTAGCCCTTTGTGACCTCTGGTACTCTTATTGTAGCCCTGGATGATCTCTGGTACTCTTATTGTAGCCCTGGATGACCTCTGGTACTCTTATTGTAGCCCTGGATGACCTCTGGTACTCTTATTGTAGCCCTGGATGACCTCTGGTACTCTTATTGTAGCCCTGGATGACCTCTGGTACTCGTATTGTAGCCCTGGATGATCTCTGGTACTCTTATTGTAGCCCTGGATGACCTCTGGTACTCTTATTGTAGCCCTGGATGACCTCTGGTACTCTTATTGTAACCCTGGATGATCTCTGGTACTCTTATTGTAGCCCTGGATGACCTCTGGTACTCTTATTGTAGCCCTGGATGACCTCTGGTACTCTTATTGTAGCCTTGGATGACCTCTGGTACTCGTATTGTAGCCTTGGATGACCTCTGGTACTCTTATTGTAGCCCTGGATGATCTCTGGTACTCTTATTGTAGCCCTGTGTGACCTCTGGTACTCTTATTGTAGCCCTGTGTGACCTCTGGTACTCTTATTGTAGCCCTGTGTGACCTCTGGTACTCTTATTGTAGCCCTGTGTGACCTCTGGTACTCTTATTGTAGCCCTGTGTGACCTCTGGTACTCTTATTGTAGCCCTGGATGACCTCTGGTACTCTTATTGTAGCCCTGGATGACCTCTGGTACTCTTATTGTAGCCCTGTGTGACCTCTGGTACTCTTATTGTAGCCCTGTGTGACCTCTGGTACTCTTATTGTAGCCCTGTGTGACCTCTGGTACTCTTATTGTAGCCCTGTGTGACCTCTGGTACTCTTATTGTAGCCCTGTGTGACCTCTGGTACTCTTATTGTAGCCCTGGATGACCTCTGGTACTCTTATTGTAGCCCTGTGTGACCTCTGGTACTCTTATTGTAGCCCTGGATGATCTCTGGTACTCGTATTGTAGCCTTGGATGACCTCTGGTATTCTTATTGAAGCCCTGGATGATCTCTGGTACTCTTATTGTAGCCCTGGATGACCTCTGGTACTCGTATTGTAGCCCTGGATGATCTCTGGTACTCTTATTGTAGCCTTGGATGACCTCTGGTACTCTTATTGTAGCCCTGGATGACCTCTGGCCCATACTGCTCTTCTCTCCTAAAGACTGCTTTGTTCTAACCATGCATACTCTCTGGGGGTGAAAATGTGCTACGTCACTATAACAAAGAAATGAAGGAGGAACAATACTCCATTATGTATGCTTCTCCAAGCTTCCTCAGTGTCTCATTTTACTCAGTTTCCCCACCAGTATTAAATCCTCTTAAGGATCCGCCCTTTTTCTTTCAATTTTCACCTAAAATGACGTACCCAAATCTAACTGCCTGTAGCTCAGGACCTGAAGCAAGGATATGCATATTCTTGGAACCATTTGAAAGGAAACACTTTGAAGTTTGTGGAAATTTGAAATGAATGTAGGAGAATATAACACATTAGATCTGGTAAAAGATAATACAAAGAAAAAAATCTGAATGTCTCAATTCATTAATACTGGTGGGGAGACTGACTAAAGTCCCAGGATCCTTAGCTTAGTGATGAGCTTTGTGGGCACTATGTGTTGAACACTGAGCTGTAGGCAATGAACAGCATTCTCACATAGGTCAGATCATATCAAATGGTACACATATTTTGCATATGTTATCACAGGTGTAGTGAAATGCTTATGTCCCTAGCGCCAAAACACACATCACGACAAGAGAGACAAAACAACACTACATATAGAGACCTAAGACAACAATATAGCAAGGCAGCAACACATGAAAACACAGCATTGTAGCAACACAACATGTTAGCAGCACAAAACATAGTACAAACATTATTGGGCACAGACAACAGCACAAAGGGCAAGAAGGTAGAGACAACAATACATCACTCAAAGCAGCCACAACTGTCAGTAAGAGTGTCCATGATTGAGTCTTTGAATGAAGAGATGGAGGTAAAACTGTCCAGTTTGAGTGTTTGTTGCAGCTCGTTCCAGTCGCTAGCTGCAGGGAACTGAAAAGAGGGGCGACCCAGGGATGTGTGTGCTTTGGGGACCTTTAACAGAATGTGACTGGCAGAACGGGTGTTGTATGTGGAGGATGAGGGCTGCAGTAGATATCTCAGATAGGGGGGAGTGAGGCCTAAGAGGGTTTTATAAATAAGCATCAACCAGTGGGTCTTGCGATGGGTATACAGAGACGACCAGTTTACAGAGGAGTATAGAGTGCAGTGATGTGTCCTATAAGGAGCATTGGTGGCAAATCTGATGGCCGAATGGTAAAGAACATCTCGCCGCTCGAGAGCACCCTTACCTGCCGATCTATAAATGATATGAGAGCCAGAAATCTTGCTTGTTTGTAGGTGACCAAATACTTATTTTCCACCATAATTTGCAAATAAATTCATTAAAAATCCTACAATGTGATTTTCTGGATTTTTTTTCTCATTTTGTCTGTCATAGTTGAAGTAAACCTATGATGAAAATTACAGGCCTCTCTCATATTTTTAAGTGGGAGAACTTGCACAATTGGTGGCTGACTAAATACTTTTTTGCCCCACTGTATGCATAGTCACTTTAACCATACCTACATGTACATACTACCTCAATAAGCCGGACTAACAGGTGTCTGTATATAGCCTTGCAACTCTTATTTTCAAATGTATTTTTACTGTTGTTTTATTTCTTTACTTACCTACACACACACAAACACAGAGATTTTTTCGCACTATTGGTTAGAGCCTGTAAGTCAGCATTTCACTGTAAATTGAAACACCTGTTGTATTCGGCGCACGTGACAAATAAACTTTGATTTGATTTGCATGGTTCAGTGTCACTGGGCAGCTCCGAAGGGTTCCCTTTGTAATCCGTGATAGTTTGAAAACCCTTCCGCTGATGAAAAAGCCGGCGTAGTAGGATTCTATCTTAGTCCTGTATTGACACTTTGCCTGTTTGATGGTTCATCAGAGGTAGGGTGATTTCATTTAAGCGTCCGGATTAGTGTCCCAATATTTAAAAGCAGCAGTTCTAGCTTTTAGCTCAGTTCGGACACTGCCTGGTTTCTGGTTGGGATATGTACGTACGGACACTATGGGGAGTATGAATAAACCCGGTAAATAATGTGGTGTACTCCTCAATGCCATCGGATGAGTCCCGGAACATAGTCCAGTCTGTCCTAGCGAAATAATCCTGTAGCTTAGCTTAGCATCCGTTTCATCAGACCACTTCCGTATTGTGTTCGTCACTGGTACTTCCTGTTTGAGTTTTTTCTTGTGAACAGGAATCAGGAGGATAGAGAGCCTTTTATGTGTTTCTGTTTTCTCAAGATCACGAGTGCCTCTTGCCTCTAGTTGCACAGGTGACATGCTGGTAAAAATGAGGTAAAACGGATTTCAGTTTCCCTGCATTAAAATCACCGGCCACTAGAAGCATCGCCTCTGGATGTGCCCTTTATTGTTTGCTTATGGCCCTATACAGCTCGTTGAGTGCAGTCTTAGTGCCAGCTTCAGTTTACGGTGGTAAATTGACAGCTACGAACAATATACTGCAGATGAAAATTCTCTTGGTAAATGGTATGGTCTACAGCTAAACATGAGGAACTCGGGCGAGCAAAAACTTGAGACTTCCTTAAGATTAGACCTCTTGTTAACAAAGAGACACACCTTCCCCCTTCATCTTATCCAAGGCTGTCGTCCGGTCCAGCATGGAAAAACCAGCAAGATATATATTATCCAAGTCATTGTTCAGCCACGACTCCGAGAAACGTAGAATATTACAGTTCTTCAGGTGACGTTGATAGGATAGTCTCGAGCGGAGTTTGTCCAGTTTGTTGTCTAGTGACTGTACGCTAGTCAATAGATCGAAGGGAAGAGGTGGTTTGTTTGCGCTCCAACGTAGTCTCATCAGGATGCTTCCTCCTTCGAGTTCCGGGGATTAGGGCCTAAGTAACCATCCAGAGCTGCTGACTCGTTGAAGTAGAAATTGTCATCACAAAATGAGGTTAGTGATCGCTGTTCTGATGTCCAGAAGCTGTTTTAAGTCATAGGAAATGATGACATAACATTATGTACAAAAAAAAAGTTATGATTTGCTTAAAACGTTTTAAAAACAATAGCAGAATATTCAGGAGCCTGTAAAACGGGTGCTATCCACTGCAGCGTCATCTTTCACGTTCCCATCATCCATCACTATATTCATGTATTCCACCTCAGAGGGAAAATGACACGTCCTTAATATACTGGTGTCAGTTCTGCTCACTGACTCAGAGAAGTTGGTGCTCTGGGGATGTTTGTGACAGCTGGCTGGGTTGAGATATACTTGCTAGTGCGAGACGTAATATACTTCAGTTGGTCAACATATTCTTATTTTTAGGGTTTCCATGGCACCAAATCAAAATGAATCATGTACTTCTGCTCTCTCAGACTGAATACTGTCAGCTGACTGGCTATTAAGGAAAGAAACTCCCTTGGCAATAATAAACATTTCAAAATAATTCTGATGAGACTCTCTCCCAGCATGTTTCTCTGTCAGATTAGAGATGGAAAGAAAGAGGACACAGATGAACAATGGGGGAGCTGAAGCAGAGATAGACAGAGAGAATGGATAGAGTGAGAGAGAGAGAGAGAGGGATAGAAAGAGAGAGGGAGATAGAGAGAGAGGGAGAGAGAGAGAGGGATAGAAAGAGAGAGAGAGAGAGAGAGAGAGAGAGAGAGAGAGAGAGAGAGAGAGAGAGAGAGAGAGAGAGAGAGAGACAGAGGGAAAAAAAGCTGTCTGTCTCCTCAGAAACAGGTACATTTACTGTAGCCTAATTTACATCTGTATGAGAAATGACAGGGTGGGATGGAGGGAGGTGGAGAGGAAGTAGGCAGGATGAGTCTCTGCTCTCTCTTTCCCTCACTCACTGAATTCAATTCAAATGGCTTTATTGGCAAGGGAAACATACAATGGCTTGCAAAGTATTCACCCCCTTGGCATTTTTCCTATTTTGTTGACTTACAACCTGGAATTAAAATATATTTTTGGGGGGTTTGTATCATTTGATTTGCACAACATGCCTACCCCTATGAAGATACAAAACATTGTTTTACTGTGAAACAAAAAAAGAAATAAGGCAAAAAAAACAGAAAACTTGAGCATGCATAACTGTTCACCCCCCAAAGTCAATACTTTGTAGAGCCACCTTTTTCAGCAATTACAGATGCAAGCCTCTCTTGGCAGGTTTGTTGTGGTGACATATTCTTTCCATTTTTTAATAACGGGTTTAATGGTGCTCCGTGGGATGTTCAAAGTTTCATATTTTTTTATAAACCAACTCTGATCTGTACTTCTCGACAACTTTGTCCCTGACCTGTTTGGAGAGCTCCATGGTCTTCATGGTGCCGCTTGCTTGGTGGTATTGCAGACTCTGGGGCCTTTCAGAACAGGTGTGTATATATACTGAGATCATGTGACAGATCATGTGACAGGTAAATAAAGTCCACCTGTATGCAATCTAACTAATGATGTGACTTCTGAAGGTAATTGGTTGCACCAGATCTAATTTAGGGGCTTCATAGAGAATACATACAGTACGCACCACTTTTCCATTTTTTATTATTTCAATTTTTTTTTGAAACAACTTATTTTTTTCATTTCACTTCACCAATTTGGACTATTTTGTGTTTGTCCATTACATGAAATTCAAATAAAAATCTATTTAAATTACAGGTTGTAATGCAACAAAGTAGGAAAAACGCCAAGGGGGATGAATACTTTCACTGTATGTTTACATTGCCAAAGCAAGTGAAATAGATAATAAACAGATAAAAAATGAACAGTAAACATTACACACAGTTTCATATTATGGCCAAGTACAGTGTTATAACAATATGCAAATAGTTAAAGTACAAAATGATGAATAAATCAACATATATGGGTTGTATTTAAAATGGTGTTTGTTCTCAATGGCTGTCCTTATCTTGTGGCAACAGGTCACACATCTAGCTGCTGTTATAGCACACTATGATATTTCAACCAATAGATATTGTCACGCCTGGTCTCGCTCCTCCCTGGCGCTCGAAGGCGCCAGGCTCCCCAGCATTACGCACTTCTGCCACCATCAGTACGCACACCTGTCTTCCCCCATTACGCGCATCGGCGATTATTGGACTCACCTGGACTCAATCACCTGTGTCATGATGTCTGTTCCATATTAAATGTTCTACTCCCCGTACCTGCTTCTCTTCTCCAGCGTCGGTCCTTACAGAATCCTGAAGCCATCATATGACGCATCGGGGAGTGCTGGCTTTCTGGTTGGTGGTGACGTCGAGTCCGGGGGCCGCCGCCTAAGCCAGCTTGTCGGGCTGCCATGCCCTAGCCAGCTCAAGAGGTCTCTTGCCCCCTGTTGGCTTGGAAGTCGCTCATCTCACGTCAGGCCTCAGCCGGTTCGTCAGGTTTTTACGCCCAGCCGGCTCCTCAGGCTGCTACGCCTCAGCCGGATCATCGGGCTCCTATGCCTCAGCCAGCTCGCCAGGCTCCCAAGCCCCTGCTGGTTCGTCAGGATTTTACGGGTGGTGCCCCTAGAGCAGGGGTCGGGAACCTTTTTGACTAAGAAAATTTGGAAATTTATTTCAGTGAGAGCCATATAATATATTTTATTTCTTTCAGGCAAGCCGCAAAACGGCTAAGCACCTTCCCTCTTGACAACCAACGCACATTGCTGTGCAAAAGCAGACCAGGATAGTTATTTCCAACTTCATCCAGCAGTGTTTTAAACTGGCGATCATTTAAGGCTCGAGCAACAATAAAGTTGATCACACGAATGACCAGCGACATCACTTCCCCAAACTGCCTGTCACACATCTGAGCACAAAGTGCCTCCTGGTGTAGAATGCAATGGAAACTTAGGATGGGTCTATTTTCATGTTCACGGAGAAGCGCCACAAATCCTTTTTTATTCCCCACCATACACGGAGCACCATCAGTACACACTGAGAGAAGTTTATCCATAGGTAGATTTTTTTCTTGAGCAAACTCCATGAAAGACTTAAATAAATCCTCACCTCTTGTGGACCCTTTTAATGGCAGAACTGCAAGACTTTCTTCGCGCAGTGTGTCACCAACAGCATATCTTGCAATCACGCTGAACTGCGACAAATGGCTCACGTCTGTTGACTCATCCAAAGCCAGGGAAAAAAACGGCGCTGCATTTATGTCCTTCACTTGCGTTTCCTCCACTTTGTTTGCCATCACGATGGTACGATCATGAACAGTTCTTGCCGACAGAGGCATGTCTTGTATCCGTTTAATTATCTTGTCTTTGTTCGGAAGATCATCAAAAAGTTCATTGGCTACATCCAGCATGAACGTTTTAGCATACTCGCCATCTGTGAATGGTTTTCCGTTCCTCACTATTGCTAAAGATCCAGCAAAGCTAGCGGAATTATAGTCACCTTGCCGGGTCCATACGCGGAGTTGCTGCTGGCTAGCTTGCACCCTGCTCAGTAGCTCTTGGCACGCTTTCTTTCTGCTGTCTCCCGCAGGGTATTTTGATGCAAAGGTAGCATGGCGCGTGTCGAAGTGCGGCTTTACATTCGACCGTTTCATCGATGTAATTTTGTCATTGCAAATTAGACACACCGCAGAACCTGCTCTCTCCACAAAGGCGAATTCTTCGGTCCATTCGTCCTGAAATGTACGATACTCGTCATCTTTTTTTCTTTTCGCCATCTTCTTCGTCGAAGGGTTAGCTTTGAGCTAATGACCGAGCAGACTGATTCAAAAGGAGGCGTTTACCTGTTTTACCTAGCAACGGCCAACGTAGGCCAGTATCATTTAATTAAAATATCTGCGAGCCAGATGCAATCATCAAAAGAGCCACACCTGGCTCGGGAGCCATAGGTTCCCGACCCCTGCCCTAGAGGGAAGGGGGTACTGTTACGCCTGCGCCCACTCCCCTCCCTAGTGCTCGAAGGCGCCAGGCTCCCCAGCATTACGCACTGCTGCCACCATCAGTACGCACACCTGCCTTCCCCCGTCACGATTACTGGACTCACCTGGACTCAATCACCTGTGTCATTACCTATATCTGTCTGTTCCCTGCTTCATGATTAATGTTTGTTTATCTTTGCATACCTGGATCTGACGCTGTCTCTATCCTGTTTGATGTCTGTTCTATATTAAATGTTCTACTCCCATTCCTGATTCTCTTCTCCAGCGTCAGTCCTTACAGATATGGGAGTTTATCAAAATTGGATTTGTTTTGGATTTGTTTTCAAGGGAAATATGTGTCTCTAATATGGTCATAGATCAGGAAGTGCAGCTCAGTTTCCACCTCATTTTGTGGGCAGTGTGCACATAGTCTGTTATCTCTTGAGAGCCAGGTCAGCCTACGGCAGCCTCTCTCAATGACAAGGCTATGCTCACTGAATATGTACATAGTCAAAGCTTTCCTTAATTCTGGGTCAGTCACAGTGGTCAGGTATTCTGCCACTGTGTACTCTCTGTTTAGGGAGAAATAGCATTCCAGTTTAATCAGTTTTTTTGTTAATTCTTTCCAATGTGTCAAGTAATTATCTTTTTGTTTTCTCGTGATTTGGTTGGGTCTAATTGTGTTGCTGTCCTGGGGCTCTATGGGGTCTGTTTGTGTTTGTGAACAGAGCCCCAGGACCAGCTTGCTTAGGGGACTTTTCTCTAGGTTAATCTCTCTGTAGGTGATGGATTTCTTATGGAAGGTTATGGAATCGTTTCATTTTAGGTGGTTGTAGAGTTTAACATCTCCTTTCTCATCATTCATTATTTTGTATTTTATGTTGTACAGGGATGATGTCTCCATTTGGTGTTTGTCCTATTTTGTGAATTCTTGGTTGATGAGCGGACCCCAGACCTCTCAATCATGAAGGCTAATGGGTTACATAACTGATTGAACTATTTTTTGCCAGATTCTAATTGGGATGTCGAAATTTATGTTCCTTTTAACGGTGTCTCTCAGATCGTTCACAGCTTTGTGGAAGTTAGCTGTGGCGCTGATGTTTAGGCCGAGGTAGGGTCTAGTTTTTTGTGTGCTCTACGGCGTCAGCTTCTAGATGGTATTTTTAGTTGTGGTCCTGGCAACTGGACCTTTTTTAGAACACCAGTGTTATAGTGTTTCTGGATTGTTTATTATTGCACTTATGCCATGCAGTGTTATTTTTAGTATCCAAGTATCCAAACTGTACTGTGATGACATATGCACAGGGATAATCCATGGAGCTGGTGGCGTCAAAGGTCTGCATTTGGGTGGGGGAGGCTGTGAAACTCTCCTGCCATTGTTGGGGTCAACGCCATCTCCTCATTTATTATACCCAGGTGCCATCTCCTCATTGGTTATGCCCAGGTGCCATCTCCTCATTGGTTATGCCCAGGTGCCATCTCCTCATTGGTTATGCCCAGGTGCCATCTCCTCATTGGTTATGCCCAGGTGCCCCCCCCCCCCCCATAGAGAGGCTTTTATTCTCTATTTTGGTTAGGCCAGGGTGTGACTAGGGTGGGCATTCTAGTTTATTTATTTCTATGTTTTCTATTTCTTTGTGTTTGGCCGGGTAGGGTTCTCAATCAGGGACAGCTGTCTATCGTTGTCTCTGATGGAGAACCATAGTTAGGTAGCCCTTTTTTCCACCTGTCTTTGTAGGAAGTTGACTTTTGGTTAGGGCACATAGCATTTAGCTTTGCGGTTTGTTTTTGTAGTGTTTGTTGTTTTGTTGGGCGTCTGTTTCCAAATAAAGAGAAAATGTATGCTCACCACTCTGCACCTTGGTCCTCTCCTTTCAACGGCCGTGACAGAACTTCCCACCAACAACGGACCAATGGCAAGAAGCCTCCAGTGATGATCCATGGCACGAAGCCTCCAGTGATGATCCATTGCAAGAAGCCTCCAGTGATGATCCATGGAACGAAGCCTCCAGTGATGATCCATGGCAAGAAGCCTCCAGTGATGATCCATGGAACGAAGCCTCCAGTGATGATCCATGGCACGAAGCCTCCAGTGATGATCCATGTCACGAAGCCTCCAGTGAGGAGTCATGGAACAAAGGCCTCCGGTCCGGAGCCTCCAGCGACGTTCTCCGGTCCGGAGCCTCCAGCGGCGGCCTCCGGTCCGGAGCCTCCAGCGGCGGCCTCCGGTCCGGAGCCTCCAGCGACGGCCTCCGGTCCGGAGCCCCCAGCGACGGTCTCCGGTCCGGAGCCCGCAATGAGGGTGACCAGTCCGGAGCCCACTACGAGGGTCCCCAGTCCGGGGTCGGCGGCGAGGGTCCCCAGTCCGGGGTCGGCGGCGAGGGTCCCCGCACCAGAGGCGCCACCAAAGTGGGGGGAGCCAGAGGCGGAGGGGGGTCTACGTCCCGCACCAGAGCCGCCGCCGTAAAGGAAGCCCACCCAGACCCTCCCCTTTAGAGTCAGGTTTTACTGCCGGAGTCCGCACCTTTGGGGGGGGCACTGTCACGCCCTGGCCATAGAGAGGCTTTATTCTCTATTTTGTTTAGGCCAGGGTGTGACTAGGGTGGGAATTCTAGTTTATTTATTTCTATGTTTTCTATTTCTTTGTGTTTGGCCGGGTGTGGTTCTCGGCAGCTGTCTATCGTTGTCTCTGATTGAGAACCATACTTAGGTATCCCTTTTTTCCACCTGTCTTTGTGGGAAGTTGACTTGTGTTTAGGGCACAGAGCCTGTAGCTTCACGGTTAGTTTTTGTAGTGTTTGTTGTTTTATACGGCATCATTTTCCAAATAAAGAGAACATGTACGCCCACCACGCTGCACCTTGGTCCTCTCCTTTCAACGGCCGTGACACTCAAGAGTTTCCACACATCTCACTTCACACGTCAGTGCTAATTGAAGTTGCAGCCAGGTCTGTTCTGTCCTAGCAGCTTGGTGGCATTATTTGCTTTACTTTATATAACAACATTACCTAGCGATTACTGTCTTTTAATTTGTGGCTTCAGTAGTAACTTCAGACTGAACATTACTCACTCCGTTTTGGGTTGGATGGTATTTCCAGGTTTTAGTTTGTTAGAAGTGTTTTCCTTCTTATAAGTGTTTAATCCATTCATGTCATTTTGTCGAACATCAAGGTTTTAGGTTAGGAACTTTGATTTTTGTAAATAATTTTTTTAGTTTCTCAAGGTCCTGAAATGGTGTGAGAGGCATAGTAAGGGTATTAACCTCTTTTCACAGTAGCATTGTATTAGATACCAACAGACTCCTCCCTTATCTTACTGACTGAATAAATACAGTAGAAATGAATTAGGTTATCGGGATCTCCTGACTGATGTTATCTGTTTCCTCAGCCTAAGAAATACAAAGTTATTTCCAAAATTGTTTGTAGAAAAACTGTTGTTTTAAAGCTAAAAAAGAAGTATTCCCAAAACAACAGCAATGATATTCATGACTAGTGGAACTCTGACATAAAACTAAATCTCTTTAAACAGACTGACTCATCATGACCGCTCAGGACAACAGGAGCGACATCATTTGACAGCAAATTCGGGTATGTTGCTAGAATTCTACATTACCAACAAATCAGCATGACAGAGGCAGACAATTTTCCTTCCTCATTCTGTGAACTCGCAGACCTCTGTGGGTTGCCTTGGATACAGTCATGTGACTGACAGAGACATTCATAGATAAAACAGAGTTTTAAAATAAACATGCTCTATCAGGAACCACATTTTTTAATGAGATTTATTGGGATGCTAGAGAAGGCCAAGTACTGCCCATAGAGAAAGCACAGTACTTTATACTCATAAGCCCAGTACTGTATACCCTATAGAGAAAGCCCAGTACTGCCAATATAGAAAGCCCAATACTGTATACCCATAGAGAAAGCCCAGTACTGTATACACATAGAGAAAGCCCAGTACTGTATATCTATAGACATGCCTAGCTGAACACATGTTAAATAAAATAGAGAAAGCCCAGTACTGTCAATAGAGAAAGCCCAGTATTGTATACTCATAGAAACCGCCCAGTATTGCATACAAAGAGAGAAAGCTTAGCACTGCCCATAGACAAAGTCTAGTACTGTATACCTACAGAGAAAGCCTGGTACTGCAACCACATAGAGCCAGGTTAGTACTGCCCATAGATAAAACCCAGTGCTGTATACCCACAGAGAAAGACAGGTAATGACTATAGGGAAAACCAAATAATGTACGCTCATAAAGAAAGCCCAGGACTGTATACCAGTTGAGAAAGCACAGTATTGTATACCCATAAAGAAAGCCCAGTACTACCCATAGAACACGCCCAGTACTGTATACCCATAGAGAAAGCCCAGTACTGTATACCCATAGAGAAAGCCCAGTACTGTATACCCATAGAGAAAGCCCAGTACTGTATACCCATAGAGAAAGCCCAGTACTACCCATAGAACACGCCCAGTACTGTATACCCATACAGAAAGCCCAGTACTGTATACCCATACAGAAAGCCCAGTACTACCCATAGAACACGCCCAGTACTGTTTACCCATACAGAAAGCCCAGTACTGTATACCCATACAGAAAGCCCAGTACTACCTATAGAACACGCCCAGTACTGTATGCCCATACAGAAAGCCCAGTACTACCCATAGAACACGGCCAGTACTGTATACCCACAGAGAAAGCCCAGTACTGTATACCCATACAGAAAGCCCAGTACTGTATACCCATACAGAAACCCCAGTACTGTTTACCCATACAGAAAGCCCAGTACTGTATACCCATATAGAAAGCCCAGTACTACCCATAGAACACACCCAGTACTGTATACCCATACAGAAAGCCCAGTACTGTATACCCATACAGAAAGCCCAGTACTACCCATAGAACACGCCCAGTACTGTATACCCATAGAGAAAGCCCAGTACTGTATACCCATACAGAAAGTCCAGTACTGTATACCCATACAGAAACCCCAGTACTGTTTACCCATACAGAAAGCCCAGTACTGTATACCCATACAGAAAGCCCAGTACTACCCATAGAACACGCCCAGTACTGTATACCCATACAGAAAGCCCAGTACTGTATACCCATACAGAAAGCCCAGTACTACCCATAGAACACGCACTGTACTGTATACCCATAGAGAAAGCCCAGTACTACCCATAGAACACGCCCAGTACTGTATACCCATACAGAAAGCCCAGTACTGTATACCCATACAGAAAGCCCAGTACTACCCATAGAACACGCACTGTACTGTATACCCATAGAGAAAGCCCAGTACTACCCATAGAACACGCCCAGTACTGTTTACCCATACAGAAAGCCCAGTACTGTATACCCATACAGAAAGCCCAGTACTACCTATAGAACACGCCCAGTACTGTATGCCCATAGAGAAAGCCCAGTACTACCCATAGAACACGCCCAGTACTGTATACCCATACAGAAAGCCCAGTACTGTATACCCATACAGAAAGCCCAGTACTACCCATAGAACACGCCCAGTACTGTTTACCCATACAGAAAGCCCAGTACTGTATACCCATACAGAAAGCCCAGTACTACCCATAGAACACGCACTGTACTGTATACCCATAGAGAAAGCACAGTAATATCAGTACTGTATCTATAGAGAACGCCAAGCTCCGCCTATATAGAAATTCCAGTACTGTATACCCATACATAAAACCCAGTACTGCCCATAGATAAAGCCCAGTACAGTACATCCTTAGAGAAAGCCCAGTACAGCCTATAGAGACATCTCAGTACAGTATATCTATAGAGAAATCTCAGTACTGTATATCCATTGAAAAAGCCCAGTACTGCCCATATAGAAAACCCAGTACTGTATACCCATACAGAAAACCCAGTACTGCCCATATAGAAAATCCAGCACTGTATATCATTAGAGAAAGCCCAGTAACAGCCATAGAGAAAGCCCAGTACTGCCCACAGAGAAAGCCCAGTACTGTATTTCCATAGAGAAAGCCCAGTACTGCCCATATAGAAAGCCCAGTACTGTATACCCATTGAGAAAGCCCAGTACTGTATACACATGGAGTAAGCCCAGTACTGCCCATAGAGAAAACCCAGCACTGTATAACAATAGAAAAAGCCCAGTACTGCCCACAGAGAAAGGCCAATACTGTATGATCTGTTGTCTCGGCCAGTTCTCCAACTCTACCATTGTTTGTCTGAGTCCTGAGCACAGAGCAGCATTAATTCATGTAGATCTGTTGGTGTTTCCCAGGTACTGAGGGTTAGTTCATATAGATCTGTTGGTCTTTACCAGGTACTGAGGGTTAGTTCATATAGATCTGTTGGTGTTTCCCAGGTAGTGAGGGTTAGTTCATATAGATCTGTTGATCTTTACCAGGTACTGAGGGTTAGTTCATATAGATCTGTTGATCTTTACCAGGTACTGAGGGTTAGTTCATATAGATCTGTTGGTCTTTACCAGGTACTGAGGGTTAGTTCATATAGATCTGTTGGTCTTTACCAGGTACTGAGGGTTAGTTCATATAGATCTGTTGGTCTTTACCAGGTACTGAGGGTTAGTTCATATAGATCTGTTGGTCTTTACCAGGTACTGAGGGTTAGTTCATATAGATCTGTTGGTCTTTACCAGGTACTGAGGGTTAGTTCATATAGATCTGTTGGTCTTTACCAGGTACTGAGGGTTAGTTCATATAGATCTGTTGGTCTTTACCAGGTACTGAGGGTTAGTTCATATAGATCTGTTGGTCTTTACCAGGTACTGAGGGTTAGTTCATATAGATCTGTTGGTCTTTACCAGGTACTGAGGGTTAGTTCATATAGATCTGTTGGTCTTTACCAGGTACTGAGGGTTAGTTCATATAGATCTGTTGGTCTTTACCAGGTACTGAGGGTTAGTTCATATAGATCTGTTGGTCTTTACCAGGTACTGAGGGTTAGTTCATATAGATCTGTTGGTCTTTACCAGGTACTGAGGGTTAGTTCATATAGATCTGTTGGTCTTTACCAGGTACTGAGGGTTAGTTCATATAGATCTGTTGATCTTTACCAGGTACTGAGGGTTAGTTCATATAGATCTGTTGGTCTTTACCAGGTACTGAGGGTTAGTTCATATAGATCTGTTGGTCTTTACCAGGTACTGAGGGTTAGTTCATATAGATCTGTTGGTCTTTACCAGGTACTGAGGGTTAGTTCATATAGATCTGTTGGTCTTTACCAGGTACTGAGGGTTAGTTCATATAGATCTGTTGGTCTTTACCAGGTACTGAGGGTTAGTTCATATAGATCTGTTGGTCTTTACCAGGTACTGAGGGTTAGTTCATATAGATCTGTTGGTCTTTACCAGGTACTGAGGGTTAGTTCATATAGATCTCCCAGGGGGACAGCTGAGGAGCTGCCGTTTCCTGCTGGGTGTCCTCCAGCCTACACATTGGTCTTTCCCCATTGGTTCAGCCCACACATTGGTCTTTCCCCATTGGTTCAGCCCACACATTGGTCTTTCCCCATTGGTTCAGCCCACACATCGGTCTTTCCCCATTGGTTCAGCCCACACATGGGTCTATCCCCATTAATTCGGGCCACACATAGTTCAGGGTAATTTTGTTGGCTGTGAGAGGAAGTGGGGTCTCCTGGGGTCGAAAGCATGGGCAGGAAGTGGACTGGAGGACCCGTCTATAAACACCATGAGCTCCGTGGCTCTGACACGACCCTGAGATCACCCTGCTGCATGATGGGAGATGGAAACCGCTACAAGTTACCATCCAAAACAGCACACTATTCCTTATTTAGTGCCCTACTACTTTAGTGTGATGCAGAACTGACCCACGGTGTGAAGCGGAGACCCGCCTCTCTGTTCCTTCTGGTTCCTCTACTCTGGCACAGACTTCCCATCGCTGAACTGACCCACGGTGTGAAGCGGAGACCCGCCTCTCTGTTCCTTCTGGTTCCTCTACTCTGGCACAGACTTCCCATCGCTGAACTGACCCACGGTGTGAAGCGGAGACCAGCCTCTCTGTTCCTTCTGGTTCCTCTACTCTGGCACAGACTTCCCATCGCTGAACTGACCCACGGTGTGAAGCGGAGACCCGCCTCTCTGTTCCTTCTGGTTCCTCTACTCTGGCACAGACTTCCCATCGCTGAACTGACCCACGGTGTGAAGCAGAGGCCAGCCTCTCTCTTCCTTCTGGTTCCTCCACTCTGACACAGACTTCCCATCGCTGAACAGACCCACGGTGTGAAGCAGAGGCCAGCCTCTCTCTTCCTTCTGGTTCCTCCACTCTGACACAGACTTCCCATCGCTGAACTGACCCACGGTGTGAAGCGGAGGCCAGCCTCTCTCTTCCTTCTGGTTCCTCTACTCTGGCACAGACTTCCCATCGCTGAACTGACCCACGGTGTGAAGCGGAGGCCAGCCTCTCTCTTCCTTCTGGTTCCTCCACTCTGACACAGACTTCCCATCGCTGAACTGACCCACGGTGTGAAGTGGAGGCCAGCCTCTCTCTTCCTTCTGGTTCCTCCACTCTGACACAGACTTCCCATCGCTGAACTGACCCACGGTGTGAAGCGGAGACCAGCCTCTCTCTTCCTTCTGGTTCCTCCACTCTGGCACAGACTTCCCATCGCTGAACTGACCCACGGTGTGAAGCGGAGACCAGCCTCTCTGTTCCTTCTGGTTCCTCTACTCTGGCACAGACTTCCCATCGCTGAACTGACCCACGGTGTGAAGCGGAGGCCAGCCTCTCTCTTCCTTCTGGTTCCTCCACTCTGGCACAGACTTCCCATCGCTGAACTGACCCACGGTGTGAAGCGGAGGCCAGCCTCTCTCTTCCTTCTGGTTCCTCCACTCTGGCACAGACTTCCCATCGCTGAACTGACCCACGGTGTGAAGTGGAGGCCAGCCTCTCTCTTCCTTCTGGTTCCTCCACTCTGACACAGACTTCCCATCGCTGAACTGACCCACGGTGTGAAGCGGAGACCAGCCTCTCTCTTCCTTCTGGTTCCTCCACTCTGGCACAGACTTCCCATCGCTGAACTGACCCACGGTGTGAAGCGGAGACCAGCCTCTCTGTTCCTTCTGGTTCCTCTACTCTGGCACAGACTTCCCATCGCTGAACTGACCCACGGTGTGAAGCGGAGGCCAGCCTCTCTCTTCCTTCTGGTTCCTCCACTCTGGCACAGACTTCCCATCGCTGAACTGACCCACGGTGTGAAGCGGAGGCCAGCCTCTCTCTTCCTTCTGGTTCCTCCACTCTGGCACAGACTTCCCATCGCTGAACTGACCCACGGTGTGAAGCAGAGGCCAGCCTCTCTCTTCCTTCTGGTTCCTCCACTCTGACACAGGCTTCCCATCCCTGGAGGGGATTGTTCATTACGATTTATCAGTAAAACACAGCTAGTGAAAAGTAGTTTATTTATTAGACTGAATAAACTATTCCAGGAGGGAAAATATACAGAGATTGTGGTTCATTATTCTTATAGAAGATCATTCATTTTAGCATCCAGACAAAAGCGGTCTATGTCATTATGAACAGGACTAAATAAGGGGGAATAAACTCTGAGAAAAACTGATGTTGTTTTGTAATCTGTGCTTATTTGACTCTTACAGTAAGGAACTGTCAGCCTTTAAGAATATCCAGAGTAATGAATGGTAAGAAAAGCACACAAGCACAACACACATAATTAAAAACAGATTAAAGATAATAATAATAAGCGAAAGAACAATATGAAAAAGATCCTGGTGTATTGTCTCTCGTCGGAAGGCATGGACCAAAGCGCAGCGTGGTAAGTTCATGATATTGTATTTCACAAAAACACTCGAACAAAATAAAAAAGTTTAAAACCAAAACAGTTCTGTCAGCGGCAGACACTAAACAGAAACTAACTACCCAAAAACACAGGTGGGGAAAAGGCTGCCCAAGGATGGTTCCCAATCAGAGACAACGGAATAGACAGATGCCTCTGATTGGGAACCACACCCGGCCAAACACAAAGAAACAGCAAATATAGAAATAAAGAAACTAGAATGCCCACCCTAGTCACACCCTGGCCTAACCAAAATAGAGAATAAAAGCCTCTCTATGGCCACGGCGTGACACCTGACAGTGGAGACAACTCTGTCCTCTATATTAATACCCTGGTACTGAGAGATCCTGACAGTGGAGACAACTCTGTCCTCTATATTATTACCCTGGTACTGAGAGATCCTGACAGTGGAGACAACTCTGTCCTCTATATTAATACCACGGTACTGAGAGATCCTGACAGTGGAGACAACTCTGTCCTCTATATTAATGCCCTGGTACTGGGAGATCCTGACAGTGGAGACAACTCTGTCCTCTATATTAATACCCTGGTACTGGGAGATCCTGACAGTGGAGACAACTCTGTCCTCTATATTAATACCACGGTACTGAGAGATCCTGACAGTGGAGACAACTCTGTCCTCTATATTAATGCCCTGGTACTGGGAGATCCTGACAGTGGAGACAACTCTGTCCTCTATATTAATACCCTGGTACTGGGAGATCCTGACAGTGGAGACAACTCTGTCCTCTATATTAATACCCTGGTACTGGGAGATCCTGACAGTGGAGACAACTCTGTCCTCTATATTATTACCCTGGTACTGGGAGATCCTGACAGTGGAGACAACTCTGTCCTCTATATTATTACCCTGGTACTGGGAGATCCTGACAGTGGAGACAACTCTGTCCTCTATATTAATACCCTGGTACTGGGAGATCCTGACAGTGGAGACAACTCTGTCCTCTATATTAATACCCTGGTACTGGGAGATCCTGACAGTGGAGACAACTCTGTCCTCTATATTATTACCCTGGTACTGGGAGATCCTGACAGTGGAGACAACTCTGTCCTCTATATTATTACCCTGGTACTGGGAGATCCTGACAGTGGAGACAACTCTGTCCTCTATATTATTACCCTGGTACTGGGAGATCCTGACAGTGGAGACAACTCTGTCCTCTATATTAATACCCTGGTACTGGGAGATCCTGACAGTGGAGACAACTCTGTCCTCTATATTAATACCACGGTACTGGGAGATCCTGACAGTGGAGACAACTCTGTCCTCTATATTAATACCACGGTACTGGGAGATCCTGACAGTGGAGACAACTCTGTCCTCTATATTAATACCACGGTACTGAGAGATCCTGACAGTGGAGACAACTCTGTCCTCTATATTAATACCACGGTACTGGGAAATCCTGACAGTGGAGACAACTCTGTCCTCTATATTAATACCACGGTACTGGGAGATCCTGACAGTGGAGACAACTCTGTCCTCTATATTAATACCACGGTACTGAGAGATCCTGACAGTGGAGACAACTCTGTCCTCTATATTAATACCACGGTACTGGGAGATCTTTTCTCCCCATTTCTCTACTTGGCAGTGTGTAGATGTGTTCTACTGTAAGACTGTTATGTTAACCACACACTGTGCAACATCCTCAATGCTGGTCCCTGTGCCAATCTCCAGTCTACCAGAGTGCCTTATCAGGGCCACTGTAACACCCTGCAGGCACAAGCAGAGAGCTAAGACTGTTAGTACGGCAGAGACACACAGACACACACAGTCCTGCCTTCCCATTTCATCATCCTGAAATCATCCTTATAATGATATTTACCAGACCCCATTACAAAGAGAGAAGGTCTGTGACTACGGCTGCATTACAGGTAGAATTACAAAATCATCTGAGGTAAGACAGGTGTGAGGTGAGACAGGTGTCATATTACTGAGATGAGAAATCATGTGAGGTGAGACAGGTGTGAGGTGAGACAGGTGTCATATTACTGAGATGAGAAATAATGTGAGGTGAGACAGGTGTGAGGTGAGACAGGTGTCAAATTACTGAGATGAGAGGTGTGAGGTGAGACAGGTGTCATATTACTGAGATGAGAAATAATATGAGGTGAGACAGGTGTGAGGTGAGACAGGTGTCATATTACTGAGATGAGAAATAATGTGAGGTGAGACAGGTGTGAGGTGAGACAGGTGTCATATTACTGAGATGAGAAATAATGTGAGGTGAGACAGGTGTGAGGTGAGACAGGTGTCATATTACTGAGATGAGAGGTTTGAGGTGAGACAGGTGTCATATTACTGAGATGAGAAATAATGTGAGGTGAGACAGGTGTGAGGTGAGACAGGTGCCATATTACTGAGATGAGAAATAATGTGAGGTGAGACAGGTGTGAGGTGAGACAGGTGTCATATTACTGAGATGAGAAATAGTGTGAGGTGAGACAGCTGTCATATTACTGAGATGAGAAATAATGTGAGGTGAGACAGGTGTGAGGTGAGACAGGTGTCAAATTACTGAGATGAGAAATAATGTGAGGTGAGACAGGTGTGAGGTGAGACAGGTGTCATATTACTGAGATGAGAAATAATGTGAGGTGAGACAGGTGTGAGGTGAGACAGGTGTCATATCACTGAGATGAGAAATCATGTGAGTTGAGACAGGTGTGAGGTGAGACAGGTGTAACGTGGGACAGGTGTGAGGTGGGACAGGTGTAAGGTGGGACAGGTAGGAGGTGAGACAGGTGTCATATCACTGAGATGAGAAATCATGTGAGGTGAGACAGGTGTGAGGTGAGACAGGTATGAGGTGAGACAGGTATGAGGTGAGACAGGTGTGAATTGAGACAGGTGTGAGATGGGACAGGTGTAAGGTTGGACAGGTGTGAGATGGGACAGGTATGAGGTGAGACAGATGTCATATCACTGAGATGAGAAATCATGTGAGGTGAGACAGGTGTGAGGTGAGACACGTGTGAGGTGGGACAGATGTGAGGTGAGACAGGTATGAGGTGAGACAGATGTGAGGTGGGACAGGTGGGGGGTGAGACAGGTGTGAGGTGAGACAGGTGTGAGGTGAGACAGGTGTGAGGTGAGACAGGTGTGAGGTGAGACAGATGTGAGGTGAGACAGATGTGAGGTGAGACAGATGTGAGGTGGGACAGGTGTCAGTTGAGACAGGTGTGAGGTGAGACAGATGTGAGGTGAGACAGGTATGAGGTGGGACAGGTGTGAGGTGGGACAGGTGTAAGGTGGGACAGGTGTGAGGTGGGACAGGTGGGAGGTGGGACAGGTATGAGGTGAGACAGGTGTCATATCACTGAGATGAGAAATCATGAGAGGTGAGACAGGTGTGAGGTGAGACAGGTGTCATATTACTGAGATGAGAAATAATGTGAGGTGAGACAGGTGTGAGGTGAGACAGGTGTCATATTACTGAGATGAGAAATAATGTGAGGTGAGACAGGTGTGAGGTGAGACAGGTGTCATATTACTGAGATGAGAAATAATGTGAGGTGAGACAGGTGTGAGGTGAGACAGGTGTCATATTACTGAGATGAGAGGTGTAATGTGAGGTGAGACAGGTGTGAGGTGAGACAGGTGTCATATTACTGAGATGAGAAATAATGTGAGGTGAGACAGGTGTGAGGTGAGACAGGTGTGAGGTGGGACAGGTATGAGGTGAGACAGGTGTCATATCACTGAGTTGAGAAATCATGAGAGGTGAGACAGGTGTGAGGTGAGACAGGTGTCATATTACTGAGATGAGAAATAGTGTGAGGTGAGACAGCTGTCATATTACTGAGATGAGAAATAATGTGAGGTGAGACAGGTATGAGGTGGGACAGGTGTGAGGTGGGACAGGTGTGAGGTGAGACAGTTGTGAGGTAGGACAGGTGTGGGGTGGGACAGGTATGAGGTGAGACAGGTGTCATATCACTGAGATGAGAAATCATGAGAGGTGAGACAGGTGTGAGGTGAAACAGGTGTGAGGTGGGACAGTTGTGAGGTGGGACAGGTGTGAGGTGGGACAGGTGTGAGGTGGGACAGGTATGAGGTGAGACAGGTGTCATATCACTGAGATGAGAAATCATGAGAGGTGAGACAGGTGTGAGGTGAGACAGGTGTGAGGTGAGACAGGTGTGAGGTGGCAATATTCCCTATTCTCAAACGTAGTGCCGAACAAAGGGATTTGGGCCCTGGTCAAACGTAGTGCCGAACATAGGGATTTGGGCCCTGGTCAAACATAGTGCCGAACAAAGGGATTTGGGCCCTGGTCAAACATAGTGCCGAACAAAGGGATTTGGGCCCTGGTCAAACGTAGTGCCGAACAAAGGGATTTGGGCCCTGGTCAAACGTAGTGCCGAACAAAGGGATTTGGGCCCTGGTCAAACGTAGTGCCGAACATAGGGATTTGGGCCCTGGTCAAACATAGTGCCGAACATAGGGATTTGGGCCCTGGTCAAACGTAGTGCCGAACAAAGGGATTTGGGCCCTGGTCAAACGTAGTGCCGAACAAAGGGATTTGGGCCCTGGTCAAACATAGTGCCGAACATAGGGATTTGGGCCCTGGTCAAACGTAGTGCCGAACAAAGGGATTTGGGCCCTGGTCAAACATAGTGCCGAACATAGGGATTTGGGCCCCGGTCAAACATAGTGCCGAACATAGGGATTTGGGCCCTGGTCAAACGTAGTGCCGAACAAAGGGATTTGGGCCCTGGTCAAACATAGTGCCGAACAAAGGGATTTGGGCCCTGGTCAAACATAGTGCCGAACAAAGGGATTTGGGCCCTCCCTAGTCAAACATAGTGCCGAACATAGGGATTTGGGCCTGGTCAAACGTAGTGCCGAACAAAGGGATTTGGGCCCTCCTTAGTCAAACATAGTGCCGAACATAGGGATTTGGGCCCTGGTCAAACGTAGTGCCGAACAAAGGGATTTGGGCCCTGGTCAAACATAGTGCCGAACAAAGGGATTTGGGCCCTGGTCAAACGTAGTGCCAAACATAGGGATTTGGGCCCTGGTCAAACGTAGTGCCGAACAAAGGGATTTGGGCCCTGGTCAAACGTAGTGCCGAACAAAGGGATTTGGGCCCTCCCTAGTCAAACATAGTGCCGAACATAGGGATTTGGGCCCTGGTCAAACGTAGTGCCGAACAAAGGGATTTGGGCCCTGGTCAAACATAGTGCCGAACAAAGGGATTTGGGCCCTGGTCAAACATAGTGCCGAACAAAGGGATTTGGGCCCTGGTCAAACATAGTGCCGAACAAAGGGATTTGGGCCCTGGTCAAACGTAGTGCCGAACAAAGGGATTTGGGCCCTGGTCAAACATAGTGCCGAACAAAGGGATTTGGGCCCTGGTCAAACATAGTGCCGAACAAAGGGATTTGGGCCCTGGTCAAACATAGTGCCGAACATAGGGATTTGGGCCCTGGTCAAACGTAGTGCCGAACAAAGGGATTTGGGCCCTGGTCAAACGTAGTGCCGAACATAGGGATTTGGGCCCTGGTCAAACATAGTGCCGAACAAAGGGATTTGGGCCCTGGTCAAACATAGTGCCGAACAAAGGGATTTGGGCCCTGGTCAAACATAGTGCCGAACATAGGGATTTGGGCCCTGGTCAAACATAGTGCCGAACATAGGGATTTGGGCCCTGGTCAAACATAGTGCCGAACAAAGGGATTTGGGCCCTGGTCAAACGTAGTGCCGAACAAAGGGATTTGGGCCCTGGTCAAACATAGTGCCGAACATAGGGATTTGGGCCCTGGTCAAACGTAGTGCCGAACAAAGGGATTTGGGCCCTGGTCAAACATAGTGCCGAACATAGGGATTTGGGCCCCGGTCAAACATAGTGTCGAACATAGGGATTTGGGCCCTGGTCAAACGTAGTGCCGAACAAAGGGATTTGGGCCCTGGTCAAACATAGTGCCGAACAAAGGGATTTGGGCCCTGGTCAAACATAGTGCCGAACAAAGGGATTTGGGCCCTCCCTAGTCAAACATAGTGCCGAACATAGGGATTTGGGCCCTGGTCAAACGTAGTGCCGAACAAAGGGATTTGGGCCCTCCTTAGTCAAACATAGTGCCGAACATAGGGATTTGGGCCATGGTCAAACGTAGTGCCGAACAAAGGGATTTGGGCCCTGGTCAAACATAGTGCCGAACAAAGGGATTTGGGCCCTGGTCAAACGTAGTGCCGAACATAGGGATTTGGGCCCTGGTCAAACGTAGTGCCGAACAAAGGGATTTGGGCCCTGGTCAAACGTAGTGCCGAACAAAGGGATTTGGGCCCTCCCTAGTCAAACATAGTGCCGAACATAGGGATTTGGGCCCTGGTCAAACGTAGTGCCGAACAAAGGGATTTGGGCCCTGGTCAAACATAGTGCCGAACAAAGGGATTTGGGCCCTGGTCAAACATAGTGCCGAACAAAGGGATTTGGGCCCTGGTCAAACATAGTGCCGAACAAAGGGATTTGGGCCCTGGTCAAACGTAGTGCCGAACAAAGGGATTTGGGCCCTGGTCAAACATAGTGCCGAACAAAGGGATTTGGGCCCTGGTCAAACGTAGTGCCGAACAAAGGGATTTGGGCCCTGGTCAAACATAGTGCTGAACATAGGGATTTGGGCCCTGGTCAAACGTAGTGCCGAACAAAGGGATTTGGGCCCTGGTCAAACGTAGTGCCGAACATAGGGATTTGGGCCCTGGTCAAACATAGTGCCGAACAAAGGGATTTGGGCCCTGGTCAAACATAGTGCCGAACAACGGGATTTGGGCCCTGGTCAAACATAGTGCCGAACAACGGGATTTGGGCCCTGGTCAAACGTAGTGCCGAACAAAGGGATTTGGGCCCTGGTCAAACATAGTGCCGAACAAAGGGATTTGGGCCCTGGTCAAACATAGTGCCGAACATAGGGATTTGGGCCCTGGTCAAACATAGTGCCGAACATAGGGATTTGGGCCCTGGTCAAACATAGTGCCGAACATAGGGATTTGGGCCCTGGTCAAACATAGTGCCGAACATAGGGATTTGGGCCCTGGTCAAACATAGTGCCGAACATAGGGATTTGGGCCCTGGTCAAACATAGTGCCGAACAAAGGGATTTGGGCCCTGGTCAAACATAGTGCCGAACAAAGGGATTTGGGCCCTGGTCAAACATAGTGCCGAACATAGGGATTTGGGCCCTGGTCAAACATAGTGCCGAACAAAGGGATTTGGGCCCTGGTCAAACATAGTGCCGAACATAGGGATTTGGGCCCTGGTCAAACATAGTGCCGAACATAGGGATTTGGGCCCTGGTCAAACGTAGTGCCGAACATAGGGATTTGGGCCCTGGTCAAACATAGTGCCGAACATAGGGATTTGGGCCCTGGTCAAACATAGTGCCGAACATAGGGATTTGGGCCCTGGTCAAACGTAGTGCCGAACATAGGGATTTGGGCCCTGGTCAAACATAGTGCCGAACATAGGGATTTGGGCCCTGGTCAAACATAGTGCCGAACATAGGGATTTGGGCCCTGGTCAAACATAGTGCCGAACAAAGGGAACAGGGTACCATTTGGGACTTCTCTGCTCATAAATTAGGCCGTCTGCTGCCTGGCTAGAAGATATTACCACTCAGATTGGGTTTAATAACACACAGAGAGCAGAACAGAGTGAGCCTGTCTGCCTGGGGAGATTATTGTTATTTTTAGGTCATTTGAAATTACACCTGAGGTGTGTTCAACAAGGGAAATAGTTTGTGAACGTTAGCTATCATATTCCATTTGTTTTGTGTTAGCCGCGAACGTTTGCTAGCATATTCCATTTATTTTGTGTTAGCCGCAAACTTTAGCTAACAGAGTCTGAATGTCGTGTGTGTGAACAAAAGCATCTGTTTCGCGTCTAAACTGCCACTACAAATAATCATGTGGCTACGTAGGCTTTCTGTTACATATAGTAGGAATAGCAGTCATTGGCACCACAGTAATCCTTACAACAATTAGCTGTTCAGTGTTTCACCATAACATTTTGGAATATTCATTCAAATCGATCAACTGAAATGGTTACTAAGTAACGTGTTCACCGCAAACAGAACCCTTGTTGAACTGACCTCTGATGCTGCAGCAGCTCCGTCAAATCATTAGGATCCTATTGAGTACATCATCTTCCTGGTTCCCATTCACTGGTTGGATCAAGTGGAGGTGGATCTCTGTCATGTGACCCAATCAGAGAGATTGGTATGTTAGGTGGGCAAGAGACCATTGGCCAACTGAGGGAACCAGGAAAACACTCCTCGTGAAAACAATGGCCAACTGAGGGAACCAGCAAAACACTCCTCATGAGAACACTGGCCAACTGAGGGAACCAGGAAAACACTCCTCATGAGAACACTGGCCAACTGAGGGAACCAGGAAAACACTAACCATGAAAACACTGGCCAACTGAGGGAACCAGCAAAACACTCCTCATGAGAACACTGGCCAACTGAGGGAACCAGGAAAACACTCCTCATGAAAACACTGGCCAACTGAGGGAACCAGCAAAAGACTCCTCATGAAAACACTGGCCAACTGAGGGAACCAGCAAAACACTCCTCATGAGAACACTGGCCAACTGAGGGAACCAGGAAAACACTCCTCATGAGAATACTGGCCAACTGAGGGAACCAGGAAAACACTCCTCATGAGAATACTGGCCAACTGAGGGAACCAGGAAAACACTCCTAATGAAAACACTGGCCAACTGAGGGAACCAGGAAAACACTCCTCATGAAAACACTGGCCAACTGAGGGAACCAGGAAAACACTCCTAATGAAAACACTGGCCAACTGAGGGAACCAGGAAAACACTCCTCATGAGAACACTGGCCAACAGAGGGAACCAGGAAAACAGAACTCATCAGCCTAACTTTGTAATTGTTAGCATTAATATCCTCATCTTTGTCATAGTGGGGAAAGCTGTGTACAGCAGTAAGTAGGTGACTGTAAAATTAGCTATCTGTCTCCAAGGACCACAAGGGCCCAACATGCTGCAGCTGGTCCTTTGTGAATTTTCTTTGGGCTGTGGTTGAATATGGCTCCTTCCTACTACTCCTGTCGATGAAGTTTAGAGTGATGTAGCATGGAGAGATGCCCTTTCTGTATCACTTTATATCACAGCACAGCACGTCTATATTCCTCCATCGATCTTCATTAGTGTGTTGGTGGCACCTGACAGCAGAAACCAGGAACCAGGAACTGATATCTCTCTCTATCTCTCTTTGCTACGTAACTTAGTTTTTCCATCAAGAGAACTGATTTTGTCAGAAGCTAGATGTGCTGGGCTAACCCTCAGGGACTGTGCTGCTCCTAGAGCGGACATTTAATAGATGGAACATGTCTGACCAGACACTGAGAGATTACCAGGATACTTATTTAACAAGGGGAATTAACAATCTGTGGTTATTATTGAGATATCACAAAGGTTGAGAGCTTCAAATTCCTTGGTGTCCACATCAACAACAAACTAGAATGGTCCAAACACACTAACACAGTTGTGAAGAGGGAACGACAAAGCCTATTCCCCCTCAGGAAACTAAAAAGATTTGGCATGGGTCCTGAGATCCTCAAAAGGTTCTACAGCTGCACCATCGAGAGCATCCTGACCGGTTGCATCACCGCCTGGTACGGCACCTGCTCGGCCTCCGACCGCAAGGCACTACAGAGGGTAGTGCGTACGGCCCAGTACATCACTGGGACAAAGCTGCCTGCCATCCAGAACCTCTACACCAGGCGGTATCAGAGGAAGGCCCTAAAAATTATCAAAGACCCCAGCCACCCCAGTCATAGACTGTTCTCTCTACTACCGCATGGAAAGCGGTACCGGAGCACCAAGTCTAGGACAAAAAGGCTTCTCAACAGTTTTTACCCCCAAGCCATAAGACTCCTGAACAGGTAACCAAATGGCTACCCAGACTATTTCATCATAGTGGGAATGAATACAAATGTATCATCATCAGCATAGAGTCTTGTTTCTCCTCCTCTTCCCTATCAGCCATGTCATTCACCTATTGATCTTATAGGCAAAAATGCATTCCACACACTTTCTGTTCAACCTATGGGCTCACTCTTTTAATTATCACCTTCCTCTCTCTCAACCAATGGGCGTAAATATCGTATTTACTTGTCACATTACCCTCGTTCTCTCACTTGCTCTCAGCAACAGTTTGACAACCATCCACCTCCCCACCACCACCAGCTATAACATACCCGTCGTTGGAACTCCCCAACAAGGGGGCAGTGGTGGAAAATGTACCCAATTGTCAAAATTGAGTAAAAGTACAATTACCTAGATAAATGACTCAAGTAAAAGTGAAATTCACCCTGTAAAATAATACTTCAGTAAAAGTCTAAAAATATTTGATTTGAAATGTACTTAAGTATTAAAAGTAAATGTAATTTACATACTTTTACTTAACACTGCGGGTCGGGGGGGGGGGGGGGGGGGGGGGGTTCGATGCCAGCTGCTCAGCATCATCTGGAGGCCATACCCCAAACTATTTAATAAAATTCCATATTGGATTCTGTCTCTGATGTTCACTCAGTTAAGCCTGTACTTGACTGAATTATAGTTAGGGCCAGGAGTTTTTCAGACGCTTTTACCGGTATTTCCAGCACTGTCCACCAGTTTTGCTGCAGTTGAGGAATGTTCTGTAATTGACACAAGCTGTCTCCAATCAATCAATGTCTAGTTGTGCCTGTGTGTTTAGGTGGGGGCCTCAGCCAGAGGAGGTGTAGCTCTGAATGTTAATCCTCTTAATTTTACATTTTCTCCTAAATGTCACGGTTCTCTAAAGTAGAACCCAGAAGCAGACCAGGACAAGGAGAGTAAGACGAAGGTGAGTATTTATTTACAAGTTTAAATGTAGTGATAGAAAAATCCAAGTAGCAGAGCGGGCAGCGGAGGTGAGTTGATGGAATTGAGTAAGCAGATCCAAGGAAGTAACTGAAGTCACCGACGACCAGGTAGGGATGGGATGAGTGTTCCGGATGAATGACTGTAGACAGAAAAAACGGAGGTAAGTTCAAGGCAAGCAAGACGTACAAAACAACAAAACAAACTCTATCAAACTGGAGGCTGATACGCTGGCACAACATACTGTTCATGGCTAACGATCCGGCAGGGAATGGATGTCAGGTCAGCGCTTATGAAGTGGAGGGGTGATGATCAGGACCAGGTGTGCAGATAGCTGATGGGCTACAGGTGCGGGTACTCAGAGATCCTCCAACTAGCTACGTCGCCCGGCAACCAGACAGTTCCAGGACACCGGAAAAAACATTCCAGGACAGAACACAGGCAAAAACAGACTCAGGAAGCGGGATTCGTGACACTAAAATTACATACCCAAATCTAACTGCCTGTAGCTCAGGCCCTGAAGCAATGATATGCATATTATTGGTACCATTTGAAAGGAAACACTTTGAAGTTTCTGGAAATGCGAAAGGAAAATGGTAGAATATAACACAATAGATCTGGTATAAGATAATACAAAGAAAAAAACGATTGTTCTTTGGTATTTTTTTTGTACCATCATCTTTGAAAAGGCCATAATATATATATATATATTTTTTAAATGTACCTTTATTTATCTAGGCAAGTCAGTTAAGAACTCATACTTATTTTCAATGAGGCCTAGGAACAGTGGGTTAACTGCCTTGTTCAGGGGCAGAACGACAGATTTTTAGCTTGTCAGCTCGGGGATTCGATCTTGCAACCTTTTGGTTACCAGTCCAACGCTCTAACCACTAGGCTAACTGCCAACCCGTATTATTCCAGCCCAGGTGCAATTTAGATTTTGGACACTAGATGGCATCAGTGTATGTGCAAAGTTGTAGACTGATCCAATGAACCATTGTATTTCTTTTAAAAATGTTGTATCAAGACTGCCCAAATGTGCCTAATTTGTTTATTAATAATTTTTCATGTTAAAAAAACAATAGCATGGTATTATTTCACTGTAATAGCTACTGTAAATTGGACAGTGCAGTTAGATTAACAATAATTTAATCTTTCTGCCAATATCAGATATGTCTATGTCCTGGGAAATGTTCTTGTTACTTACAACCTCATGCAAATCAAATCAAATGTATTTATAAAACCCTTCTTACATCGCTGATATGTCAAAGTGCTGTACAGGCTAAAACCCCAAACAGCAAGCAATGCAGGTGTAGAAGCACGGTGGCTAGGAAAAACTCCCTAGAAAGGCTAGAACCTAGGAAACCTAGAGAGGAACCAGGCTATGAGGGGTGGCCAGTCCTCTTCTGGCTGTGCCGGGTGGAGATTATAACAGAACATGGCCAAGATGTTCAAATGTTCATAGATGACCAGCATGGTCAAATAATAATAATCACAGTAGTTGTCGACACTGCAACAGCTAATCATATTAGCCTACGTTAGCTCAACCGTCCTGTGGAAGGGACACCGATCCCGAATAAGTTAACCTCTTGGCTTGACAGTCGCTGGACCATGATTTGAGTCCTGTTCTGGGCCTGTTGACTGTTGCTGGACCTTGGTTTGAGTCCTAGTCGGGGCCTGTTATACATTTTAAATGGTTATAAATGTGAAGCGATGGTCTTTTCCGATTCATGTTGGGCAGGGGGTTATAAGGAGGGGGATACCGGACCATCCAGGCTGGGCTGGTGTTGTGCCAGGAGCTGGACGTTTGAGGAGGAGGTTACCGGTCTGGTCCGGTCCAGGCTAGTGTCTGGTGGTTGGTGCCAGGGACTGGATGTTTGAATAGGAGGTTACCGGTCTGGTCCAGGCTGGTGTCTGGTGTGTCTGGTGGTTGGTGCCAGGGGCTGGATGTTTGAGGAAGAGTCTATGAGGAGGGAGGGGGGGTTTACCAGTCTGTCCAGACTGGGCTTGTGTGTCTGGTGGTTGGTGCCAGGGGCTGGTAGTTAAAGCCGTGTTCAGGCTGATGGATGTGTCAGCTACGGGCAGCCTGGCAGGCAGAAGGACCTGGCAAGCAGTCTGCCTGTAGGCTGGCAGAGATGTGAAGACCCATTGTTCTGAGTAGGAAGCCCCATACCACTCAGCTGTGTTTGAAACCCCTTGACAGGCTTCCAGACACGTCGCCAGCAGGGATCGTTCTCCATAAATACAGTTTACACAGGTTTTATACCAATTGTCTGCAAAAAATTGCCTCTAAAATATATGTAAACAGACAATAAATGTATCCGTTTTTGTTTTGTTGGTATAATATGATACAATATCAGGACTTTTGTTGTATTTTCAACTTGTCTAAGTCCTCAACTGATTTCAGCCCGTGTTTGGCTGTGGATTGCCTGCATTGTTTAAATGGAATATTTGCATATTGGCAGTTAATTCAATTTTTTTATTTTTTATAATTCCACTTAAACTGTCTGGCTAACAAACCGTGCAGATAATTTTGAAATTCATTGTTTTACACAAAATATTTATCACAGCATTTTTTAGCAACGAAACCAGGGGCCTGTTGCACAAAACTAGGATAAGGGATTAAGCCAGGATATCTTGGTGATCCTGGCTCAATTGATCCGTAATCCGGTTGCACTAAAGATGGATAGGGGGCAGGAGGATATGTTATGGTATAAATTACCATGGAGATTTATTCTGTGGAGCTAGCCTGCTCCAGACCAGGCTAAATTCCAGGATCTATTTAATCTCATCCCTAATGTCAGTCAGCAGTCACCACAAATGGAAACCAATAGTTATTTCACTGCTCACTATACATTGTTATCACATATAACTAGACCCACTGTTATTATTTAAACGTTTGTGATCATTAATTTCAATGATTTTGGATAAAAAATGATTTTTAGATGATGTTGCTATCATTAGATAATTTACAGTTTCCCATAGACTATAAGGCTATATATAAAATGATAGAATATTAGGGCCACAGAGGGGAAAAAAACACAAGTCATAATATTGTAACCAGTTGTTTTAAAGGAGGACAGTTGTTAAAATGACAGATGTGGGGCATTTCGTGAAATTGTACTTCAGTATGGTTTCATAAACAAAGACATGCTGATGTGCCAGAATATTAAGTATCACATTGTCATAAGTATCAAAACTGTAAAAACAATATGTAGCTTTTCTGCAGAAAGAACCAGCCTCATAAATTTATGACTTTATCCTTTTTCTTCAGTGTGGCCCTAGTACTCTGTCATATAAACAAATACACATTCCATATGAATATAAAAACACAATGTGTAACATTATGTTCCTTTATTGAATAAGGACAAAACAAAGCAGGTAAACCATCAGCTCCTTTCGAAACTGAAGTCACAGTGACTCTACAAGATGGAAAGCACAGAATCCAAGCATATTATACAAAATGATACATACACATTCAAAGGTCTGTATATAACACACCCTGCATGTCTGCACACTAAAATAAATGCAGGACAAATCCATACACATCAACTGAACAGACAAATGAATGGATGCAGTAGCCTCCCTGCAGCCTTGTATTACACACAGTATACCGCACAAACATCATAAGAGGCCAAATTCGTCAAAAAACGAACCCAAAAAAACCCAAATTCCTCTGCCACCGCAGGACATATTTAACCAAAATTGAAAGCACACATACTAACTAAAATAATTCAACACATATTGGTCCCTCAGCAGCCGACCACTGTCGTCATCAGGGAAGATTGCCGGATTGTCCCAGTCCATGGCTGGTGGCACTCTGGGGGCCCTCTCCTTCCTCAGGCAGGCCACATTGTGGAGGACAGCACAAGCCACAGTAATATCACATGCCCTAACAGGGCTGACCCTTAATTTGTGAAAGCGTGCCTTCAGGAGGCCAAAGGTCATTTCAACTCTGGCCCTGGTCCTGGCATGGGCATGGTTGTAGGCCTGCTGTGCTTCCTGGGGGTCTGTGAAAGGTGTCAGGAGAAAAGGCTGGCAGCCATACCCCCTGTCTCCCAGCAACACACCAGAGAATTCACCTGTCAACACAAAATCTCATCATTACTACCTCATAAACACAGTGATATTCTTGACACAGCCATGATGGTTATAAATAGGGGTTGTGTGGCTTACCTTGTGATAGGCACTGATAGATTTCAGAGGCCCGAAAGATTCTGGAGTCATGGACTGAGCCAGGCCATTTTGCCACAACATTGCTGATCACACAGTCAGCATTGCAGACCATCTGAAATCATAAGATGAGGAATATTACACCAATCAATGCACATCACTGGCAATGCAGAGTGTTCGTCAATGGACAATATCAAAAAGTTATGTTCACCTGAACATTAATGCTGTGAAAGGATTTCCTATTCACAAAATCGGCCTCATGGGCACCTGAGGGGGCTTTTATCCTTATGTGTGTGCAGTCCACTGCACCAATGACATTGGGGAAACCTGTCACACAAAGTAATGAGTATCCTACTATGTGTTAACAGTTGTCCTGTAATTTGTAGATCCTCTTACCTGCAATCCTATAGAACTCCTCTTTGATGTCACAGAGTCTTCTGTGGCCAGGGAAGGAGATGAAGACATCTGCTAATGCTTTGATAGCCAGACACACACTCCTTATTGTGCGGCAAATTGTGGCCTTGTTCAGCTGTTCTGCATCCCCCACTGAGTACAGGAAGGCTCCACTAGCAAAAAAGCGCAAGGCCACACAAACCATTTGCTCCACACTCAGTGCATGGCTCCGTGCAGTGCGATGCTTAATCCTGGGACCCAGTAGTCTGCATAGATACCTGATGCCATCTGCAGAAAACCTGTATCTTTCATATAGATGGTCATCAGGGAAGGCCAGTGGGTCCAACCGGTCCCTGAAGACCCTTTCTCGCCTGAAGGCTCTCCTCAGCACAAGTGCTTCTTCATCCACCACATCTCGCACGAATGGGCATGCCATTGTCAGAGCAGAAAGGAACACACAATTTTGGGCCTTCATATAGGCTAGTGGCCACACCTGGTGCTGGGGGGGTGGGCAAAAGAGGGCGATGCCTTATAACGATGACTTGGTTGTACTGATTGCTGGGAAAATAAAAAAAACCTTAGAAAGATGCCACCGTCCTGTGTGCTCACAATAAGAGCTCATATGTCATGGCTCACTTGACTTTACGAGAATATACCTAATTTTTATTTTGAGCTGTGTCATCTTCTTGGAGCTGGGGGAGGAAAGAAAAATAATGATTAATACATTTGTGTTACAGTTAGCATACAGTGTACATTGAAGGCATATCTCACCTCCCTCTCAAGTTTTTTTATTTCAAGGTCCAGTTTCCTAATTGTCCTCTTTTTTATTTCGGACTCCAGTGCAAGATTTTCCATCTTTTTCTTCTTGTACTGAATGTCTATGTCTGCCAGTTCTATTTGGCGCCGGAGGTGGTTGCCATACAACTTTCTGATAGCTTGTGAGCTCTGTGAACACAATACAATTAGCGCAGCTGGAATTTGGCAGGATGTGGTGTCCTTTTATTAATACGCACTATGTTGCCAGGCTGGTTTTCCCACTGTATAGCATCTGGGTCCTGTAAAAGAAATTAGATTTTTTGATTTTGATGAGGACTCCTCACCATAGTAGAGTAAATAGTACTTTCACAGTCTTAACATGATACCTCATGCCTTCTGGAATCCAGAGAGATGGTCTCCTCCTCATCATCGTCTCCATCATGTGCTGTTGCTGCTGCACTGGGGCCTTCACCCTATCACATTTAATCGGATTCATATTGAAGCTAGTAGACAAGACATGCCAGGCCTACAGTATGCCTTTGATGGAGTACTCACTGGATCAGCATCGTCTGGTGCTTGTGCTGGTGGCTCTAACAGGAACACAGTGCTGCCAGACACTGCAAGGCAATAGGTAAACCAAAGTCAGACAGTCCAAATTGATTCAATATGAATGTGGTTGTATCCCATGTAGAGATGGAAGGACATACCTTGAATGAAGCGGGTGGCATCTTGGGAGGAACCTATGCTCGTCTCTTTCCCCCCAGGGATCCCCTCTAAGACGGGCCTGCCTTTATTTAGCTCCAAGGCCATGTCCTCTGCTGGGGTAAGGTCAGCCTTTGGTGACCCACCACCCGTGCCTTGTCTGTGGGTATTCTTTTTCACTGCTAAAACAGTACAGACAATGTGTGAGCAGGCACCTTCTGGGTACAATATATGCTTGTGCTTTGTTAAATATTAGTCAGGGACCATACCATTCTGCAGAATGTTCTTGTATTTGATTTTGACCTGCTGCCATGTCCGTTTTGGCCCGTTCATGTTTAATCTACACACACACACACACACACACACATTTAATGGAGTCACACTGCAAAAAATTACTTGGTATTTTTGTCTTGTTTTCAGTAAAAATATCAAAAAATGTATCATAGCTTTATACAGTGTGATGGAGTTACTTTACACAATTTCACTCATATCTGCAGTGCATTTCAATTAAAAATTTAACCGTTTCATAATTACAGTACAACTGCATTTTTGGAGATGTGAATTAAATATTTGAATTGTAATTGTGATGTTTCAGCGGAGCGGTGAGTGTGTAATTGTGCACTACTTACGCATTCAGGCGGTCTGCAATACTTTGCCACGCTTTTTCTCTTTGCTTTATCACTGTGGCGGTGTTGCCTTTCTTCTTAATTATATCTTTTACCTCCTCGTATGCCTCCATGAGGATTTGTGCTTCCGACGGGGAAAAGTACGCGGCTCTAGTTGCCATGGTAAATCAGTTAATCTGTGATCTGTGGCGGGGTCTATTTGAGTGAGCCGTGAGCGCGCACCTATCCAGGATTGGTTTCACCTGGCTTAATGAATCCGTGTCTGCTCATCCTGGCTTGGTCTTTGTGCAACCAATTAAGCCTGGACGCACATGTTTTGGCTTCATTGAGCTCAGCTGAGTCATTTATCCCGGATGTCTTAATTCTACTTTTGTGCAACAGGCCCCAGGAGTTGAATCTGACCACCCTCCCTGACATGAAGTTAACAGAAATAGCAGCGTATGGAGTTAAATGGTACATGCTGTATTTAGTCAGATGGTACAACGTGATTGGAATCCATGCAGTGTAGAGGGCTGGGTTGTAAACAACAACAACAACGTGATTGGAATCCATGCAGTGTAGAGGGCTGGGTTGTAAACAACAACAACAACGTGATTGGAATCCATGCAGTGTAGAGGGCTGGGTTGTAAACAACAACGTGATTGGAATCCATGCAGTGTAGAGGGCTGGGTTGTAAACAACAACAACAACGTGATTGGAATCCATGCAGTGTAGAGGGCTGGGTTGTAAACAACAACGTGATTGGAATCCATGCAGTGTAGAGGGCTGGGTTGTAAACAACAACAACAACGTGATTGGAATCCATGCAGTGTAGAGGGCTGGGTTGTAAACAACAACAACAACGTGATTGGAATCCATGCAGTGTAGAGGGCTGGGTTGTAAACAACAACAACAACAACAACAATGGGAGCAACAGACACAGGCTGGGATTAAAGCCAATCACAATGCACACACACGTCGCACTACACTTGACAAGCAGTTTCCCTGACGTTCGCAGAGATTGCATTCTCAGTTAACATTGTGGACGTCAGCTCAAACATAAATGACCTTTAACAGTTGAGGAAAGTGCCATGTTGATGCAGCTAGGTTTGTTTAAATCCCAGCCAAACTCTGTTTGGTTATAGCAAGAGCACGGTCAAAATAAGTGGTACCCAGTGAAATGAACACGTGGCTCTGTGGTGGCATCCTAATTCTCTCCCACAGAATAATCCATGTATCAAATTAAAGCAACAAAGACAACAAACAAAGTGCTTTTTAAAGACACAGTAGTAACTAAGAACCTTTCTTTGCCAGTTGACATTTTCCACTCAGTACAAGACACTCACCATACCAGCTAAAGGTTGGACTGCTTCTATTAAATTAAACTTGATATACATCATACCAGCTAAAGGTTGGACTGCTTCTATTAAATTAAACTTGATATACATCATACCAGCTAAAGGTTGGACTGCTTCTATTAAATTAAACTTGATATACATCATACCAGCTAAAGGTTGGACTGCTTCTATTAAATTAAACTTGATATACATCATACCAGCTAAAGGTTGGACTGCTTCTATTACATTAAACTTTATATACATCATACCAGCTAAAGGTTGGACTGGTTCTATTAACCTTTCACGGCTACTAACCCCGGATCCGGGATCACCCCCCACCCCCCACACACTGATTAGCATAGATAGCATAGCTTCACAAGTAGATAGTAGCATCTAAATATCATTAAATCACAAGTCCAAGACACCAGATGAAAGATACAGATCTTGTGAATAAAGCCACCATTTCAGATTTTTAAAATGTTTTACAGGGAAGACAAAATATGTAAATCTATTAGCTAAACACGTTAGCAAAATACACCACTATTCTAACTCCATCAGTTTCTTACTCCTTCAGGTGCTATCACCAATTCGGCTCAACTAAGATATTGATAGCCAATAACCTATAAAAAAAACCATCAGATGACAGTCTGATAACATATTCATGGTATAGGATAGTTTTTGTTAGAAAAAAGTGCATATTTCAGGTAGAAATCACAGTTTACAATTGCACCGACCATCACAAATCCACTAGAATTACTAGATAGAGCAACGTGTATGACCAATTTACTCATCATAAAACATTTCATAAAAATAGACAAAGCATAGCAATGGAAAGACCCAGTTCTTGTGATTTCAGACCATATTTCAGATTTTCTAAGCGTTTTTCAGCGAAAACACAATAAATCGATAAGTTAGCATACCACATGTGAAAACGTTACCAGAGCATCGATTCCAGCCAAAGAGCGCTATAACGTAATCACCGCCAAAAGATATTAATTTTTTCACTAACCTTCTCAGAATTCTTCCGATGACACTCCTGTAACATCATTTTACAACATACATATACAGTTTGTTCGAAAAGGTGCATATTTAGCCATACAAAACCGTGGTTACACAATAAAAATACTAGGAAATCAAGCCTCAATATGTCTGACGTCATCTATCAGAGTGATCTAGTTTAATTGAAAGCTAATCATATACTTGACTAAAAAATACAGGGTAGACAGGAATCGAAAGACAAATTAGTTCTTAATGCAACCGCTGATTTACATTTTTAAAATTATCCTTACTTTTCAATACAGGGTTCGCCAGGTGAAGCTATACCAAACAAAATGGCGAAATATGCGTTTAAAATATTTCGACAGAAACACGGTTTATCATATTAAATATTGCTTACTTTGAGCTGATCTTCCATCATATTCTTGGGCAATGTATCCTTTCTATGTTATAAACGTATTTTGGTCGATAGATGTCCTCTGTCCTTCGAAATGTCCACCACCAACGACCGACACCCCGAAACGTTTCCAAAGCTAAAAAGGGCACGACAAATAAATTCCTCAAAATCGCACTAAACGGATATAAATTGCTATAAAACGGTTCAAATTAACTACATTATGATGTTTTTAACAACTATAACGACTGAAAACATGACCGGAGAAATATCACTCTCTAAAAAACGATTTGGAACGAGGCAAGTCCGATGGCCTTCACGCTTCAGGCGCACGATGAGAAAGGGGGGTCTCTGTACATTTTGGGCTTTTATAATGGCTGGGAATATCCCATCGAGTTCATTGAAAACGTGATGACGTACAGACACCCAGAGGAAGACGTAGGCAGTGTCGGTTTCTTCATAGCATTCACTGTCGCCTTAAAAACAGACCCCAGATCAGAGGTAAAAATTTCTGAAATCTGAACCCTGTCATGAAAAGTGCTGTAGAAATTGTTCTGTACCACTCAGAGACAAAATTTCAACTCCTATAGAAACTATAGACTGTTTTCTATCCAATAATAACAATAATATGCATATTGTACGATCAAGAATTTAGCACGAGGCAGTTTAATTTGGAGACACAAATATGCTAATGCGGAACAGCACCCCCTATAGTTGCAAGAAGTTTTAAATTAAAAGGTATATTGTTACTGTCAAGCTACACTTCCTCCCAACATGGAACAGTCAGAATCTTATACAGTATAGAGATAAAAGTGTCTTACCAGTATTCACAGTTCCTTAACTAGCGACACAGACCGGACAGAAGAGAAGTATAAAGGGTTCAAGTTAGCTTCCTCCTCTCCTCTGTAGCACCACACAGAAGAGGGCATATTATGGACTAAAACAAAACATGCTGTAGTCTAATCATCGGAATTGAGTTATGAAAGAAGCAACTTTTAACATTTACCATCAAACACACACAATCCTCTGGTTAGCATTTAGCATTTAGCATCACAAACACACAATCCTCTGGTTAGCATTTAGCATCACAAACACACAATCCTCTGGTTAGCATTTAGGATTTAGAATCACAAACACACAATCCTCTGGTTAGCATTTAGCATCACAAACACACAATCCTCTGGTTAGCATTTAGCATTTAGCATCACAAACACACAATCCTCTGGTTAGCATTTAGCATCACAAACACACAATCCTCTGGTTAGCATTTAGCATTTAGCATCACAAACACACAATCCTCTGGTTAGCATTTAGCATTACAAACACACAATCAATTGATGTTGATCCTGGGGCAGAATGTGGCAGAAAGCAGTGGTATTGTCTTTAGGTCCTCCTGTACTTTCACCTAAAATAGAGCAGAACATCTTGCTGGAAACATTAACATTATCTCTCACCATGGAATGCTCAACATTATCAAAATGGAATGCTCAACATAATCAAATGGAATGATCAACATAATCAAAATGGAATGATCAACATAATCAAATGGAATGATCAACATTATCAAATGGAATGATCAACATTATCAAAATGGAATGATCAACATAATCAAAATGGAATGCTCAACATTAACAAAATGGAATGATCAACATAATCAAAATGGAATGCTCAACATAATCAAATGGAATGCTCAACATAATCAAATGGAATGCTCAACATAATCAAAATGGAATGCTCAACATAATCAAAATGGAATGATCAACATAATCAAATGGAATGCTCAACATAATCAAATGGAATGCTCAACATAATCAAAATGGAATGCTCAACATAATCAAAATGGAATGCTCAACATAATCAAATGGAATGATCAACATAATCAAAATGGAATGCTCAACATAATCAAATGGAATGCTCAACATAATCAAATGGAATGCTCAACATAATCAAAATGGAATGCTCAACATAATCAAAATGGAATGATCAACATAATCAAATGGAATGCTCAACATAATCAAATGGAATGATCAACATAATCAAAATGGAATGATCAACATAATCAAATGGAATGATCAACATAATCAAAATGGAATGATCAACATAATCAAAATGGAATGCTCAACATAATCAAATGGAATGATCAACATAATCAAAATGGAATGCTCAACATAATCAAAATGGAATGCTCAACATAATCAAATGGAATGATCAACATAATCAAAATGGAATGCTCAACATAATCAAATGGAATGATCAACATAATCAAAATGGAATGCTCAACATTAACAAAATGGAATGATCAACATAATCAAAATGGAATGCTCAACATAATCAAATGGAATGATCAACATAATCAAATGGAATGCTCAACATTAACAAAATGGAATGATCAACATAATCAAATGGAATGATCAACATAATCAAATGGAATGCTCAACATTAACAAAATGGAATGATCAACATAATCAAATGGAATGATCAACATAATCAAATGGAATGCTCAACATAATCAAAATGGAATGCTCAACATAATCAAATGGAATGATCAACATAATCAAATGGAATGCTCAACATTAACAAAATGGAATGATCAACATTAACAAAATGGAATGATCAACATAATCAAAATGGAATGCTCAACATAATCAAATGGAATGCTCAACATTAACAAAATGGAATGATCAACATAATCAAATGGAATGATCAACATTATCAAATGGAATGATCAACATTATCAAAATGGAATGATCAACATAATCAAAATGGAATGCTCAACATTAACAAAATGGAATGATCAACATAATCAAAATGGAATGCTCAACATAATCAAATGGAATGCTCAACATAATCAAAATGGAATGCTCAACATAATCAAATGGAATGATCAACATAATCAAAATGGAATGCTCAACATAATCAAATGGAATGATCAACATAATCAAAATGGAATGATCAACATAATCAAATGGAATGATCAACATAATCAAATGGAATGATCAACATAATCAAAATGGAATGCTCAACATAATCAAATGGAATGATCAACATAATCAAAATGGAATGATCAACATAATCAAAATGGAATGCTCAACATTAACAAAATGGAATGATCAACATAATCAAAATGGAATGCTCAACATAATCAAATGGAATGATCAACATAATCAAAATGGAATGCTCAACATTAACAAAATGGAATGATCAACATAATCAAAATGGAATGCTCAACATAATCAAATGGAATGATCAACATAATCAAATGGAATGATCAACATTAACAAAATGGAATGATCAACATTAACAAAATGGAATGATCAACATAATCAAATGGAATGATCAACATAATCAAATGGAATGCTCAACATTAACAAAATGGAATGATCAACATTAACAAAATGGAATGATCAACATAATCAAATGGAATGATCAACATAATCAAATGGAATGCTCAACATAATCAAAATGGAATGCTCAACATAATCAAATGGAATGATCAACATAATCAAATGGAATGATCAACATAATCAAAATGGAATGCTCAACATTAACAAAATGGAATGATCAACATTAACAAAATGGAATGATCAACATAATCAAAATGGAATGCTCAACATTAACAAAATGGAATGATCAACATAATCAAATGGAATGATCAACATAATCAAATGGAATGCTCAACATTAACAAAATGGAATGATCAACATTAACAAAATGGAATGATCAACATAATCAAATGGAATGATCAACATAATCAAATGGAATGCTCAACATAATCAAAATGGAATGCTCAACATAATCAAATGGAATGATCAACATAATCAAATGGAATGCTCAACATTAACAAAATGGAATGATCAACATTAACAAAATGGAATGATCAACATAATCAAAATGGAATGCTCAACATAATCAAATGGAATGCTCAACATAATCAAAATGGAATGATCAACATTATCAAAATGGAATGCTCAACATAATCAAAATGGAATGCTCAACATTAACAAAATGGAATGATCAACATAATCAAAATGGAATGCTCAACATAATCAAATGGAATGATCAACATTAACAAAATGGAATGATCAACATAATCAAAATGGAATGATCAACATAATCAAAATGGAATGCTCAACATTAACAAAATGGAATGATCAACATAATCAAATGGAATGATCAACATAATCAAATGGAATGATCAACATAATCAAAATGGAATGCTCAACATTAACAAAATGGAATGATCAACATAATCAAAATGGAATGATCAACATAATCAAATGGAATGCTCAACATAATCAAATGGAATGCTCAACATTAACAAAATGGAATGATCAACATAATCAAAATGGAATGATCAACATAATCAAATGGAATGATCAACATAATCAAAATGGAATGCTCAACATTAACAAAATGGAATGATCAACATAATCAAAATGGAATGATCAACATAATCAAAATGGAATACTCGTCAACTATTGGCATGGAATGCTCAACATTATCATTATAAAAAGCTGTTTCAGACAGTCATATAAAACGTTATGAGAAATAGTCTCAATCACTTTTAGCAGTAAAAAAAAAGTTTAAATCTGATTTTCTAGCATTCTAAGGCGCTGGTTTTTCAACCTGGCTAACTAGAGCAGTCAAAAGATTTAGAAACCACACGATTCTTATCAACATATAACAATATGTCTACACATAGTAAACAAACAAAAACATTTATTCAAATGTTTTATTCCAAATTCGACTTGGACATAACTGCTACCATATGCATATTTAAAACTGACAAGATTTGTGTCAAAGTGTCTTAACATAATACTAAAATATTGGAATGTGTTTTTGGACATAACTGCAGAAATATAACTGAGGCTGGTATATAGTCAAATCGCTCTGCAATTTATAATTGTCCAGCAACACAACAGAGTGTGATTTTTCAGGAGATGGATATGGTGGGGTCATCTGTTCTGCAGAGAACACAGTAGAACACAGGAGACACCCAAACCCCAGTGTCAAGTACTGGTCTTCCTCTTGGGTGTCAAATCTCCCAGCTATCCCTGAGTACTGGTCTTCCTCTTGGGTGTTAAATCTCCCAGCTATCCCTGAGTACTGGTCTTCCTCTTGGGTGTTAAATCTCCCAGCTATCCCTGAGTACTGGTCTTCCTCTTGGGTGTTAAATCTCCCAGCTATCCCTGAAGTACTGGTCTTCCTCTTGGGTGTCAAATCTCCCAGCTATCCCTGAAGTACTGGTCTTCCTCTTAGGTGTCAAATCTCCCAGCTATCCCTGAAGTACTGGTCTTCCTCTTGGGTGTCAAATCTCCCAGCTATCCCTGAAGTACTGGTCTTCCTCTTAGGTGTCAAATCTCCCAGCTATCCCTGAGTACTGGTCTTCCTCTTAGGTGTCAAATCTCCCAGCTATCCCTGAGTACTGGTCTTCCTCTTCGGTGTCAAATCTCCCAGCTATCCCTGTGTACTGGTCTTCCTCTTGGGTGTTAAATCTCCCAGCTATCCCTGAGTACTGGTCTTCCTCTTGGGTGTTAAATCTCCCAGCTATCCCTGAAGTACTGGTCTTCCTCTTGGGTGTTAAATCTCCCAGCTATCCCTGAGTACTGGTCTTCCTCTTGGGTGTTAAATCTCCCAGCTATCCCTGAGTACTGGTCTTCCTCTTGGGTGTCAAATCTCCCAGCTATCCCTGAGTACTGGTCTTCCTCTTAGGTGTCAAATCTCCCAGCTATCCCTGAGTACTGGTCTTCCTCTTGGGTGTCAAATCTCCCAGCTATCCCTGAGTACTGGTCTTCCTCTTGGGTGTTAAATCTCCCAGCTATCCCTGAGTACTGGTCTTCCTCTTGGGTGTTAAATCTCCCAGCTATCCCTGAAGTACTGGTCTTCCTCTTGGGTGTCAAATCTCCAAGCTATCCCTGAGTACTGGTCTTCCACTTGGGTGTCAAATCTCTCAGCTATCCCTGAAGTACTGGTCTTCCACTTGGGTGTCAAATCTCCCAGCTATCTCTGAAGTACTGGTCTTCCACTTGGGTGTCAAATCTCCCAGCTATCCCTGAGTACTGGTCTTCCACTTGGGTGTCAAATCTCCCAGCTATCCCTGAAGTACTGGTCTTCCACTTGGGTGTCAAATCTCCCAGCTATCCCTGAAGTACTGGTCTTCCACTTGGGTGTCAAATCTCCCAGCTATCCCTGAGTACTGGTCTTCCACTTGGGTGTCAAATCTCCCAGCTATCCCTGAAGTACTGGTCTTCCACTTGGGTGTCAAATCTCCCAGCTATCCCTGAAGTACTGGTCTTCCTCTTAGGTGTCAAATCTCTCAGCTATCCCTGAGTACTGGTCTTCCTCTTCAGTGTCAAATCTCCCAGCTATCCCTGAAGTACTGGTCTTCCTCTTCAGTGTCAAATCTCCCAGCTATCCCTGAAGTACTGGTCTTCCTCTTCAGTGTCAAATCTCCCAGCTATCCCTGAAGTACTGGTCTTCCTCTTGGGTGTCAAATCTCCCAGCTATCCCTGAAGTACTGGTCTTCCTCTTCTTTCTTCTCTTCCTCACTCTCCTCCTCCATGTTGTATTCCTCCTCCTCTTCCTCCTGTCAGTATAGTCTGTAGAGAAGCTTTCACATCTCCCACCTCTTGCTCCAGTATTTCTTAATGCTGTTGCATTGTCCAGAAGGAACGTGCAAGTAAGCATTTTGTGAGACCCGTATCACGTACAAATGACAAACAAAACACTTTGTGTGGCTGTTGAACAAGTTGAGCAGACTAAATTACTTGGTGTTACCTTAGATTGTAAACTGTCATGGTCAAAACATATAGATTCAATGGTTTTAAAGATGGCTGGAGGTATGTCTGTATTAAAGAGATGCTCCGCTTTTTGGACACAATACTCAGAAAAAGCAAGTCCTGCAAATCAAATCAAATTAAATGTAATTGGTCACAAGCTCAAAGATGATGGTATCCCACAACAGAGATGATGTTATCCTACAGAGATGATGGTATCCTACAGAGATGATGTTATCCTACAGAGATGATGTTATCCTACAGAGATGATGTTATCCTACAGAGATGATGGTATCCTATAGAGATGACGGTATCCTATAGAGATGATGGTATCCTACAGAGATGATGTTATCCTACAGAGATGATGTTATCCTACAGAGATGATGGTATCCTATAGAGATGATGTTATCCTATAGAGATGATGGTATCCTTCAGAGATGATGTTATCCTACAGAGATGATGTTATCCTACAGAGATGATGTTATCCTACAGAGATGATGTTATCCTACAGAGATGATGGTATCCCACAACAGAGATGATGTTATCCTATAGAGATGATGTTATCCTATAGAGATGATGGTATCCTACAGAGATGATGGTATCCTATAGAGATGATGGTATCCTTCAAAGATGATGGTATCCTACAGAGATGATGTTATCCTTCAGAGATGATGGTATCCTACAGAGATGATGGTATCCTACAGAGATGATGGTATCCTACAGAGATGATGTTATCCTTCAGAGATGATGGTATCCTTCAGAGATGATGGTATCCTATAGAGATGATGGTATCCCACCATAGAGATGATGGTATCCTATAGAGATGATGGTATCCCACCATAGAGATGATGGTATCTAGAGATGATGGTATCCCACAACAGAGATGATGGTATCTAGAGATGATGGTATCCCAAAACAGAGATGATGGTATCTAGAGATGATGGTATCCCACCATAGAGATGATGGTATCCTATAGAGATGATGGTATCCCACCATAGAGATGATGGTATCTAAAGATGATGGTATCCCACCATAGAGATGATGGTATCCTACAGAGATGATGGTATCCTACAGAGATGATGTTATCCTTCAGAGATGATGGTATCCTACAGAGATGATGGTATCCTATAGAGATGATGGTATCCTACAGAGATGATGGTATCCCACAACAGAGATGATGGTATCCCACAACAGAGATGATGGTATCCTACAGAGATGATGGTATCCCACAACAGAGATGATGGTATCCTACAGAGATGATGGTATCCTATAGAGATGATGGTATCCTATAGAGATGATGGTATACCACAACAGAGATGATGGTATCCTTCAGAGATGATGGTATCCTACAGAGATGATGGTATCCTACAGAGATGATGGTATCCTACAGAGATGATGGTATCCCACAGAGATGATGGTATCCTATAGAGATGATGGTATCCTACAGAGATGATGGTATCCTACAGAGATGATGGTATCCTATAGAGATGATGGTATCCTATAGAGATGATGGTATCCTTCAGAGATGATGGTATCCTATAGAGATGATGGTATCCTTCAGAGATGATGGTATCCCATAGAGATGATGGAATCCTATAGAGATGATGGTATCCTATAGAGATGATGGTATCCTATAGAGATGATGGTATACTCTAGAGTAGAGAGTATCCTATAGAGATCATGGTATCACATAGTGTTGTAAGATAATAGCAGCTGTAGATAGAGGCCCGGTGTCTGCCCTGAAGAAGACATTTATCCATCTTCACTCTGCAACCAGACTCTGATTACTGCATTCACATCCTGAAATCAATCAAATAATTCATGGCCTCGTCTCCTGTCATCTCCACTCCAGCTCAATGAAGCAGCCAAAGGATCAAACACACCAGATGGGCCTGGCAAGCTAAATTATTCAGTCCTATTGAAGGCTCTCATCAAAGAGGGATTGTTTAACCTACTTAAAGACGAAATATGCGTCCCAAATGGCACCCTAATCCCATATGTACTGCACTACCTTTGATCAGAGACCTATGGGCCCTGGTCAAAGATAGTGTACTACATAGGAAATAGGGTGCCATGTGAGTGAGACAAAGACATTAATAATGGTGTGAGTGTCCGGCGAATCAGAGAGATCCTTCACAGCCTCGCGGCACGCACACACAAACACGCAGGCACGGATACGTATACACACACGTGGGTGGCTCGTTTTGCCCAGATTTTTGTCATTCATTATTAAGAAGTCTTAAAGAGCTTCATGAATAATGGAAAGACTAAATAGATCAGAGACACTTATACAGGCTGGACACCACAGGACTAAAACAACGTTCTGTATCTGGACACCACAGGACTAAAACAACGTTCTGTATCTGGACCCCACAGGACTAAAACAACGTTCTGTATCTGGACACCACAGGACTAAAACAATGTTCTGTATCTGGACACCACAGGACTAATATGATGTTCTGTATCTGGACACCACAGGACTAAAACAATGTTCTGTATCTGGACACCACAGGACTAAAACAACGTTCTGTATCTGGACACCACAGGACTAATATGATGTTCTGTATCTGGACACCACAGGACTAAAACAACGTTCTGTATCTGGACACCACAGGACTAAAACAATGTTCTGTATCTGGACACCACAGGACTAAAACAACGTTCTGTATCTGGACACCACAGGACTAAAACAATGTTCTGTATCTGGACACCACAGGACTAAAACAATGTTCTGTATCTGGACACCACAGGACTAAAACAATGTTCTGTATCTGGACACCACAGGACTAAAACAACGTTCTGTATCTGGACACCACAGGACTAAAACAACGTTCTGTATCTGGACACCACAGGACTAAAACAACGTTCTGTATCTGGACACCACAGGACTAAAACAACGTTCTGTAACTGGACACCACAGGACTAAAACAACGTTCTGTATCTGGACACCACAGGACTAAAACAATGTTCTGTATCTGGACACCACAGGACTAAAACAACGTTCTGTATCTGGACACCACAGGACTAAAACAATGTCCTGTATCTGGACACCACAGGACTAAAACAACGTTCTGTATCTGGACACCACAGGACTAAAACAATGTTCTGTATCTGGACACCACAGGACTAAAACAATGTTCTGTATCTGGACACCACAGGACTAAAACAACGTTCTGTATCTGGACACCACAGGACTAAAACAATGTTCTGTATCTGGACACCACAGGACTAAAACAACGTTCTGTATCTGGACACCACAGGACTAAAACAATGTTCTGTATCTGGACACCACAGGACTAAAACAACGTTCTGTATCTGGACACCACAGGACTAAAACAATGTTCTGTATCTGGACACCACAGGACTAAAACAATGTTCTGTATCTGGACACCACAGGACTAAAACAATGTTCTGTATCTGGACACCACAGGACTAAAACAACGTTCTGTATCTGGACACCACAGGACTAAAACAATGTTCTGTATCTGGACACCACAGGACTAAAACAATGTTCTGTATCTGGACACCACAGGACTAAAACAATATTCTGTATCTGGACACCACAGGACTAAAACAACGTTCTGTATCTGGACACCACAGGACTAAAACAACGTTCTGTATCTGGACACCACAGGACTAATATGATGTTCTGTATCTGTACACCACAGGACTAAAACAACGTTCTGTATCTGGACACCACAGGACGAAAACAACGTTCTGTATCTGGACACCACAGGACTAAAACAATATTCTGTATCTGGACACCACAGGACTAAATCAACGTTCTGTATCTGGACACCACAGGACTAAAACAACGTTCTGTATCTGGACACCACAGGACTAAAACAACGTTCTGTATCTGGACACCACAGGACTAAAACAACGTTCTGTATCTGGACACCACAGGACTAAAACAACGTTCTGTATCTGGACACCACAGGACTAAAACAATGTTCTGTATCTGGACACCACAGGACTAAAACAATGTTCTGTATCTGGACACCACAGGACTAAAACAACGTTCTGTATCTGGACACCACAGGACTAAAACAATGTTCTGTATCTGGACACCACAGGACTAAAACAATGTTCTGTATCTGGACACCACAGGACTAAAACAATATTCTGTATCTGGACACCACAGGACTAAAACAACGTTCTGTATCTGGACACCACAGGACTAAAACAACGTTCTGTATCTGGACACCACAGGACTAATATGATGTTCTGTATCTGTACACCACAGGACTAAAACAATGTTCTGTATCTGGACACCACAGGACGAAAACAACGTTCTGTATCTGGACACCACAGGACTAAAACAATATTCTGTATCTGGACACCACAGGACTAAAACAACGTTCTGTATCTGGACACCACAGGACTAAAACAATATTCTGTATCTGGACACCACAGGACTAAAACAATATTCTGTATCTGGACACCACAGGACTAAAACAACGTTCTGTATCTGGACACCACAGGACTAAAACAATGTTCTGTATCTGGACACCACAGGACTAAAACAATATTCTGTATCTGGACACCACAGGACTAAAACAACGTTCTGTATCTGGACACCACAGGACTAAAACAACGTTCTGTATCTGGACACCACAGGACTAAAACAACGTTCTGTATCTGGACACCACAGGACTAAAACAACGTTCTGTATCTGGACACCACAGGACTAAAACAACGTTCTGTATCTGGACACCACAGGACTAAAACAATATTCTGTATCTGGACACCACAGGACTAAAACAATGTTCTGTATCTGGACACCACAGGACGAAAACAACGTTCTGTATCTGGACACCACAGGACTAAAACAATATTCTGTATCTGGACACCACAGGACTAAAACAATATTCTGTATCTGGACACCACAGGACTAAAACAACGTTCTGTATCTGGACACCACAGGACTAAAACAATGTTCTGTATCTGGACACCACAGGACTAAAACAACGTTCTGTATCTGGACACCACAGGACTAAAACAATATTCTGTATCTGGACACCACAGGACTAAAACAATATTCTGTATCTGGACACCACAGGACTAAAACAACGTTCTGTATCTGGACACCACAGGACTAAAACAATGTTCTGTATCTGGACACCACAGGACTAAAACAATATTCTGTATCTGGACACCACAGGACTAAAACAACGTTCTGTATCTGGACACCACAGGACTAAAACAACGTTCTGTATCTGGACACCACAGGACTAAATCAACGTTCTGTATCTGGACACCACAGGACTAAAACAACGTTCTGTATCTGGACACCACAGGACTAAAACAATATTCTGTATCTGGACACCACAGGACTAAAACAACGTTCTGTATCTGGACACCACAGGACTAAAACAATGTTCTGTATCTGGACACCACAGGACTAAAACAATGTTCTGTATCTGGACACCACAGGACTAAAACAACGTTCTGTATCTTTACAGGGGCCGTCAAATGTAAAGATGACATTATGTAGCCGTAAGGTTAGGAACGGACACAATTAAGTAAAAATATGTAATTTCAGGTCCATCAACAAAAGCTGGAAAGGTTTATATTGATGATAATGTAAAGATGATGTTCAATGTAATGTTGACAATCTGTAAATTCTGTACATTTAGGGACCTGAACAAAAATATGTCTCTAAAGTGTAGTATCTATCCATTAATCTGTCTCTCTCTTTCTCCACAGTTGCCTCTCCATCCTCATCCGTCTGTCCTTCCATGATAGGTTGAAGGATTACAGCCTGAGAGGAAGAGTGGTTTGGCCTTTTGGTCACCATGGTTACCCCATCTCAGACAATAAGCTGATTCAGGCACAGTGGACTGTTTTTCTGTTCCATTTACTAAATCGGTATCTGAGTAGTCTGTAAAAAAAACATGCCCTAATCCTACAGTATGTCCAAATGTTTTAGATACACATGTAGACAGAGAACTGCCACTGGGCTATGGGGCTGGACTGTGTCTGGGGTCTAGGTCCATTTCCGTCAGTCTCTATATCTGTGTCTGTGTCTTTCCCCGGCTCCTTTGGGAAGATTCATTTCTAGAACCAAATCATCTTGTTGATAATTTGGGACAGGTAGATAGTGGGAATAGTCTTGTCAGGCCGCGTGCAGGGAATGAGCCCTGACATACATACAGCACAAGGTTTCTCCTGCTAGACTCAACATTGAAATATAACCTTCCTCTCTCTTTTAATAAACTCTGTCTATAGGAGCCAAGAGACAGAGAGAAAAAAATGCATAGTAATATTTTCTTTACAATCAGCTTCCTCGTTACGAAGGGAAATGAATCCTTGTTACGAAGGGACATGAATCCTCGTTACGAAAGGAAATTAATCCTTGTTACGAAGGGACATGAATCCTCGTTACGAAGGGAAATGAATCCTCGTTACGAAGGGACATGAATCCTCGTTACAAAGATAAATGAATCCTCGTTACAAAGATAAATGAATCCTCATTACGAAGGTGTAACATCTGCTTCCAGCTCACACTCTCAAACAAGTAGATCCCCTAAACACAGCTCACTCTCCAGATCCCAATCACCTGAATTCTGAGCACCTGTTCACACACCTGTATGTCATTATCACACTATTTAGTTCAGTTCTTTGCACCCCATCATTGTGAGGTATTGTTTGTTTTGTGACACTTCTATTCGGAGCTCTGTTTTTCCCATAATTTAATCCTCCCGTGTATGATAGATTTAGCCTGACTCACTAACGACACCTTTTGCCTGTTCCCTGCCTGTACTTTAGCCTATCAGATTTCCTGTTATCTACCTATTGCCTGATCTCCTGGACGACGTTACTAGCCTTTTCCCTACTAGCCTTTGTAGACCCCTTGTGTATGACCTTCTGCCTGCCCCTGGACCCAGCTACCTGCCTCCTCCTGTGTATGACCTTATGCCTGCCCCTGGACCCAGCTACCTGCCTCCTCCTGTGTATGACCTTCTGCCTGCCCCTGGACCCAGCTACCTGCCTCCTCCTGTGTATGACCTTCTGCCTGCCCCTGGACCCAGCTACCTGCCTCCTCCTGTGTATGACCTTCTGCCTGCCCCTGGACCCAGCTACCTGCCTCCTCCTGTGGTACTTTACAATAAACACCTGCTGTGCCCTGAGCTTGAAACCAGCTCTCTGTCTCCCATCGTGTTCTTTACAGAAGGGAAATGAGTCCTCATTACGAAGGGAAATAAGTCGCAAATAGAATCGTATTTCCAACATAGGGCCCTAGTCAAGGGCAGGGAGTATATATGGAATAGGGGGCTACGGCCCTGGTAAAGGGCAGTGTAGTATATATGGAATAGGGTGCTACGGCCCTGGTAAAGGGCAGTGTAGTATATATGGAATAGGGGGCTACGGCCCTGGTAAAGGGCAGTGTAGTATATATGGAATAGGGGGCTACGGCCCTGGTAAAGGGCAGTGTAGTATATATGGAATAGGGGGCTACGGCCCTGGTAAAGGGCAGTGTAGTATATATGGAATAGGGGGCTACGGCCCTGGTCAAGGGCAGTGTAGTATATATGGAATAGGGGGCTACGGCCCTGGTAAAGGGCAGTGTAGTATATATGGAATAGGGGGCTACGGCCCTGGTAAAGGGCAGTGTAGTATATATGGAATAGGGGGCTACGGCCCTGGTAAAGGGCAGTGTAGTATATATGGAATAGGGGGCTACGGCCCTGGAAAAGGGCAGTGTAGTATATATGGAATAGGGGGCTACGGCCCTGGTAAAGGGCAGTGTAGTATATATGGAATAGGGGGCTACGGCCCTGGTAAAGGGCAGTGGAGTATATATGGAATAGGGGGCTACGGCCCTGGTAAAGGGCAGTGTAGTATATATGGAATAGGGGGCTACGGCCCTGGTAAAGGGCAGTGGAGTATATATGGAATAGGGGGCTACGGCCCTGGTAAAGGGCAGTGTAGTATATATGGAATAGGGGGCTACGGCCCTGGTCAAGGGCAGTGTAGTATATATGGAATAGGGGGCTACGGCCCTGGTAAAGGGCAGTGTAGTATATATGGAATAGGGGGCTACGGCCCTGGTCAAGGGCAGTGGAGTATATATGGAATAGGGGGCTACGGCCCTGGTAAAGGGCAGTGTAGTATATATGGAATAGGGGGCTACGGCCCTGGTAAAGGGCAGGGAGTATATATGGAATAGGGGGCTACGGCCCTGGTAAAGGGCAGTGTAGTATATATGGAATAGGGGGCTACGGCCCTGGTCAAGGGCAGGGAGTATATATGGAATAGGGTGCTACGGCCCTGGTAAAGGGCAGTGTAGTATATATGGAATAGGGGGCTACGGCCCTGGTCAAGGGCAGGGAGTATATATGGAATAGGGGGCTACGGCCCTGGTAAAGGGCAGTGTAGTATATATGGAATAGGGGGCTACGGCCCTGGTCAAGGGCAGGGAGTATATATGGAATAGGGTGCTACGGCCCTGGTCAAGGGCAGTGGAGTATATATGGAATAGGGGGCTACGGCCCTGGTAAAGGGCAGTGTAGTATATATGGAATAGGGGGCTACGGCCCTGGTAAAGGGCAGGGAGTATATATGGAATAGGGGGCTACGGCCCTGGTAAAGGGCAGTGTAGTATATATGGAATAGGGGGCTACGGCCCTGGTCAAGGGCAGGGAGTATATATGGAATAGGGTGCTACGGCCCTGGTAAAGGGCAGGGAGTATATATGGAATAGGGGGCTACGGCCCTGGTAAAGGGCAGTGTAGTATATATGGAATAGGGGGCTACGGCCCTGGTCAAGGGCAGGGAGTATATATGGAATAGGGTGCTACGGCCCTGGTAAAGGGCAGTGTAGTATATATGGAATAGGGGGCTACGGCCCTGGTAAAGGGCAGTGTAGTATATATGGAATAGGGGGCTACGGCCCTGGTAAAGGGCAGGGAGTATATATGGAATAGGGGGCTACGGCCCTGGTAAAGGGCAGTGTAGTATATATGGAATAGGGGGCTACGGCCCTGGTCAAGGGCAGTGTAGTATATATGGAATAGGGGGCTACGGCCCTGGTAAAGGGCAGTGTAGTATATATGGAATAGGGGGCTACGGCCCTGGTAAAGGGCAGTGAGTATATATGGAATAGGGGGCTACGGCCCTGGTAAAGGGCAGTGGAGTATATATGGAATAGGGGGCTACGGCCCTGGTAAAGGGCAGTGTAGTATATATGGAATAGGGGGCTACGGCCCTGGTAAAGGGCAGTGAGTATATATGGAATAGGGGGCTACGGCCCTGGTAAAGGGCAGTGTAGTATATATGGAATAGGGGGCTACGGCCCTGGTAAAGGGCAGTGTAGTATATATGGAATAGGGGGCTACGGCCCTGGTAAAGGGCAGTGAGTATATATGGAATAGGGGGCTACTGCCCTGGTAAAGGGCAGTGAGTATATATGGAATAGGGGGCTACGGCCCTGGTCAAGGGCAGTGAGTATATATGGAATAGGGTGCTACGGCCCTGGTAAAGGGCAGTGTAGTATATATGGAATAGGGGGCTACGGCCCTGGTAAAGGGCAGTGTAGTATATATGGAATAGGGGGCTACGGCCCTGGTAAAGGGCAGTGTAGTATATATGGAATAGGGTGCTACGGCCCTGGTAAAGGGCAGTGTAGTATATATGGAATAGGGGGCTACGGCCCTGGTAAAGGGCAGTGTAGTATATATGGAATAGGGGGCTACGGCCCTGGTAAAGGGCAGTGTAGTATATATGGAATAGGGGGCTACGGCCCTGGTCAAGGGCAGTGAGTATATATGGAATAGGGGGCTACGGCCCTGGTAAAGGGCAGGGAGTATATATGGAATAGGGGGCTACGGCCCTGGTAAAGGGCAGGGAGTATATATGGAATAGGGGGCTACGGCCCTGGTAAAGGGCAGTGTAGTATATATGGAATAGGGGGCTACGGCCCTGGTAAAGGGCAGTGTAGTATATATGGAATAGGGGGCTACGGCCCTGGTAAAGGGCAGTGTAGTATATATGGAATAGGGTGCTACGGCCCTGGTAAAGGGCAGTGAGTATATATGGAATAGGGCGCTACGGCCCTGGTAAAGGGCAGTGTAGTATATATGGAATAGGGTGCTACGGCCCTGGTAAAGGGCAGTGAGTATATATGGAATAGGGGGCTACGGCCCTGGTAAAGGGCAGTGTAGTATATATGGAATAGGGTGCTACGGCCCTGGTAAAGGGCAGTGAGTATATATGGAATAGGGGGCTACGGCCCTGGTAAAGGGCAGTGTAGTATATATGGAATAGGGGGCTACGGCCCTGGTAAAGGGCAGTGAGTATATATGGAATAGGGGGCTACGGCCCTGGTCAAGGGCAGTGTAGTATATATGGAATAGGGTGCTACGGCCCTGGTCAAGGGCAGTGTAGTATATATGGAATAGGGGGCTACGGCCCTGGTAAAGGGCAGTGAGTATATATGGAATAGGGGGCTACGGCCCTGGTAAAGGGCAGTGTAGTATATATGGAATAGGGGGCTACGGCCCTGGTAAAGGGCAGGGAGTATATATGGAATAGGGTGCTACGGCCCTGGTAAAGGGCAGTGTAGTATATATGGAATAGGGGGCTACGGCCCTGGTAAAGGGCAGTGTAGTATATATGGAATAGGGCGCTACGGCCCTGGTAAAGGGCAGTGTAGTATATATGGAATAGGGGGCTACGGCCCTGGTAAAGGGCAGGGAGTATATATGGAATAGGGGGCTACGGCCCTGGTAAAGGGCCGTGTAGTATATATGGAATAGGGCGCTACGGCCCTGGTAAAGGGCAGTGTAGTATATATGGAATAGGGGGCTACGGCCCTGGTAAAGGGCAGTGGAGTATATATGGAATAGGGGGCTACGGCCCTGGTAAAGGGCAGTGTAGTATATATGGAATAGGGGGCTACGGCCCTGGTAAAGGGCAGTGAGTATATATGGAATAGGGGGCTACGGCCCTGGTCAAGGGCAGTGTAGTATATATGGAATAGGGTGCTACGGCCCTGGTAAAGGGCAGTGAGTATATATGGAATAGGGGGCTACGGCCCTGGTAAAGGGCAGTGTAGTATATATGGAATAGGGGGCTACGGCCCTGGTAAAGGGCAGGGAGTATATATGGAATAGGGGGCTACGGCCCTGGTAAAGGGCAGTGTAGTATATATGGAATAGGGGGCTACGGCCCTGGTAAAGGGCAGGGAGTATATATGGAATAGGGTGCTACGGCCCTGGTAAAGGGCAGTGTAGTATATATGGAATAGGGGGCTACGGCCCTGGTCAAGGGCAGTGTAGTATATATGGAATAGGGTGCTACGGCCCTGGTAAAGGGCAGTGTAGTATATATGGAATAGGGGGCTACGGCCCTGGTAAAGGGCAGGGAGTATATATGGAATAGGGGGCTACGGCCCTGGTAAAGGGCAGGGAGTATATATGGAATAGGGGGCTACGGCCCTGGTAAAGGGCAGGGAGTATATATGGAATAGGGTGCTACGGCCCTGGTAAAGGGCAGTGTAGTATATATGGAATAGGGGGCTACGGCCCTGGTAAAGGGCAGTGTAGTATATATGGAATAGGGGGCTACGGACCTGGTAAAGGGCAGTGAGTATATATGGAATAGGGTGCTACGGCCCTGGTAAAGGGCAGTGTAGTATATATGGAATAGGGGGCTACGGCCCTGGTAAAGGGCAGTGTAGTATATATGGAATAGGGGGCTACGGCCCTGGTAAAGGGCAGTGTAGTATATATGGAATAGGGGGCTACGGCCCTGGTAAAGGGCAGGGAGTATATATGGAATAGGGTGCTACGGCCCTGGTAAAGGGCAGGGAGTATATATGGAATAGGGGGCTACGGCCCTGGTAAAGGGCAGTGTAGTATATATGGAATAGGGGGCTACGGCCCTGGTAAAGGGCAGGGAGTATATATGGAATAGGGTGCTACGGCCCTGGTAAAGGGCAGTGTAGTATATATGGAATAGGGGGCTACGGCCCTGGTAAAGGGCAGTGTAGTATATATGGAATAGGGGGCTACGGCCCTGGTAAAGGGCAGTGTAGTATATATGGAATAGGGGGCTACGGCCCTGGTAAAGGGCAGTGTAGTATATATGGAATAGGGGGCTACGGCCCTGGTAAAGGGCAGTGTAGTATATATGGAATAGGGGGCTACGGCCCTGGTAAAGGGCAGTGTAGTATATATGGAATAGGGGGCTACGGCCCTGGTAAAGGGCAGTGTAGTATATATGGAATAGGGGGCTACGGCCCTGGTAAAGGGCAGTGTAGTATATATGGAATAGGGGGCTACGGCCCTGGTAAAGGGCAGGGAGTATATATGGAATAGGGTGCTACGGCCCTGGTAAAGGGCAGGGAGTATATATGGAATAGGGGGCTACGGCCCTGGTAAAGGGCAGTGTAGTATATATGGAATAGGGGGCTACGGCCCTGGTAAAGGGCAGTGTAGTATATATGGAATAGGGGGCTACGGCCCTGGTAAAGGGCAGGGAGTATATATGGAATAGGGGGCTACGGCCCTGGTCAAGGGCAGTGGAGTATGTATGGAATAGGGTGCTACGGCCCTGGTCAAGGGCAGTGGAGTATATATGGAATAGGGGGCTACGGCCCTGGAAAAGGGCAGTGTAGTATATATGGAATAGGGGGCTACGGCCCTGGTCAAGGGCAGTGTAGTATATATGGAATAGGGGGCTACGGCCCTGGTCAAGGGCAGTGTAGTATATATGGAATAGGGGGCTACGGCCCTGGTCAAGGGCAGTGTAGTATATATGGAATAGGGGGCTACGGCCCTGGTAAAGGGCAGTGTAGTATATATGGAATAGGGGGCTACGGCCCTGGTAAAGGGCAGGGAGTATATATGGAATAGGGGGCTACGGCCCTGGTAAAGGGCCGTGTAGTATATATGGAATAGGGCGCTACGGCCCTGGTAAAGGGCAGTGTAGTATATATGGAATAGGGGGCTACGGCCCTGGTAAAGGGCAGTGGAGTATATATGGAATAGGGGGCTACGGCCCTGGTAAAGGGCAGTGTAGTATATATGGAATAGGGGGCTACGGCCCTGGTAAAGGGCAGTGAGTATATATGGAATAGGGGGCTACGGCCCTGGTCAAGGGCAGTGTAGTATATATGGAATAGGGTGCTACGGCCCTGGTAAAGGGCAGTGAGTATATATGGAATAGGGGGCTACGGCCCTGGTAAAGGGCAGTGTAGTATATATGGAATAGGGGGCTACGGCCCTGGTAAAGGGCAGGGAGTATATATGGAATAGGGGGCTACGGCCCTGGTAAAGGGCAGTGTAGTATATATGGAATAGGGGGCTACGGCCCTGGTAAAGGGCAGGGAGTATATATGGAATAGGGTGCTACGGCCCTGGTAAAGGGCAGTGTAGTATATATGGAATAGGGGGCTACGGCCCTGGTCAAGGGCAGTGTAGTATATATGGAATAGGGTGCTACGGCCCTGGTAAAGGGCAGTGTAGTATATATGGAATAGGGGGCTACGGCCCTGGTAAAGGGCAGGGAGTATATATGGAATAGGGGGCTACGGCCCTGGTAAAGGGCAGGGAGTATATATGGAATAGGGGGCTACGGCCCTGGTAAAGGGCAGGGAGTATATATGGAATAGGGTGCTACGGCCCTGGTAAAGGGCAGTGTAGTATATATGGAATAGGGGGCTACGGCCCTGGTAAAGGGCAGTGTAGTATATATGGAATAGGGGGCTACGGCCCTGGTAAAGGGCAGTGAGTATATATGGAATAGGGTGCTACGGCCCTGGTAAAGGGCAGTGTAGTATATATGGAATAGGGGGCTACGGCCCTGGTAAAGGGCAGTGTAGTATATATGGAATAGGGGGCTACGGCCCTGGTAAAGGGCAGTGTAGTATATATGGAATAGGGGGCTACGGCCCTGGTAAAGGGCAGTGAGTATATATGGAATAGGGTGCTACGGCCCTGGTAAAGGGCAGGGAGTATATATGGAATAGGGGGCTACGGCCCTGGTCAAGGGCAGTGTAGTATATATGGAATAGGGTGCTACGGCCCTGGTAAAGGGCAGTGTAGTATATATGGAATAGGGGGCTACGGCCCTGGTAAAGGGCAGTGTAGTATATATGGAATAGGGGGCTACGGCCCTGGTAAAGGGCAGGGAGTATATATGGAATAGGGGGCTACGGCCCTGGTAAAGGGCAGTGTAGTATATATGGAATAGGGGGCTACGGCCCTGGTAAAGGGCAGTGTAGTATATATGGAATAGGGGGCTACGGCCCTGGTAAAGGGCAGGGAGTATATATGGAATAGGGTGCTACGGCCCTGGTAAAGGGCAGGGAGTATATATGGAATAGGGGGCTACGGCCCTGGTAAAGGGCAGTGTAGTATATATGGAATAGGGGGCTACGGCCCTGGTAAAGGGCAGGGAGTATATATGGAATAGGGTGCTACGGCCCTGGTAAAGGGCAGTGTAGTATATATGGAATAGGGGGCTACGGCCCTGGTAAAGGGCAGGGAGTATATATGGAATAGGGTGCTACGGCCCTGGTAAAGGGCAGTGAGTATATATGGAATAGGGGGCTACGGCCCTGGTAAAGGGCAGTGTAGTATATATGGAATAGGGGGCTACGGCCCTGGTAAAGGGCAGTGTAGTATATATGGAATAGGGGGCTACGGCCCTGGTAAAGGGCAGTGTAGTATATATGGAATAGGGGGCTACGGCCCTGGTAAAGGGCAGTGTAGTATATATGGAATAGGGGGCTACGGCCCTGGTAAAGGGCAGTGTAGTATATATGGAATAGGGGGCTACGGCCCTGGTAAAGGGCAGTGTAGTATATATGGAATAGGGGGCTACGGCCCTGGTAAAGGGCAGTGTAGTATATATGGAATAGGGGGCTACGGCCCTGGTAAAGGGCAGTGTAGTATATATGGAATAGGGGGCTACGGCCCTGGTAAAGGGCAGGGAGTATATATGGAATAGGGTGCTACGGCCCTGGTAAAGGGCAGGGAGTATATATGGAATAGGGGGCTACGGCCCTGGTAAAGGGCAGTGTAGTATATATGGAATAGGGGGCTACGGCCCTGGTAAAGGGCAGTGTAGTATATATGGAATAGGGGGCTACGGCCCTGGTAAAGGGCAGGGAGTATATATGGAATAGGGGGCTACGGCCCTGGTCAAGGGCAGTGGAGTATATATGGAATAGGGTGCTACGGCCCTGGTCAAGGGCAGTGGAGTATATATGGAATAGGGGGCTACGGCCCTGGAAAAGGGCAGTGTAGTATATATGGAATAGGGGGCTACGGCCCTGGTCAAGGGCAGTGGAGTATATATGGAATAGGGGGCTACGGCCCTGGAAAAGGGCAGTGTAGTATATATGGAATAGGGGGCTACGGCCCTGGTCAAGGGCAGTGGAGTATATATGGAATAGGGGGCTACGGCCCTGGTCAAGGGCAGTGGAGTATATATGGAATAGGGGGCTACGGCCCTGGAAAAGGGCAGTGTAGTATATATGGAATAGGGGGCTACGGCCCTGGTCAAGGGCAGTGTAGTATATATGGAATAGGGGGCTACGGCCCTGGTAAAGGGCAGTGTAGTATATATGGAATAGGGGGCTACGGCCCTGGTCAAGGGCAGTGTAGTATATATGGAATAGGGGGCTACGGCCCTGGTAAAGGGCAGTGGAGTATATATGGAATAGGGGGCTACGGCCCTGGTAAAGGGCAGTGTAGTATATATGGAATAGGGGGCTACGGCCCTGGTAAAGGGCAGTGAGTATATATGGAATAGGGGGCTACGGCCCTGGTAAAGGGCAGTGTAGTATATATGGAATAGGGGGCTACGGCCCTGGAAAAGGGCAGTGTAGGATATATGGAATAGGGGGCTACGGCCCTGGAAAAGGGCAGTGTAGTATATATGGAATAGGGGGCTACGGCCCTGGTAAAGGGCAGTGTAGTATATATGGAATAGGGGGCTACGGCCCTGGTAAAGGGCAGTGTAGTATATATGGAATAGGGGGCTACGGCCCTGGTAAAGGGCAGTGTAGTATATATGGAATAGGGGACTATTTGGGACGTAACCATGATGTTTTATAACATGTAATCAGCTTCAGCAGATTCGTTATGAAAATGACACCTCTCTATTTACAGGGCTCAGGTCAGTAGTAGTGACACAGCATCCGTCTCTGTGCCCTAATCTCAACACACGGGGATCCAAACATTTCTCTACAAAAAGACAGAGAGAGAGAGAACTCAGAGAGAAATAAAATACCCCACAGAGAGAGAGAGAGAGAGAGAGAGAGAGAGAGAGAGAGAGAGAGAGAAAGAGAGCGAGAGAGAGAAATAGAGAGAGAGAGAGAGGAGAGAGAGAGAGAGGAGAGAGAGAGAGAGAGAGAGAGAGACAGAGAGAGAGAGACATAGAGAGAGAGGGAGAGAGAGACAGAGAGAGAGAGACAGAGAGAGAGAGAGAGAGAGAGAGAGAGAGAGAGAAAGAGGTTAGACTTTCACTAATTAGCTCACAATGTTCTGTCATCTCTTCTGTGAGAGAGAGGAGGCCTGTCAGATTTGGAGACTCTGTGACCCAAAGATGAGACCAAGTTCTATAAATCTCCAACTTTAGCCCTTAGATTTGTCTTCGTCTCCCTAACCATCTTCTTGGTTTCAAACTTCTAAATTGTTGCCATAATAGCGTTAAGTTGTATATATTTTTTTTACCCATTGCCTGATTTATGAAGGTCAACAACCATTTGTCTCTTTTCGTTTGTGAGTTCCTTGCCTTTTTCGATGGTGATGGATGACAAAGGGATTTTACAGGCGTGTTGCTTCATTTTTATACTCCAGTGAAACAGGAAGCAGTGAAACAGGAAGCAGTGGAACAGGAAGCAGTGGAACAGGAAGCAGTGAAACAGGAAGCAGTGAAACAGGAAGCAGTGGAACAGGAAGCAGTGGAACAGGAAGCAGTGAAACAGGAAGCAGTGAAACAGGAAGCAGTGGAACAGGAAGCAGTGAAACAGGAAGCAGTGAAACAGTGAAACAGGAAGCAGTGGAACAGGAAGCCGTGGAACAGGAAGCAGTGGAACAGGAAGCAGTGAAACAGGAAGCAGTGCAACAGGAAGCAGTGGAACAGGAAGCAGTGGAACAGGAAGCAGTGGAACATGAAGCATTGAAACAGGAAGCATTGAAACAGGAAGCAGTGCAACAGGAAGCAGTGGAACAGGAAGCAGTGGAACAGGAAGCAGTGGCAGGCCAACAATACGGTTCCTTAACGCTGAAATTAACTTAATGCAGATTCAATTTACATCGCTTTATTCATAAGAATCTTCAAGGGTGCCAATCATTTTGACACCTATCTTTTAAGAGAAAAACGTATGATATCTCTTTCTCTGAGCAACACACACGGTACAGTAAGAGGTAAAGGATATGAGTGAGATCCGGGTCTTTGTTCTGCATGGCTGTCTGGAGGTCATCCTCCAGAATCAACAGCCTATCACTGGTCTCCTCACACTGGTCTGTCAGCTCTATAGTCAGGTCTGCTGTTAGCTCTGCTGCTTCACTGCCACTGCCACTGTCCTGGAGAGGAGAGGAGAAAGGGGTGAGACAGAGAGAGAGAGACAGGAGAGAGACAGAGAGAGAGAACGAGAGAGACAGAAACAGACAGAGAGGGAGAGAGAGAGAGGAGAGAGACAGAGCGAGAGAGAGAGAGAAAGAGAGAGGGTGGGGATGAGAGGAGAGGTTCGTCTGTCACTAATCAGCTCTACTGTCTCACTGACTGAGTCCTGGAGGAGAGGAACAAACAAATAAAGGGTGTGCATGTCTGCATGTGTTATGTCTAGACAAGGCCGGTGTGTGGAGGGAGTACATGGCAGCCAGGCAGGGAGAGGAGTGAAGGAGATGGGAAGGGAGGGAGGGAGATAAGAGGGGAAGGGAGGGAGGGAGGGAGGGAGGGAGGGAGGGAGGGAGATAAGAGGGGAAGAGAGAGGGAGGGAGGGAATAGTGGAGACAGTAGAAGTGGATGGTAACATGCTGATCACACCACCCGTGTTGCGTCCGCGAGCGTTGCAAAATAAATGTACACATAAATGTAATTCAATCATTTAATCCAAACTGCTCGCGCACGTCAAAGAGTGTCTGCGTGGCCAGGCGCTAATTTAGAACTCGGTTCTGTTTTTGACACGTGACACGTCTCCTCATTGTTTTTTAGGATCATATACCCACGTGGGTGATTAACAGATGAACTGAGGTCCACACTCCATTCCAGTTGGTTGCCAACCTCCATATATAGTCCACAGAACAAGGAGAAGCCTGAAGGAGGAGAGATTACTAGAAACTAACTAGTTCACTGTTGGAATAGAGAACACATGACTTATTGATATAAATTATACAAAAATCCAGACAACAATGGCATTTCAGGTAAAACAATAACCCAATGTTTATATCCCACAACAAATTAGCTAGCAACAGCAAGCTAGCAGTAACGATGTACGCTGAGTGTCGGGAAGCAAGTTCAGGGAGTGAGTGTTAAATAAATAAACGGTACATAAAACACGAAACACAAACAACGCACCGACATGAAACAGAGTCAATTACACCTGAGGAAAGAACCAGGTGAGGGACAGATACAGGGAAGGTAATCAAGGAGGTGATGGAGTCCAGGTGAGGGACAGATACAGGGAAGATAATCAAGGAGGTGATGGAGTCCAGGTGAGAGACAGATACAGGGAAGATAATCAAGGAGGTGATGGATTCCAGGTGAGGGACAGATACAGGGAAGATAATCAAGGAGATGATGGAGTCCAGGTGAGTGACAGATACAGGGAAGGTAATCAAGGAGATGATGGAGTCCAGGTGAGTGACAGATACAGGGAAGGTAATCAAGGAGGTGATGCAGTCCAGGTGAGTGTCAAGAGGCGCTGGTGCGCGGGACGATGGTGACAGGTGTGCGTAATAATCAGCAGTCTGGTGACCTAGAGGCTGGAGAGGGAGTATACGTGACACTGGCTAAATAAATGTGTTTTCGACCGATCCCTAAATGAATATCGTTTAGATGGTTTTGATATTTCAACCCGCGTGTCCTGATCACGTCTGGTGTGGACGGACAACATCAACCTGCGTGTCCTGATCACGTCTGGTGTGGACGGACAACATCAACCTGCGTGTCCTGATCACGTCTGGTGTGGACGGACAACATCAACCTGCGTGTCCTGATCACGTCTGGTGTGGACGGACAACATCAACCTGCGTGTCCTGATCACGTCTGGTGTGGACGGACAACATCAACCTGCGTGTCCTGATCGCGTCTGGTGTGGACGGACAACATCAACCCGCGTGTCCTGATCACGTCTGGTGTGGACGGACAACATCAACCTGCGTGTCCTGATCGCGTCTGGTGTGGACGGACAACATCAACCTGCGTGTCCTGATCGCGTCTGGTGTGGACGGACAACATCAACCTGCGTGTCCTGATCACGTCTGGTGTGGACGGACAACATCAACCTGCGTGTCCTGATCGCGTCTGGTGTGGACGGACAACATCAACCCGCGTGTCCTGATCGCGTCTGGTGTGGACGGACAACATCAACCCGCGTGTCCTGATCGCGTCTGGTGTGGACGGACAACATCAACCCGCGTGTCCTGATCACGTCTGGTGTGGACGGACAACATCAACCTGCGTGTCCTGATCACGTCTGGTGTGGACGGACAACATCAACCCGCGTGTCCTGATCACGTCTGGTGTGGACGGACAACATCAACCCGCGTGTCCTGATCACGTCTGGTGTGGACGGACAACATCAACCCGCGTGTCCTGATCACGTCTGGTGTGGACGGACAACATCAACCTGCGTGTCCTGATCACGTCTGGTGTGGACGGACAACATCAACCCGCGTGTCCTGATCACGTCTGGTGTGTACGGACAACATCAACCTGCGTGTCCTGATCACGTCTGGTGTGGACGGACAACATCAACCTGCGTGTCCTGATCGCGTCTGGTGTGGACGGACAACATCAACCTGCGTGTCCTGATCACGTCTGGTGTGGACGGACAACATCAACCTGCGCACGATGGCCTCTTGCTGCAACTAACCATAAATTAGTTGGTTCTCACAACGAGCATACTTCCTGTACTTCCTGTAAACAAAAGCCAACAAGGAAGATGAGGAGAGATTTATCGTGGAAGTAGAGAAGTACACACTTTAATATGACCAGTCCAGTGAAAGAAGATGTGGTCTGGAGAGATGTGGTTTGGAGAGATCTGGTCTGGAGAGATGTGGTCTGGAGAGATCTGGTCTGGAGAGATGTGGTCTGGAGAGATGTGGTCTGGAGAGATGTGGTCTGGAGAGATCTGGTCTGGAGAGATGTGGTCTGGAGAAATGTTGTCTGGAGAGATGCGGTCTGGAGAGATGTGGTCTGGAGAGATGTGGTCAAGAGATGTGGTGTGGATAGAGAAGACCAGGTAAAGTATAACAACCCGATTTTGATCCCATGGTATGAAACTCACTAGCTTGCTGGCTAGCTGAATGTGAATGGCATGTATGCTGTATGCTTTTTATATATACAGAAACCTTCCAAAGCCAAGATTCATGTGAGAACATTTGATAGAAAATTACTAGTATTTACATTTTTCAAATTTTATTTTGTTCATTGTTGAAAGTACTATATTATTTGTTCCACTACATGACCAAAAGTATGTGGACACCTGCTCTTCAACATCTCATAACAAAGTCATGGGCCTTAATATGTAGTTGGTCCCCCCCTGGCTGCTATAACAGCCTCCACTCTTCTGGGTGCACGGGGCATTGGGGGCATTGTCATTCTGAAACAGGAAAGAGCCTTCCCCAAACTGTTGCTACAAAGTTGGAAGCACAGACTCCTTTATAATATCATTGTATGTTGTAGCGTTAAGATTTCCCTTCACTGGAACGAAGGGGCCCGAACCATGAAAAACAGTCCCAGACCATTATTCCGCCACATAACTTTACAGTTGGCACTATGCATTGGGCAGGTAGCGTTCTCCTGGCGTCCACCAAACCCAGATTCGTCCGTCGGACTGCCACATGCTCTAGCGTGATTCATCACCAGAGTCCAATAGTGTCGAACTTTACACCACTCAAGCCGATGCTTGGTATTAGACATGGTGATCTTAGGCTTGTATGCGGCTGCTCGGCCATGGAAACCCATTTCACGAAGCTCCCGACGAACAGTTGTTGTGCTGACGTTGCGTCCAGAGGCAGTTTGGAACACGGTAGTGAGTGTTCCAATCGAGGACAGACGATTTTTACAAGCTACACCCTTCAGCACTTGGCAGTCCCGTTCTGTGAGCTTGTGGCTTACCACTTCGCGGCTGAGCCGTTGTTGCTCGAAAGGTGGCGCCCGATAACGGTACCACATTGAAAGTCTCTGAGCTCTTCAGTAAGGCCATTTTACTATGCACGATTTTATACACCTGTTAGCAGCGGATGTGGCAGAAATAGCAGAACTTGAAGGGGTGTCCACATACTTTTGTATATATAGTGTATTTTTTTGTTGTTGTTGTTGAATTTTCATTAATGGAAATAAAAGACTGTAAAAACAGCTGCAAGTGATTTTAATTATGTAAATCTGTTCCCAATTATGGCCTTGCATAATAGAGATACATTTGTGATCGAATACAAATAATAATAATACATCAAAATTGACTGGATTTGTACAGCGCTGTTCTGAAGATAGTCAAAGAGCTTTACAAAGTAGTGGTCCACCATCAATGTGTAGCACCCACCTGGGTGATGCACGGCGACCATTTCTGTGCCAGAATTCTCACCACACATTCGCTATGAGGTGGAGAGGTGAAAAATGATACATGGCAATTAGGAATGGGGGATGATTAGGTAGCCATGATGGAATGGGGGATGATTAGGTAGCCATGATGGAATGGGGGATGATTAGGTGGCCATGATGGAATGGGGGATGATTAGGTAGCCATGATGGAATGGGGGATGATTAGGTAGCCATGATGGAATGGGGGATGATTAGGTAGCCATGATGGAATGGGGGATGATTAGGTAGCCATGATGGAATGGGGGATGATTAGGTAGCCATGATGGAATGGGGGATGATTAGGTGGCCATGATGGAATGGGGGATGATTAGGTAGCCATGATGGAATGGGGAATGATTAGGTAGCCATGATGGAATGGAGGATGATTAGGTAGCCATGATGGAATGGGGGATGATTAGGTAGCCATGATGGAATGGGGGATGATTAGGTGGCCATGATGTAATGGGGGATGATTAGGTAGCCATGATGGAATGGGGGATGATTAGGTAGCCATGATGGAATGGGGGATGATTAGGTAGCCATGATGGAATGGGGGATGATTAGGTAGCCATGATGGAATGGGGGATGATTAGGTGGCCATGATGGAATGGGGGATGATTAGTCGGCCATGATGGAATGGGGGATGATTAGGTGGCCATGATGGAATGGGGGATGATTAGGTGGCCATGATGGAATGGGGGATGATTAGGTAGCCATGATGGAATGGGGGATGATTAGGTAGCCATGATGGAATGGGGGATGATTAGGTGGCCATGATGGAATGGGGGATGATTAGGTAGCCATGATGGAATGGGGGATGATTAGGTAGCCATGATGGAATGGGGGATGATTAGGTAGCCATGATGGAATGGGGGATGATTAGGTAGCCATGATGGAATGGGGGATGATTAGGTGGCCATGATGGAATGGGGGATGATTAGTCGGCTATGATGGAATGGGGGATGATTAGGTGGCCATGATGGAATGGGGGATGATTAGGTAGCCATGATGGAATGGGGGATGATTAGGTAGCCATGATGGAATGGGGGATGATTAGGTGGCCATGATGGAATGGGGGATGATTAGGTAGCCATGATGGAATGGGGGATGATTAGGTAGCCATGATGGAATGGGGGATGATTAGGTAGCCATGATGGAATGGGGGATGATTAGGTGGCCATGATGGAATGGGGGTTGATTAGGTAGCCATGATGGAATGTGGCCAGGTTGGTAGTTTAGCCATGACACCGGAGAGAACACTCCTAGTCTTACAATAAGTGCTTTTGAATGACCACAGAGAGTCAGGACACCCGGGTTAACATCTCATTCGAAAGACTCCAAATGTAATCAAGGTTCGAAATGATTACATTTGGCCAAATATTATATCTGTTTAGGCTTCTTGCAGTCAATTTGCAGTCTAAAAATATGTGTTGTGTTACGTTCCGGCCCCCCGCTGCTGATAGTGTACGGTTAGACAAAATCAACATGAGCGCGATGGGGAACGCAGATGCACGCGGTGCCCGGTGTAGTTAGCGTGTCAGGGGAAGAAGAGGCAGATGAAGATGATGGTTACATACATGTGGGACAAACTGGAACTTGGACCAGTCACTCAGTGTGCTCTGGTTCTTTCATTATGAGTGTGCAAACCACAAACACTATTACTACATGTTAATAGTCCTCTAGGTATCTATTGGTACTGTCGTGTCTTTGCTATCGTTAAATTGAAGACTTACTAGTTTTTATCATAGATTCCTATAATTAGGGATTACGCGACCACTTGAGTAATAGCGTAACTAATTAACTATGAATTCGAGGGCACCAGGGAAAGTTATTAGATTACAAGGTTATTATTTCCCAATATAACCTTTCCGATATTTTCCTATCTGATCAATGGTCTTCTAATTCAATTTGTATTTATTCTACCTTTCGTCAGTCTCATTCCAAACGTCGTAAATCGCTGATCTGCACGAACCCAGTCTTCACTATGAGTCATCCATACATCAATTGTCTTAAATCATTTATTTATTACTAACTAATTAATTCACAGAAATGCATAAACAAACAAACTTAAAATAGTTACATGAAATGGTGGAAGGAATATGCCCTAGTGGGCTAAACCGGCATGGCGGCTGTTAGACAAAAGGGAAAGTTGCGTTCGACTAAGAATTCACTACAGAGTCCATAATTATAACAATTGACATGCTAATCCTTACAAATGAACGCTCACTCATTCGGGAACAATTGCAATCAATATATATATAGTTACGTCCAGTGTGTGTGTCCTTGGTCGTTGGAGAGAAGTTCGTTTTGGTTGGAGTGAAGTTCTGTCTCGGTTGTGTATTGTTCAGATGGACATTCGTTAAAGAATGATTGTTTCGGCGGTTGTCTTTCTTCGCGTTCAATGATACAGAATTCCTAGCTGCAGACTAGTAATCAATATCAAAACTTGTTATTATTGGTATAAGAGTTTTAACCACGTGGGATGGTTAAAAGATTCAGCAGTCTGTTCTCAAACCTTTGTCCTCTCGTGATTGAGAGAAACATGGTCTGGATTGGTAATTTCTTAAAAGTTGTCTTTTATTCAGATAGCAGAGAGGGGTGGTCCCATGGTCTCTGACCGAACTGGCTCAGGGGCGGTCCTTGGATTTAGTTCAAATACAACCGGGAGTTGTATTTCCTTCATTAAACAGTTCAACATCATATTACACAATTATACAAACAGTATCATACTCACTCATTCATTTTATACAACACACAGATGTAAACTTCATATCTGAGGTTATTATATAAACAGCGGTATGGTAATGTGGGCCCACAGTCTCTCCTGAGTTTCTCACATGGTGACCAATGGACATGTTAATAGCTGGACTCCCCACCGGCCTTTAATACTTTTTCCGGAACATGAAATCTGTTCGTACCTCAAGTTCTGTGAGGTGGAAGAGAATTCCTTTGTCCTGAAAGTTTACTCTCTCTCTTAATACTGTTTAGCCATGAGGAGATCCTCAGGAATTTACAACGTCTCTCTGTGATCACAGCATGGGTTGAAGGAGCAAAGGGGGAGGCAGGGAGAGGGGGATGGGGTTTGCTATACCCACGCAGGCAACGTCATGACAGTACAACATGTTAATATTCCTCTAGGTATCTATTAGTACATGTTAATAGTCCTCTAGGTATCTATTAGTACATGTTAATAGTCCTCTAGGTATCTATTAGTACATGTTAATAGTCCTCTAGGTATCTATTAGTACATGTTAATAGTCCTCTAGGTATCTATTAGTACATGTTAATAGTCCTCTAGGTATCTATTAGTACAACATGTTAATATTCCTCTAGGTATCTATTAGTACAACATGTTAATAGTCCTCTAGGTATCTATTAGTACATGTTAATAGTCCTCTAGGTATCTATTGGTACAACATGTTAATAATCCTCTAGGTATCTATTAGTACAACATGTTAATATTCCTCTAGGTATCTATTAGTACATGTTAATAGTCCTTTAGGTATCTATTAGTACATGTTAATAGTCCTCTAGGTATCTATTGGTACATGTTAATAGTCCTCTAGGTATCTATTAGTACAACATGCTAATATTCCTCTAGGTATCTATTAGTACAACATGTTAATAGTCCTCTAGGTATCTATTAGTACATGTTAATAGTCCTCTAGGTATCTATTAGTACATGTTAATAGTCCTCTAGGTATCTATTGGTACATGTTAATAGTCCTCTAGGTATCTATTAGTACAACATGTTAATATTCCTCTAGGTATCTATTAGTACATGTTAATAGTCCTCTAGGTATCTATTAGTACATGTTAATAGTCCTCTAGGTATCTATTAGTACATGTTAATAGTCCTCTAGGTATCTATTAGTACATGTTAATAGTCCTCTAGGTATCTATTAGTACATGTTAATAGTCCTCTAGGTATCTATTAGTACATGTTAATAGTCCTCTAGGTATCTATTAGTACATGTTAATAGTCCTCTAGGTATCTATTAGTACATGTTAATAGTCCTCTAGGTATCTATTAGTACATGTTAATATACCTCTAGGTATCTATTAGTACATGTTAATAGTCCTCTAGGTATCTATTGGTACAACATGTTAATATTCCTCTAGGTATCTATTAGTACATGTTAATAGTCCTCTAGGTATCTATTAGTACATGTTAATAGTCCTCTAGGTATCTATTAGTACATGTTAATAGTCCTCTAGGTATCTATTTGTACATGTTAATATACCTCTAGGTATCTATTAGTACATGTTAATCGTCCTCTAGGTATCTATTAGTACATGTTAATAGTCCTCTAGGTATCTTTTAGTACATGTTAATAGTCCTCTAGGTATCTATTAGTACATGTTAATATACCTCTAGGTATCTATTAGTACATGTTAATAGTCCTCTAGGTATCTATTAGTACATGTTAATAGTCCTCTAGGTATCTATTAGTACATGTTAATAGTCCTCTAGGTATCTATTGGTACAACATGTTAATATTCCTCTAGGTATCTATTAGTACATGTTAATAGTCCTCTAGGTATCTATTAGTACATGTTAATAGTCCTCTAGGTATCTATTAGTACATGTTAATATTCCTCTAGGTATCTATTAGTACAACATGTTAATATTCCTCTAGGTATCTATTGGTACAACATGTTAATATTCCTCTAGGTATCTATTAGTACATGTTAATATTCCTCTAGGTATCTATTAGTACATGTTAATATTCCTCTAGGTATCTATTAGTACAACATGTTAATAGTCCTCTAGGTATCTATTAGTACATGTTAATAGTCCTCTAGGTATCTATTAGTACAACATGTTAATAGTCCTCTAGGTATCTATTAGTACATGTTAATAGTCCTCTAGGTATCTATTAGTACATGTTAATAGTCCTCTAGGTATCTATTAGTACAACATGTTAATAGTCCTCTAGGTATCTATTAGTACATGTTAATAGTCCTCTAGGTATCTATTAGTACATGTTAATATTCCTCCAGGTTTCTATTAGAGGACGTACAGACAGGTCACACAGACAGTTTGGAGAGGACATACAGACAGGTCACACAGACAGTTTGGAGAGGGAGAGAGGGGAGACTGAGGGATGTGGACTGGTCAGACAGGACAGGAGACTGAGGGATGTGTACAGGGAGAGAGAGGTCAGACAGGACAGGATACTGAGGGATGTAGACAGGTCAGACAGGATACTGAGGGATGTGGACAGGGTGAGAGAGGTCAGACAGGACAGGATACTGAGGGATGTAGATAGGTCAGACAGGACAGTAGACTTAGGGATGTGAACAGGGAGAGAGAGGAGGAGACAGGGGGGTAGGCAAGAGAATGGTCGTGGACAGGCTAAAGGTCAAAACCAGATCAGAGTCCAGGAGGTACAGAGTGGCAGACAGGCTCGAGGTCAAGGTAGGCAGAATGGTAAGGCAGGCGGGTACAGAGTCCAGAATACAGGCAAGGGTCAAAACTGGGAGTACTAGAACAAGGAGAATAGCAAAGGCAGGAGAACGGGGAAAAACCCCTGGATGACTTGGAAACATACAAGACGAACTGGCACAGAGAGACAGGAAACACAGGGATAATTACACTGGTACAGGGAGACAGGAAACACAGGGATAAATACACTGGCACAGAGAGACAGGAAACACAGGGATAAATACACTGGTACAGGGAGACAGGAAACACAGGGATAAATACACTGGTACAGAGAGACAGGAAACACAGGGATAAATACACTGGTACAGAGAGACAGGAAACACATGGATAAATACACTGGCACAGAGAGACAGGAAACACAGGGATAAATACACTGGTACAGAGAGACAGGAAACACAGGGATAAATACACTGGTACAGAGAGACAGGAAACACAGGGATAAATACACTGGTACAGAGAGACAGGAAACACAGGGATAAATACACTGGTACAGAGAGACAGGAAACACAGGGATAAATACACTGGTACAGAGAGACAGGAAACACAGGGATAAATACACTGGTACAGAGAGACAGGAAACACAGGGATAAATACACTGGCACAGAGAGACAGGAAACACAGGGATAAATACACTGGTACAGAGAGACAGGAAACACAGGGATAAATACACTGGCACAGAGAGACAGGAAACACAGGGATAAATACACTGGTACAGAGAGACAGGAAACACAGGGATAAATACACTGGTACAGAGAGACAGGAAACACAGGGATAAATACACTGGCAGAGAGAGACAGGAAACACAGGGATAAATACACTGGTACAGTGAGACAGGAAACACAGGGATAAATACACTGGTACAGAGAGACAGGAAACACAGGGATAAATACACTGGTACAGAGAGACAGGAAACACAGGGATAAATACACTGGTACAGAGAGACAGGAAACACAGGGATAAATACACTGGTACAGAGAGACAGGAAACACAGGGATAAATACACTGGTACAGAGAGACAGGAAACACAGGGATAAATACACTGGTACAGTGAGACAGGAAACACAGGGATAAATACACTGGTACAGAGAGACAGGAAACACAGGGATAAATACACTGGTACAGAGAGACAGGAAACACAGGGATAAATACACTGGTACAGAGAGACAGGAAACACAGGGATAAATACACTGGTACAGAGAGACAGGAAACACAGGGATAAATACACTGGTACAGAGAGACAGGAAACACAGGGATAAATACACTGGACAGAGAGACAGGAAACACAGGGATAAATACACTGGTACAGAGAGACAGGAAACACAGGGATAAATACACTGGCACAGAGAGACAGGAAACACAGGGATAAATACACTGGCACAGAGAGACAGGAAACACAGGGATAAATACACTGGTACAGAGAGACAGGAAACACAGGGATAAATACACTGGTACAGAGAGACAGGAAACACAGGGATAAATACACTGGTACAGAGAGACAGGAAACACAGGGATAAATACACTGGTACAGAGAGACAGGAAACACAGGGATAAATACACTGGTACAGAGAGACAGGAAACACAGGGATAAATACACTGGCACAGAGAGACGGGAAACACAGTAACATTCGCATTAGCTTCAGCATTGGCTTTACCAATAACATTAGTTTCAGCATTGGCTTTACCAATAACATTAGCATTAGCTTCAGCATTGGCTTTACCAATAACATTAGCATTAGCTTCAGCATTGGCTTTACCAATAACATTAGTTTCAGCATTGGCTTTACCAATAACATTAGCATTAGCTTCAGCATTGGCTTTACCAATAACATTAGCATTAGCTTCAGCATTGGCTTTACCAATAACATTAGCATTAGCTTCAGCATTGGCTTTACCAATAACATTAGTTTCAGCATTGGCCTTACCAATAACATTAGCATTAGCTTCAGCATTGGCTTTACCAATAACATTAGCATTAGCTTCAGCATTGGCTTTACCAATAACATTAGCATTAGTTTCAGCATTGGCTTTACCAATAACATTAGCATTAGTTTCAGCATTGGCTTTACCAATAACATTAGTTTCAGCATTGGCTTTACCAATAACATTAGCATTAGCTTCAGCATTGGCTTTACCAATAACATTAGCATTAGCTTCAGCATTGGCTTTACCAATAACATTAGCATTAGTTTCAGCATTGGCTTTACCAATAACATTAGCATTAGTTTCAGCATTGGCTTTACCAATAACATTAGTTTCAGCATTGGCTTTACCAATAACATTAGCATTAGCTTCAGCATTGGCTTTACCAATAACATTAGCATTAGCTTCAGCATTGGCTTTACCAATAACATTAGCATTAGTTTCAGCATTGGCTTTACCAATAACATTAGTTTCAGCATTGGCTTTACCAATAACATTAGCATTAGCTTCAGCATTGGCTTTACCAATAACATTAGCATTAGCTTCAGCATTGGCTTTACCAATAACATTAGTTTCAGCATTGGCTTTACCAATAACATTAGCATTAGCTTCAGCATTGGCTTTACCAATAACATTAGCATTAGCTTCAGCATTGGCTTTACCAATAACATTAGCATTAGTTTCAGCATTGGCTTTACCAATATAATTAGCATTAGCTTCAGCATTGGCTTTACCAATAACATTAGCATTAGCTTCAGCATTGGCTTTACCAATAACATTAGCATTAGCTTCAGCATTGGCTTTACCAATAACATTAGTTTCAGCATTGGCTTTACCAATAACATTAGCATTAGCTTCAGCATTGGCTTTACCAATAACATTAGCATTAGCTTCAGCATTGGCTTTACCAATAACATTAGTTTCAGCATTGGCTTTACCAATAACATTAGCATTAGCTTCAGCATTGGCTTTACCAATAACATTAGCATTAGCTTCAGCATTGGCTTGAATTATAGTCATTTGCATTGGTATCAGTATTCGCTTTAGCATGATCTTTGGTATTCACTTTGAAAATACAGTAAGGTAGAGAAGCATTAGCATTAGCTTAAGCGTTTACATAGAGTAAAATAGAGCGAAAGTGAATCCATGCTTAGCTCTGGGTGAACATCCTCCACACAGAAAAAAAATTACTCCTATTTCTGCAAGAAAAGAGAAAATTGTTGTTCGATGAAACAACCATAAAACCTCATGAATGACTGAAAACGCAATTATGCCTTCTGTTTCTGTCTGTGTGTGTGTGTGTGTGTGTGTGTGTGTGTGTGTGTGTGTGTGTGTGTGTGTGTGTGTGTGTGTGTGTGTGTGTGTGTGTGTGTGTGTGTGTGTGTGTGTGTGTGTGTGTGTGTGTGTGTGTGTGTGTAGCTGCAACATCATCATAATGAGTGGAAGCCAATTATTCATCTCCTATAATGACAGGAAGAAAATTAATTATCTGGTTCACCCACACACCCACACCCACACCCACACCCACACACACACACACACACACACACACACACACACACACACACACACACACACACACACACATCTCAGCTGAATGTTGACCTACCTCCTTATTTACAGCGTTATTGTTGCTATATTATAATACAGGAACTCATTATGTTCTAACTTATTGATTATATATTCACTTCCGGGTTGGAGCGAGCGGTCGCATTCGCACTTTGGTCCGCAGGTAGTATAACTTTTCATTACATTTCATTACATTCAATTATAGTACAACGGTTTGATTTGTCTAATCTTAGCAATTTCTTCTTAGCTAGCTACATAGCCGTCTTTGTATCAAAAATAATTGCGTAATTATCGTATTACGTCATCCTAACGCAGTCCACACTGCTATCTGCCCAGCAGCTAGCCAGCTAGCAAACGTCCACCGTCTACCGAATAGCAGCACTGTAGCAACTATTACACTCAACTGAACGACTTGATTAGTGTAGTGTTAGCTAGCTACATAGTTGTCTTTGCTGTCTTCGTATCCAAGATAATTGTGTAGTTTAGAGTGTGTAGTTTTAGAGTGATTATCTTAATTTACCGAGGTTAGCTAGCCAGCTATTTGTCGTCCTTAACATAGGAGACACTGCTAGCTAGCCAACAGCTAGCCAACGTCTACCGAATAGAACTTCCGCACTCAACAACCCGGTCGCATTCCGCTTCGCTCCACAGGTAGTATCACATTTTCATTTCATTTCATTACAGTACAACGGTTGGATTTGTTTGATCGTAGCTAGCTACACAGCTAGCTACATAGCCGTCTTTGTATCAAAGATAATTGTGTAGTCTAGAGCGATTTTCTAGGTTAGCTAGCCAGCTACTGTCGTTCTTTTAACGCAACGTAACGTAATCAACACTGCTAGCTAGCCAGCTAGCCCCCGAATAGCAGCACTGTAGAAACTATTACACTCAACGGAACGACTTGATTAGTGTAGTGTCAACAACGCAGCCACTGCCAGCTAGCCTACAAAGTCAACAACGCAGCCACTGCCAGCTAGCCTACTTCAGCAGTACTGTATCATCTTAATCATTCTAGTCAATAAGATTCTTGCTACGTAAGCTTAACTTTCTGAACATTCGAGACGCGTAGTCCACTTGTCATTCCAATCTCCTTTGCATTAGCTTAGTCTCTTCTGTAGCCTGTCAACTATGTGTCTGTCTATCCCTGTTCTCTCCTCTCTGCACAGACCATACAAACGCTCCACACCGCGTGGCCGCGGCCACCCTAATCTGGTGGTCCCAGCACGCACGACCCACGTGGAGTTCCAGGTCTCCGGTAGCCTCTGGAACTGCCGATCTGCGGCCAACAAGGCAGAGTTCATCTCAGCCTATGCCTCCCTCCAGTCCCTCGACTTCTTGGCACTGACGGAAACATGGATCACCACAGATAACACTGCTACTCCTACTGCTCTCTCTTCGTCCGCCCACGTGTTCTCGCACACCCCGAGAGCTTCTGGTCAGCGGGGTGGTGGCACCGGGATCCTCATCTCTCCCAAGTGGTCATTCTCTCTTTCTCCCCTTACCCATCTGTCTATCGCCTCCTTTGAATTCCATGCTGTCACAGTTACCAGCCCTTTCAAGCTTAACATCCTTATCATTTATCGCCCTCCAGGTTCCCTCGGAGAGTTCATCAATGAGCTTGATGCCTTGATAAGCTCCTTTCCTGAGGACGGCTCACCTCTCACAGTTCTGGGCGACTTTAACCTCCCCACGTCTACCTTTGACTCATTCCTCTCTGCCTCCTTCTTTCCACTCCTCTCCTCTTTTGACCTCACCCTCTCACCTTCCCCCCCTACTCACAAGGCAGGCAATACGCTCGACCTCATCTTTACTAGATGCTGTTCTTCCACTAACCTCATTGCAACTCCCCTCCAAGTCTCCGACCACTACCTTGTATCCTTTTCCCTCTCGCTCTCATCCAACACTTCCCACACTGCCCCTACTCGGATGGTATCGCGCCGTCCCAACCTTCGCTCTCTCTCCCCCGCTACCCTCTCCTCTTCCATCCTATCATCTCTTCCCTCTGCTCAAACCTTCTCCAACCTATCTCCTGATTCTGCCTCCTCAACCCTCCTCTCCTCCCTTTCTGCATCCTTTGATTCTCTATGTCCCCTATCCTCCAGGCCGGCTCGGTCCTCCCCTCCCGCTCCGTGGCTCGACGACTCACTGCGAGCTCACAGAACAGGGCTCCGGGCAGCCGAGCGGAAATGGAGGAAAACTCGCCTCCCTGCGGACCTGGCATCCTTTCACTCCCTCCTCTCTACATTTTCCTCTTCTGTCTCTGCTGCTAAAGCCACTTTCTACCACTCTAAATTCCAAGCATCTGCCTCTAACCCTAGGAAGCTCTTTGCCACCTTCTCCTCCCTCCTGAATCCTCCCCCCCCCCCCTCCTCCCTCTCTGCAGATGACTTCGTCAACCATTTTGAAAAGAAGGTCGACGACATCCGATCTTTGTTTGCTAAGTCAAACGACACCGCTGGTTCTGCTCACACTGCCCTACCCTGTGCTCTGACCTCTTTCTCCCCTCTCTCTCCAGATGAAATCTCGCGTCTTGTGACGGCCGGCCGCCCAACAACCTGCCCGCTTGACCCTATCCCCTCCTCTCTTCTCCAGACCATTTCCGGAGACCTTCTCCCTTACCTCACCTCGCTCATCAACTCATCCCTGACCGCTGGCTACGTCCCTTCCGTCTTCAAGAGAGCGAGAGTTGCACCCCTTCTGAAAAAACCTACACTCGATCCCTCCGATGTCAACAACTACAGACCAGTATCCCTTCTTTCTTTTCTCTCCAAAACTCTTGAACGTGCCGTCCTTGGCCAGCTCTCCCGCTATCTCTCTCAGAATGACCTTCTTGATCCAAATCAGTCAGGTTTCAAGACTAGTCATTCAACTGAGACTGCTCTTCTCTGTATCACGGAGGCGCTCCGCACTGCTAAAGCTAACTCTCTCTCCTCTGCTCTCATCCTTCTAGACCTATCGGCTGCCTTCGATACTGTGAACCATCAGATCCTCCTCTCCACCCTCTCCGAGTTGGGCATCTCCGGCGCGGCCCACGCTTGGATTGCGTCCTACCTGACAGGTCGCTCCTACCAGGTGGCGTGGCGAGAATCTGTCTCCTCACCACGTGCTCTCACCACTGGTGTCCCCCAGGGCTCTGTTCTAGGCCCTCTCCTATTCTCGCTATACACCAAGTCACTTGGCTCTGTCATAACCTCACATGGTCTCTCCTATCATTGCTATGCAGACGACACACAACTAATCTTCTCCTTTCCCCCTTCTGATGACCAGGTGGCGAATCGCATCTCTGCATGTCTGGCAGACATATCAGTGTGGATGACGGATCACCACCTCAAGCTGAACCTCGGCAAGACGGAGCTGCTCTTCCTCCCGGGGAAGGACTGCCCGTTCCATGATCTCGCCATCACGATTGACAACTCCATTGTGTCCTCCTCCCAGAGCGCTAAGAACCTTGGCGTGATCCTGGACAACACCCTGTCGTTCTCAACTAACATCAAGGCGGTGGCCCGTTCCTGTAGGTTCATGCTCTACAACATCCGCAGAGTACGACCCTGCCTCACACAGGAAGCGGCGCAGGTCCTAATCCAGGCACTTGTCATCTCCCGTCTGGATTACTGCAACTCGCTGTTGGCTGGGCTCCCTGCCTGTGCCATTAAACCCCTACAACTCATCCAGAACGCCGCAGCCCGTCTGGTGTTCAACCTTCCCAAGTTCTCTCACGTCACCCCGCTCCTCCGCTCTCTCCACTGGCTTCCAGTTGAAGCTCGCATCCGCTACAAGACCATGGTGCTTGCCTACGGAGCTGTGAGGGGAACGGCACCTCAGTACCTCCAGGCTCTGATCAGGCCCTACACCCAAACAAGGGCACTGCGTTCATCCACCTCTGGCCTGCTCGCCTCCCTACCACTGAGGAAGTACAGTTCCCGCTCAGCCCAGTCAAAACTGTTCGCTGCTCTGGCCCCCCAATGGTGGAACAAACTCCCTCACGACGCCAGGACAGCGGAGTCAATCACCACCTTCCAGAGACACCTGAAACCCCACCTCTTTAAGGAATACCTAGGATAGGATAAAGTAATCCCCCCCCCCCCCCCCCCCTCCCCCCTTAAAAGATTTAGATGCACTATTGTAAAGTGGCTGTTCCACTGGATGTCATAAGGTGAATGCACCAATTTGTAAGTCGCTCTGGATAAGAGCGTCTGCTAAATGACTTAAATGTAAAATTATAGCTTACAGGGAAACACACTAATATATAATTATTTAAGTCCTAATTAATTTCTAATTAAAATAATGCAAAACATGAATGCCCTTCCTTGCATGGCTTTGTGAGCAGTGACTTGTTAAGTCTGGATACAGGCAGTCCTCTACGGTACTGTAGTTATAGTCTGAATACAGGCAGTCCTCTACGGTACTGTAGTTATGGTCTGAATACAGGCAGTCCTCTACGGTACTGTAGTTACAGTGGCTGTTCCACTGGATGTCATTAGGTGAATGCACCAATTTGTAAGTCGCTCTGGATAAGAGCGTCTGCTAAATGACTTAAATGTAAATGTAATAGTCTGAATACAGGCAGTCCTCTACTGTACTGTAGTTATAGTCTGGATACAGGCAGTCCTCTACGGTACTGTAGTTATGGTCTGGATACAGGCAGTCCTCTACGGTACTGTAGTTATAGTCTGGATACAGGCAGTCCTCTACTGTACTGTAGTTATGGTCTGGATACAGGCAGTCCTCTACGGTACTGTAGTTATGGTCTGGGTACAGGCAGTCCTCTACGGTACTGTAGTTATGGTCTGGATACAGGCAGTCCTCTACGGTACTGTAGTTATGGTCTGGATACAGGCAGTCCTCTACTGTACTGTAGTTATGGTCTGGGTACAGGCAGTCCTCTACTGTACTGTAGTTATGGTCTGGATACAGGCAGTCCTCTACGGTACTGTAGTTATGGTCTGGATACAGGCAGTCCTCTACTGTACTGTAGTTATGGTCTGGATACAGGCAGTCCTCTACTGTACTGTAGTTATGGTCTGGGTACAGGCAGTCCTCTACTGTACTGTAGTTATGGTCTGGATACAGGCAGTCCTCTACTGTAATGTAATTATGGTCTGGATACAGGCAGTCCTCTACGGTACTGTAGTTATGGTCTGGATTAAGGCAGTCCTCTACGGTACTGTAGTTATGGTCTGGATAAAGGCAGTCCTCTACGGTACTGTAGTTATGGTCTGGATACAGGCAGTCCTCTACGGTACTGTAGTTATGGTCTGGATACAGGCAGTCCTCTACGGTACTGTAGTTATGGTCTGGATACAGGCAGTCCTCTACGGTACTGTAGTTATGGTCTGGATACAGGCAGTCCTCTACTGTACTGTAGTTATGGTCTGGATACAGGCAGTCCTCTACGGTACTGTAGTTATAGTCTGGGTACAGGCAGTCCTCTACGGTACTGTAGTTATAGTCTGGATACAGGCAGTCCTCTACGGTACTGTAGTTATGGTCTGGATACAGGCAGTCCTCTACGGTACTGTAGTTATGGTCTGGATACAGGCAGTCCTCTACGGTACTGTAGTTATGGTCTGGATACAGGCAGTCCTCTACTGTACTGTAGTTATGGTCTGGATACAGGCAGTCCTCTACGGTACTGTAGTTATAGTCTGGGTACAGGCAGTCCTCTACGGTACTGTAGTTATAGTCTGGATACAGGCAGTCCTCTACTGTACTGTAGTTATGGTCTGGATAAAGGCAGTCCTCTACGGTACTCTAGTTATGGTCTGGATACAGGCAGTCCTCTACGGTACTGTAGTTATAGTCTGGATACAGGCAGTCCTCTACGGTACTGTAGTTATAGTCTGGGTACAGGCAGTCCTCTACGGTACTGTAGTTATAGTCTGGATACAGGCAGTCCTCTACTGTACTGTAGTTATGGTCTGGATACAGGCAGTCCTCTACGGTACTGTAGTTATGGTCTGGATTAAGGCAGTCCTCTACTGTACTGTAGTTATGGTCTGGGTACAGGCAGTCCTCTACGGTACTGTAGTTATAGTCTGGATACAGGCAGTCCTCTACGGTACTGTAGTTATGGTCTGGATACAGGCAGTCCTCTACGGTACTGTAGTTATAGTCTGGATACAGGCAGTCCTCTACGGTACTGTAGTTATGGTCTGGGTACAGGCAGTCCTCTACGGTACTGTAGTTATGGTCTTGATACAGGCAGTCCTCTACTGTACAGTAGTTATGGTCTGGATACAGGCAGTCCTCTACGGTACTGTAGTTATGGTCTGGATACAGGCAGTCCTCTACGGTACTGTAGTTATAGTCTGGATACAGGCAGTCCTCTACTGTACTGTAGTTATGGTCTGGGTACAGGCAGTCCTCTACGGTACTGTAGTTATAGTCTGGATACAGGCAGTCCTCTACTGTACTGTAGTTATAGTCTGGATACAGGCAGTCCTCTACGGTACTGTAGTTATGGTCTGGATACAGGCAGTCCTCTACAATACTGTAGTTATGGTCTGGATACAGGCAGACCGGCAGTCCTCTACGGTACTGTAGTTATGGTCTGGATACAGGCAGTCCTCTACGGTACTGTAGTTATGGTCTGGATACAGGCAGTCCTCTACTGTACTGTAGTTATGGTCTAGATACAGGCAGTCCTCTACGGTACTGTAGTTATGGTCTGGATACAGGCAGTCCTCTACTGTACTGTAGTTATGGTCTGGGTACAGGCAGTCCTCTACTGTACTGTAGTTATGGTCTGGATACAGGCAGTCCTCTACGGTACTGTAGTTATGGTCTGGATACAGGCAGTCCTCTACTGTAATGTAGTTATGGTCTGGATACAGGCAGTCCTCTACTGTACTGTAGTTATGGTCTGGATACAGGCAGTCCTCTACTGTACTGTAGTTATGGTCTGGGTACAGGCAGTCCTCTACGGTACTGTAGTTATGGTCTGGATACAGGCAGTCCTCTACTGTACTGTAGTTATGGTCTGGATACAGGCAGTCCTCTACAGTACTGTAGTTATGGTCTGGATACAGGCAGTCCTCTACGGTACTGTAGTTATGGTCTGGATACAGGCAGTCCTCTACTGTACTGTAGTTATAGTCTGGATACAGGCAGTCCTCTACGGTACTGTAGTTATGGTCTGGGTACAGGCAGTCCTCTACTGTACTGTAGTTATAGTCTGGATACAGGCAGTCCTCTACGGTACTGTAGTTATAGTCTGGATACAGGCAGTCCTCTACGGTACTGTAGTTATGGTCTGGGTACAGGCAGTCCTCTACAGTACTGTAGTTATGGTCTGGATACAGGCAGTCCTCTACGGTACTGTAGTTATAGTCTGGGTACAGGCAGTCCTCTACGGTACTGTAGTTATGGTCTGGATACAGGCAGTCCTCTACGGTACTGTAGTTATGGTCTGGATACAGGCAGTCCTCTACTGTACTGTAGTTATGGTCTGGATACAGGCAGTCCTCTACGGTACTGTAGTTATGGTCTGGATACAGGCAGTCCTCTACTGTACTGTAGTTATGGTCTGGATACAGGCAGTCCTCTACGGTACTGTAGTTATAGTCTGGATACAGGCAGTCCTCTACGGTACTGTAGTTATAGTCTGGGTACAGGCAGTCCTCTACTGTACTGTAGTTATGGTCTGGATACAGGCAGTCCTCTACGGTACTGTAGTTATAGTCTGGATACAGGCAGTCCTCTACTGTACTGTAGTTATGGTCTGGATAAAGGCAGTCCTCTACGGTACTGTAGTTATGGTCTGGATACAGGCAGTCCTCTACGGTACTGTAGTTATAGTCTGGATACAGGCAGTCCTCTACGGTACTGTAGTTATGGTCTGGGTACAGGCAGTCCTCTACAGTACTGTAGTTATAGTCTGGATACAGGCAGTCCTCTACTGTACTGTAGTTATGGTCTGGATACAGGCAGTCCTCTACGGTACTGTAGTTATGGTCTGGATTAAGGCAGTCCTCTACTGTACTGTAGTTATGGTCTGGGTACAGGCAGTCCTCTACGGTACTGTAGTTATAGTCTGGATACAGGCAGTCCTCTACTGTACTGTAGTTATGGTCTGGGTACAGGCAGTCCTCTACTGTACTGTAGTTATGGTCTGGATACAGGCAGTCCTCTACGGTACTGTAGTTATGGTCTGGATACAGGCAGTCCTCTACTGTAATGTAGTTATGGTCTGGATACAGGCAGTCCTCTACTGTACTGTAGTTATGGTCTGGATACAGGCAGTCCTCTACTGTACTGTAGTTATGGTCTGGGTACAGGCAGTCCTCTACGGTACTGTAGTTATGGTCTGGATACAGGCAGTCCTCTACTGTACTGTAGTTATGGTCTGGATACAGGCAGTCCTCTACAGTACTGTAGTTATGGTCTGGATACAGGCAGTCCTCTACGGTACTGTAGTTATGGTCTGGATACAGGCAGTCCTCTACTGTACTGTAGTTATAGTCTGGATACAGGCAGTCCTCTACGGTACTGTAGTTATGGTCTGGGTACAGGCAGTCCTCTACTGTACTGTAGTTATAGTCTGGATACAGGCAGTCCTCTACGGTACTGTAGTTATAGTCTGGATACAGGCAGTCCTCTACGGTACTGTAGTTATGGTCTGGGTACAGGCAGTCCTCTACAGTACTGTAGTTATGGTCTGGATACAGGCAGTCCTCTACGGTACTGTAGTTATGGTCTGGGTACAGGCAGTCCTCTACTGTACTGTAGTTATAGTCTGGATACAGGCAGTCCTCTACGGTACTGTAGTTATAGTCTGGATACAGGCAGTCCTCTACGGTACTGTAGTTATGGTCTGGGTACAGGCAGTCCTCTACTGTACTGTAGTTATGGTCTGGATACAGGCAGTCCTCTACGGTACTGTAGTTATGGTCTGGATACAGGCAGTCCTCTACGGTACTGTAGTTATAGTCTGGGTACAGGCAGTCCTCTACTGTACTGTAGTTATGGTCTGGATACAGGCAGTCCTCTACGGTACTGTAGTTATAGTCTGGATACAGGCAGTCCTCTACTGTACTGTAGTTATGGTCTGGATAAAGGCAGTCCTCTACGGTACTGTAGTTATGGTCTGGATACAGGCAGTCCTCTACGGTACTGTAGTTATAGTCTGGATACAGGCAGTCCTCTACGGTACTGTAGTTATAGTCTGGGTACAGGCAGTCCTCTACAGTACTGTAGTTATAGTCTGGATACAGGCAGTCCTCTACTGTACTGTAGTTATGGTCTGGATACAGGCAGTCCTCTACGGTACTGTAGTTATGGTCTGGATTAAGGCAGTCCTCTACTGTACTGTAGTTATGGTCTGGGTACAGGCAGTCCTCTACGGTACTGTAGTTATAGTCTGGATACAGGCAGTCCTCTACGGTACTGTAGTTATGGTCTGGATACAGGCAGTCCTCTACGGTACTGTAGTTATAGTCTGGATACAGGCAGTCCTCTACGGTACTGTAGTTATGGTCTGGGTACAGGCAGTCCTCTACGGTACTGTAGTTATGGTCTTGATACAGGCAGTCCTCTACTGTACTGTAGTTATGGTCTGGATACAGGCAGTCCTCTACGGTACTGTAGTTATGGTCTGGATACAGGCAGTCCTCTACGGTACTGTAGTTATAGTCTGGATACAGGCAGTCCTCTACTGTACTGTAGTTATGGTCTGGGTACAGGCAGTCCTCTACGGTACTGTAGTTATGGTCTGGATACAGGCAGTCCTCTACTGTACTGTAGTTATAGTCTGGATACAGGCAGTCCTCTACGGTACTGTAGTTATGGTCTGGATACAGGCAGTCCTCTACAATACTGTAGTTATGGTCTGGATACAGGCAGACCGGCAGTCCTCTACGGTACTGTAGTTATGGTCTGGATACAGGCAGTCCTCTACGGTACTGTAGTTATGGTCTGGATACAGGCAGTCCTCTACTGTACTGTAGTTATGGTCTGGATACAGGCAGTCCTCTACGGTACTGTAGTTATGGTCTGGATACAGGCAGTCCTCTACTGTAATGTAGTTATGGTCTGGATACAGGCAGTCCTCTACTGTACTGTAGTTATGGTCTGGATACAGGCAGTCCTCTACTGTACTGTAGTTATGGTCTGGGTACAGGCAGTCCTCTACGGTACTGTAGTTATGGTCTGGATACAGGCAGTCCTCTACTGTACTGTAGTTATGGTCTGGATACAGGCAGTCCTCTACGGTACTGTAGTTATGGTCTGGATACAGGCAGTCCTGTACGGTACTGTAGTTATGGTCTGGATACAGGCAGTCCTCTACTGTACTGTAGTTATAGTCTGGATACAGGCAGTCCTCTACGGTACTGTAGTTATGGTCTGGGTACAGGCAGTCCTCTACTGTACTGTAGTTATAGTCTGGATACAGGCAGTCCTCTACGGTACTGTAGTTATAGTCTGGATACAGGCAGTCCTCTACGGTACTGTAGTTATGGTCTGGGTACAGGCAGTCCTCTACGGTACTGTAGTTATGGTCTGGATACAGGCAGTCCTATACTGTAATGTAGTTATGGTCTGGATACAGGCAGTCCTCTACGGTACTGTAGTTATGGTCTGGATACAGGCAGTCCTCTACGGTACTGTAGTTATGGTCTGGGTACAGGCAGTCCTCTACTGTACTGTAGTTATGGTCTGGATACAGGCAGTCCTCTACGGTACTGTAGTTATGGTCTGGATACAGGCAGTCCTCTACTGTACTGTAGTTATGGTCTGGATACAGGCAGTCCTCTACTGTACTGTAGTTATAGTCTGGATACAGGCAGTCCTCTACTGTACTGTAGTTATGGTCTGGATACAGGCAGTCCTCTACTGTAATGTAATTATGGTCTGGATACAGGCAGTCCTCTACTGTACTGTAGTTATGGTCTGGATACAGGCAGTCCTCTACGGTACTGTAGTTATGGTCTGGATACAGGCAGTCCTCTACGGTACTGTAGTTATGGTCTGGATACAGGCAGTCCTCTACTGTACTGTAGTTATGGTCTGGATACAGGCAGTCCTCTACTGTACTGTAGTTATGGTCTGGATACAGGCAGTCCTCTACTGTACTGTAGTTATAGTCTGGATACAGGCAGTCCTCTACTGTACTGTAGTTATGGTCTGGATACAGGCAGTCCTCTACGGTACTGTAGTTATGGTCTGGATACAGGCAGTCCTCTACGGTACTGTAGTTATAGTCTGGATACAGGCAGTCCTCTACTGTAATGTAATTATGGTCTGGATACAGGCAGTCCTCTACTGTACTGTAGTTATGGTCTGGGTACAGGCAGTCCTCTACGGTACTGTAGTTATGGTCTTGATACAGGCAGTCCTCTACGGTACTGTAGTTATGGTCTGGATTAAGGCAGTCCTCTACGGTACTGTAGTTATGGTCTGGATACAGGCAGACCGGCAGTCCTCTACGGTACTGTAGTTATGGTCTGGATACAGGCAGTCCTCTACGGTACTCTAGTTATGGTCTGGATACAGGCAGTCCTCTACTGTACTGTAGTTATGGTCTAGATACAGGCAGTCCTCTACGGTACTGTAGTTATGGTCTGGATACAGGCAGTCCTCTACTGTACTGTAGTTATGGTCTGGGTACAGGCAGTCCTCTACTGTACTGTAGTTATGGTCTGGATACAGGCAGTCCTCTACGGTACTGTAGTTATGGTCTGGATACAGGCAGTCCTCTACTGTAATGTAGTTATGGTCTGGATACAGGCAGTCCTCTACTGTACTGTAGTTATGGTCTGGATACAGGCAGTCCTCTACTGTACTGTAGTTATGGTCTGGGTACAGGCAGTCCTCTACGGTACTGTAGTTATGGTCTGGATACAGGCAGTCCTCTACTGTACTGTAGTTATGGTCTGGATACAGGCAGTCCTCTACGGTACTGTAGTTATGGTCTGGATACAGGCAGTCCTGTACGGTACTGTAGTTATGGTCTGGATACAGGCAGTCCTCTACTGTACTGTAGTTATAGTCTGGATACAGGCAGTCCTCTACGGTACTGTAGTTATGGTCTGGGTACAGGCAGTCCTCTACTGTACTGTAGTTATAGTCTGGATACAGGCAGTCCTCTACGGTACTGTAGTTATAGTCTGGATACAGGCAGTCCTCTACGGTACTGTAGTTATGGTCTGGGTACAGGCAGTCCTCTACGGTACTGTAGTTATGGTCTGGATACAGGCAGTCCTCTACGGTACTGTAGTTATGGTCTGGATACAGGCAGTCCTATACTGTAATGTAGTTATGGTCTGGATACAGGCAGTCCTCTACGGTACTGTAGTTATGGTCTGGGTACAGGCAGTCCTCTACTGTACTGTAGTTATGGTCTGGATACAGGCAGTCCTCTACGGTACTGCAGTTATGGTCTGGATACAGGCAGTCCTCTACTGTACTGTAGTTATGGTCTGGATACAGGCAGTCCTCTACTGTACTGTAGTTATAGTCTGGATACAGGCAGTCCTCTACTGTACTGTAGTTATGGTCTGGATACAGGCAGTCCTCTACTGTAATGTAATTATGGTCTGGATACAGGCAGTCCTCTACTGTACTGTAGTTATGGTCTGGATACAGGCAGTCCTCTACGGTACTGTAGTTATGGTCTGGATACAGGCAGTCCTCTACGGTACTGTAGTTATGGTCTGGATACAGGCAGTCCTCTACTGTACTGTAGTTATGGTCTGGATACAGGCAGTCCTCTACTGTACTGTAGTTATGGTCTGGATACAGGCAGTCCTCTACTGTACTGTAGTTATAGTCTGGATACAGGCAGTCCTCTACTGTACTGTAGTTATGGTCTGGATACAGGCAGTCCTCTACGGTACTGTAGTTATGGTCTGGATACAGGCAGTCCTCTACGGTACTGTAGTTATAGTCTGGATACAGGCAGTCCTCTACTGTAATGTAATTATGGTCTGGATACAGGCAGTCCTCTACTGTACTGTAGTTATGGTCTGGGTACAGGCAGTCCTCTACGGTACTGTAGTTATGGTCTTGATACAGGCAGTCCTCTACGGTACTGTAGTTATGGTCTGGATACAGGCAGTCCTCTACGGTACTGTAGTTATGGTCTGGATACAGGCAGTCCTCTACGGTACTGTAGTTATGGTCTAGATACAGGCAGTCCTCTACGGTACTGTAGTTATGGTCTGGATAAAGGCAGTCCTCTACGGTACTGTAGTTATGGTCTGGATACAGGCAGTCCTCTACGGTACTGTAGTTATGGTCTGGATTAAGGCAGTCCTCTACGGTACTGTAGTTATGGTCTGGATAAAGGTAGTCCTCTACGGTACTGTATTTATAGTCTGGATACAGGCAGTCCTCTACGGTACTGTAGTTATAGTCTGGATACAGGCAGTCCTCTACTGTACTGTAGTTATAGTCTGGATACAGGCAGTCCTCTACTGTACTGTAGTTATGGTCTGGATACAGGCAGTCCTCTACGGTACTGTAGTTATGGTCTGGATTAAGGCAGTCCTCTACGGTACTGTAGTTATGGTCTGGATAAAGGCAGTCCTCTCTGTACTGTAGTTATGGTCTGGATACAGGCAGTCCTCTACGGTACTGTAGTTATGGTCTAGATACAGGCAGTCCTCTACGGTACTGTAGTTATGGTCTGGATAAAGGCAGTCCTCTACGGTACTGTAGTTATGGTCTGGATACAGGCAGTCCTCTACGGTACTGTAGTTATGGTCTGGATTAAGGCAGTCCTCTACGGTACTGTAGTTATGGTCTGGATAAAGGTAGTCCTCTACGGTACTGTAGTTATAGTCTGGATACAGGCAGTCCTCTACGGTACTGTAGTTATAGTCTGGATACAGGCAGTCCTCTACTGTACTGTAGTTATAGTCTGGATACAGGCAGTCCTCTACTGTACTGTAGTTATGGTCTGGATACAGGCAGTCCTCTACGGTACTGTAGTTATGGTCTGGATTAAGGCAGTCCTCTACGGTACTGTAGTTATGGTCTGGATAAAGGCAGTCCTCTCTGTACTGTAGTTATGGTCTGGATACAGGCAGTCCTCTACGGTACTGTAGTTATGGTCTGGATACAGGCAGTCCTCTACTGTACTGTAGTTATGGTCTGGGTACAGGCAGTCCTCTACGGTACTGTAGTTATGGTCTTGATACAGGCAGTCCTCTACTGTACTGTAGTTATGGTCTGGATACAGGCAGTCCTCTACGGTACTGTAGTTATGGTCTGGATACAGGCAGTCCTCTACTGTACTGTAGTTATGGTCTGGGTACAGGCAGTCCTCTACGGTACTGTAGTTATGGTCTGGATAAAGGCAGTCCTCTCTGTACTGTAGTTATGGTCTGGATACAGGCAGTCCTCTACGGTACTGTAGTTATGGTCTGGATACAGGCAGTCCTCTACTGTACTGTAGTTATGGTCTGGGTACAGGCAGTCCTCTACGGTACTGTAGTTATGGTCTGGATTAAGGCAGTCCTCTCTGTACTGTAGTTATGGTCTGGATACAGGCAGTCCTCTACGGTACTGTAGTTATGGTCTGGATACAGGCAGTCCTCTACTGTACTGTAGTTATGGTCTGGGTACAGGCAGTCCTCTACGGTACTGTAGTTATGGTCTTGATACAGGCAGTCCTCTACTGTACTGTAGTTATGGTCTGGGTACAGGCAGTCCTCTACGGTACTGTAGTTATGGTCTTGATACAGGCAGTCCTCTACGGTACTGTAGTTATGGTCTGGATACAGGCAGTCCTCTACTGTACTGTAGTTATGGTCTGGATACAGGCAGTCCTCTATGGTACTGTAGTTATGGTCTGGATACAGGCAGTCCTCTACGGTACTGTAGTTATGGTCTGGATACAGGCAGTCCTCTACTGTACTGTAGTTATGGTCTGGATACAGGCAGTCCTCTACTGTACTGTAGTTATGGTCTGGATACAGGCAGTCCTCTACTGTACTGTAGTTATGGTCTGGATACAGGCAGTCCTCTACTGTACTGTAGTTATGGTCTGGGTACAGGCAGTCCTCTACTGTACTGTAGTTATGGTCTGGATACAGGCAGTCCTCTACTGTACTGTAGTTATAGTCTGGATACAGGCAGTCCTCTACGGTACTGTAGTTATGGTCTGGATACAGGCAGTCCTCTACTGTACTGTAGTTATGGTCTGGGTACAGGCAGTCCTCTACGGTACTGTAGTTATGGTCTTGATACAGGCAGTCCTCTACGGTACTGTAGTTATGGTCTGGATACAGGCAGTCCTCTCTGTACTGTAGTTATGGTCTGGATTAAGGCAGTCCTCTACTGTACTGTAGTTATGGTCTGGATACAGGCAGTCCTCTACTGTACTGTAGTTATAGTCTGGATACAGGCAGTCCTCTACGGTACTGTAGTTATGGTCTGGGTACAGGCAGTCCTCTACGGTACTGTAGTTATAGTCTGGATACAGGCAGTCCTCTACTGTACTGTAGTTATGGTCTGGATACAGGCAGTCCTCTACGGTACTGTAGTTATAGTCTGGATACAGGCAGTCCTCTACTGTACTGTAGTTATGGTCTGGGTACAGGCAGTCCTCTACGGTACTGTAGTTATGGTCTGGATACAGGCAGTCCTCTACTGTACTGTAGTTATGGTCTGGATACAGGCAGTCCTCTACGGTACTGTAGTTATGGTCTGGGTACAGGCAGTCCTCTACGGTACTGTAGTTATGGTCTGGGTACAGGCAGTCCTCTACGGTACTGTAGTTATAGTCTGGATACAGGCAGTCCTCTACGGTACTGTAGTTATGGTCTGGATACAGGCAGTCCTCTACTGTACTGTAGTTATAGTCTGGATACAGGCAGTCCTCTACGGTACTGTAGTTATGGTCTGGATACAGGCAGTCCTCTACTGTACTGTAGTTATAGTCTGGGTACAGGCAGTCCTCTCTGTACTGTAGTTATGGTCTGGATACAGGCAGTCCTCTACTGTACTGTAGTTATGGTCTGGATACAGGCAGTCCTCTACTGTACTGTAGTTATGGTCTGGATACAGGCAGTCCTCTACGGTACTGTAGTTATAGTCTGGGTACAGGCAGTCCTCTCTGTACTGTAGTTATGGTCTGGATACAGGCAGTCCTCTACTGTACTGTAGTTATGGTCTGGATACAGGCAGTCCTCTACTGTACTGTAGTTATGGTCTGGATACAGGCAGTCCTCTACGGTACTGTAGTTATGGTCTGGATACAGGCAGTCCTCTACTGTACTGTAGTTATGGTCTGGATACAGGCAGTCCTCTACTGTACTGTAGTTATGGTCTGGATACAGGCAGTCCTCTACGGTACTGTAGTTATGGTCTGGATACAGGCAGTCCCCTACGGTACTGTAGTTATGGTCTGGATACAGGCAGTCCTCTACGGTACTGTAGTTATGGTCTGGATACAGGCAGTCCTCTACAATACTGTAGTTATGGTCTGGATACAGGCAGTCCTCTACGGTACTGTAGTTATGGTCTGGATACAGGCAGTCCTCTACTGTACTGTAGTTATGGTCTGGATACAGGCAGTCCTCTACTGTACTGTAGTTATGGTCTGGATACAGGCAGTCCTCTACGGTACTGTAGTTATGGTCTGGATACAGGCAGTCCTCTACTGTACTGTAGTTATGGTCTGGATACAGGCAGTCCTCTACTGTACTGTAGTTATGGTCTGGATACAGGCAGTCCTCTACGGTACTGTAGTTATGGTCTGGATACAGGCAGTCCTCTACTGTACTGTAGTTATGGTCTGGATACAGGCAGTCCTCTACTGTACTGTAGTTATGGTCTGGGTACAGGCAGTCCTCTACTGTACTGTAGTTATGGTCTGGATACAGGCAGTCCTCTACGGTACTGTAGTTATGGTCTGGGTACAGGCAGTCCTCTACTGTACTGTAGTTATGGTCTGGATACAGGCAGTCCTCTACTGTACTGTAGTTATGGTCTGGATACAGGCAGTCCTCTCTGTACTGTAGTTATGGTCTGGATACAGGCAGTCCTCTACGGTACTGTAGTTATGGTCTGGATACAGGCAGTCCTCTACGGTACTGTAGTTATGGTCTGGATACAGGCAGTCCTCTACGGTACTGTAGTTATGGTCTGGATACAGGCAGTCCTCTACAATACTGTAGTTATGGTCTGGATACAGGCAGTCCTCTACGGTACTGTAGTTATGGTCTGGATACAGGCAGTCCTCTACTGTACTGTAGTTATGGTCTGGATACAGGCAGTCCTCTACGGTACTGTAGTTATGGTCTGGATACAGGCAGTCCTCTACGGTACTGTAGTTATGGTCTGGATACAGGCAGTCCTCTACTGTACTGTAGTTATGGTCTGGATACAGGCAGTCCTCTACTGTACTGTAGTTATGGTCTGGATACAGGCAGTCCTCTACGGTACTGTAGTTATGGTCTGGATACAGGCAGTCCTCTACTGTACTGTAGTTATGGTCTGGATACAGGCAGTCCTCTACTGTACTGTAGTTATGGTCTGGATACAGGCAGTCCTCTACGGTACTGTAGTTATGGTCTGGATACAGGCAGTCCTCTACTGTACTGTAGTTATGGTCTGGATACAGGCAGTCCTCTACGGTACTGTAGTTATGGTCTGGATACAGGCAGTCCTCTACTGTACTGTAGTTATGGTCTGGATACAGGCAGTCCTCTACTGTACTGTAGTTATGGTCTGGATACAGGCAGTCCTCTACGGTACTGTAGTTATGGTCTGGATACAGGCAGTCCTCTACTGTACTGTAGTTATGGTCTGGATACAGGCAGTCCTCTACTGTACTGTAGTTATGGTCTGGATACAGGCAGTCCTCTACTGTACTGTAGTTATGGTCTGGATACAGGCAGTCCTCTACTGTACTGTAGTTATGGTCTGGGTACAGGCAGTCCTCTACTGTACTGTAGTTATGGTCTGGATACAGGCAGTCCTCTACTGTACTGTAGTTATAGTCTGGATACAGGCAGTCCTCTACGGTACTGTAGTTATGGTCTGGATACAGGCAGTCCTCTACTGTACTGTAGTTATGGTCTGGGTACAGGCAGTCCTCTACGGTACTGTAGTTATGGTCTTGATACAGGCAGTCCTCTACGGTACTGTAGTTATGGTCTGGATACAGGCAGTCCTCTCTGTACTGTAGTTATGGTCTGGATTAAGGCAGTCCTCTACTGTACTGTAGTTATGGTCTGGATACAGGCAGTCCTCTACTGTACTGTAGTTATAGTCTGGATACAGGCAGTCCTCTACGGTACTGTAGTTATGGTCTGGGTACAGGCAGTCCTCTACGGTACTGTAGTTATAGTCTGGATACAGGCAGTCCTCTACTGTACTGTAGTTATGGTCTGGATACAGGCAGTCCTCTACGGTACTGTAGTTATAGTCTGGATACAGGCAGTCCTCTACTGTACTGTAGTTATGGTCTGGGTACAGGCAGTCCTCTACGGTACTGTAGTTATGGTCTGGATACAGGCAGTCCTCTACTGTACTGTAGTTATGGTCTGGATACAGGCAGTCCTCTACGGTACTGTAGTTATGGTCTGGGTACAGGCAGTCCTCTACGGTACTGTAGTTATGGTCTGGGTACAGGCAGTCCTCTACGGTACTGTAGTTATAGTCTGGATACAGGCAGTCCTCTACGGTACTGTAGTTATGGTCTGGATACAGGCAGTCCTCTACTGTACTGTAGTTATAGTCTGGATACAGGCAGTCCTCTACGGTACTGTAGTTATGGTCTGGATACAGGCAGTCCTCTACTGTACTGTAGTTATAGTCTGGGTACAGGCAGTCCTCTCTGTACTGTAGTTATGGTCTGGATACAGGCAGTCCTCTACTGTACTGTAGTTATGGTCTGGATACAGGCAGTCCTCTACTGTACTGTAGTTATGGTCTGGATACAGGCAGTCCTCTACGGTACTGTAGTTATAGTCTGGGTACAGGCAGTCCTCTCTGTACTGTAGTTATGGTCTGGATACAGGCAGTCCTCTACTGTACTGTAGTTATGGTCTGGATACAGGCAGTCCTCTACTGTACTGTAGTTATGGTCTGGATACAGGCAGTCCTCTACGGTACTGTAGTTATGGTCTGGATACAGGCAGTCCTCTACTGTACTGTAGTTATGGTCTGGATACAGGCAGTCCTCTACTGTACTGTAGTTATGGTCTGGATACAGGCAGTCCTCTACGGTACTGTAGTTATGGTCTGGATACAGGCAGTCCCCTACGGTACTGTAGTTATGGTCTGGATACAGGCAGTCCTCTACGGTACTGTAGTTATGGTCTGGATACAGGCAGTCCTCTACAATACTGTAGTTATGGTCTGGATACAGGCAGTCCTCTACGGTACTGTAGTTATGGTCTGGATACAGGCAGTCCTCTACTGTACTGTAGTTATGGTCTGGATACAGGCAGTCCTCTACTGTACTGTAGTTATGGTCTGGATACAGGCAGTCCTCTACGGTACTGTAGTTATGGTCTGGATACAGGCAGTCCTCTACTGTACTGTAGTTATGGTCTGGATACAGGCAGTCCTCTACTGTACTGTAGTTATGGTCTGGATACAGGCAGTCCTCTACGGTACTGTAGTTATGGTCTGGATACAGGCAGTCCTCTACTGTACTGTAGTTATGGTCTGGATACAGGCAGTCCTCTACTGTACTGTAGTTATGGTCTGGGTACAGGCAGTCCTCTACTGTACTGTAGTTATGGTCTGGATACAGGCAGTCCTCTACGGTACTGTAGTTATGGTCTGGGTACAGGCAGTCCTCTACTGTACTGTAGTTATGGTCTGGATACAGGCAGTCCTCTACTGTACTGTAGTTATGGTCTGGATACAGGCAGTCCTCTCTGTACTGTAGTTATGGTCTGGATACAGGCAGTCCTCTACGGTACTGTAGTTATGGTCTGGATACAGGCAGTCCTCTACGGTACTGTAGTTATGGTCTGGATACAGGCAGTCCTCTACGGTACTGTAGTTATGGTCTGGATACAGGCAGTCCTCTACAATACTGTAGTTATGGTCTGGATACAGGCAGTCCTCTACGGTACTGTAGTTATGGTCTGGATACAGGCAGTCCTCTACTGTACTGTAGTTATGGTCTGGATACAGGCAGTCCTCTACGGTACTGTAGTTATGGTCTGGATACAGGCAGTCCTCTACGGTACTGTAGTTATGGTCTGGATACAGGCAGTCCTCTACTGTACTGTAGTTATGGTCTGGATACAGGCAGTCCTCTACTGTACTGTAGTTATGGTCTGGATACAGGCAGTCCTCTACGGTACTGTAGTTATGGTCTGGATACAGGCAGTCCTCTACTGTACTGTAGTTATGGTCTGGATACAGGCAGTCCTCTACTGTACTGTAGTTATGGTCTGGATACAGGCAGTCCTCTACGGTACTGTAGTTATGGTCTGGATACAGGCAGTCCTCTACTGTACTGTAGTTATGGTCTGGATACAGGCAGTCCTCTACGGTACTGTAGTTATGGTCTGGATACAGGCAGTCCTCTACTGTACTGTAGTTATGGTCTGGATACAGGCAGTCCTCTACTGTACTGTAGTTATGGTCTGGATACAGGCAGTCCTCTACGGTACTGTAGTTATGGTCTGGATACAGGCAGTCCTCTACTGTACTGTAGTTATGGTCTGGATACAGGCAGTCCTCTACAGGACTGTAGTTATGGTCTGGGTACAGGCAGTTCTCTACGGTACTGTAGTTATAGTCTGGATACAGGCAGTCCTCTACGGTACTGTAGTTATGGTCTGGATACAGGCAGTCCTCTACTGTACTGTAGTTATGGTCTGGATACAGGCAGTCCTCTACGGTACTGTAGTTATGGTCTGGATACAGGCAGTCCTCTACTGTACTGTAGTTATAGTCTGGGTACAGGCAGTCCTCTCTGTACTGTAGTTATGGTCTGGATACAGGCAGTCCTCTACTGTACTGTAGTTATAGTCTGGATACAGGCAGTCCTCTACTGTACTGTAGTTATGGTCTGGATACAGGCAGTCCTCTACGGTACTGTAGTTATAGTCTGGGTACAGGCAGTCCTCTCTGTACTGTAGTTATGGTCTGGATACAGGCAGTCCTCTACTGTACTGTAGTTATGGTCTGGATACAGGCAGTCCTCTACTGTACTGTAGTTATGGTCTGGATACAGGCAGTCCTCTACGGTACTGTAGTTATGGTCTGGATACAGGCAGTCCTCTACTGTACTGTAGTTATGGTCTGGATACAGGCAGTCCTCTACTGTACTGTAGTTATGGTCTGGATACAGGCAGTCCTCTACTGTACTGTAGTTATGGTCTGGATACAGGCAGTCCTCTACTGTACTGTAGTTATGGTCTGGATACAGGCAGTCCTCTACGGTACTGTAGTTATGGTCTGGATACAGGCAGTCCTCTACGGTACTGTAGTTATGGTCTGGATACAGGCAGTCCTCTACGGTACTGTAGTTATGGTCTGGATACAGGCAGTCCTCTACTGTACTGTAGTTATGGTCTGGATACAGGCAGTCCTCTACTGTACTGTAGTTATGGTCTGGATACAGGCAGTCCTCTACTGTACTGTAGTTATGGTCTGGATACAGGCAGTCCTCTACTGTACTGTAGTTATGGTCTGGATACAGGCAGTCCTCTACGGTACTGTAGTTATGGTCTGGATACAGGCAGTCCTCTACGGTACTGTAGTTATGGTCTGGATACAGGCAGTCTTCTACAATAATGTAGTTATGGTCTGGATACAGGCAGTCCTCTACGGTACTGTAGTTATGGTCTGGATACAGGCAGTCCTCTACTGTACTGTAGTTATGGTCTGGATACAGGCAGTCCTCTACGGTACTGTAGTTATGGTCTGGATACAGGCAGTCCTCTACGGTACTGTAGTTATGGTCTGGATACAGGCAGTCCTCTACTGTACTGTAGTTATGGTCTGGATACAGGCAGTCCTCTACTGTACTGTAGTTATGGTCTGGATACAGGCAGTCCTCTACGGTACTGTAGTTATGGTCTGGATACAGGCAGTCCTCTACGGTACTGTAGTTATAGTCTGGATACAGGCAGTCCTCTACGGTACTGTAGTTATGGTCTGGATACAGGCAGTCCTCTACGGTACTGTAGTTATGGTCTGGATACAGGCAGTCCTCTACTGTACTGTAGTTATGGTCTGGATACAGGCAGTCCTCTACTGTACTGTAGTTATGGTCTGGATACAGGCAGTCCTCTCTGTACTGTAGTTATGGTCTGGATACAGGCAGTCCTCTACGGTACTGTAGTTATGGTCTGGATACAGGCAGTCCTCTACGGTACTGTAGTTATGGTCTGGATACAGGCAGTCCTCTACGGTACTGTAGTTATGGTCTGGATACAGGCAGTCCTCTACGGTACTGTAGTTATGGTCTGGATTAAGGCAGTCCTCTACTGTACTGTAGTTATAGTCTGGATACAGGCAGTCCTCTACTGTACTGTAGTTATGGTCTGGATACAGGCAGTCCTCTCTGTACTGTAGTTATGGTCTGGATACAGGCAGTCCTCTACGGTACTGTAGTTATGGTCTGGATACAGGCAGTCCTCTACTGTACTGTAGTTATGGTCTGGATTAAGGCAGTCCTCTACTGTACTGTAGTTATGGTCTGGATACAGGCAGTCCTCTACTGTACTGTAGTTATGGTCTGGATACAGGCAGTCCTCTACGGTACTGTAGTTATGGTCTGGATACAGGCAGTCCTCTACGGTACTGTAGTTATGGTCTGGATACAGGCAGTCCTCTACTGTAATGTAGTTATGGTCTGGATACAGGCAGTCCTCTACTGTACTGTAGTTATGGTCTGGATACAGGCAGTCCTTAACTGTACTGTAGTTATGGTCTGGATACAGGCAGTCCTCTACGGTACTGTAGTTATGGTCTGGATACAGGCAGTCCTCTACGGTACTGTAGTTATGGTCTGGGTACAGGCAGTCCTCTACTGTACTGTAGTTATAGTCTGGATACAGGCAGTCCTCTACGGTACTGTAGTTATGGTCTGGGTACAGGCAGTCCTCTCTGTACTGTAGTTATGGTCTGGATACAGGCAGTCCTCTACGGTACTGTAGTTATGGTCTGGGTACAGGCAGTCCTCTCTGTACTGTAGTTATGGTCTTGATACAGGCAGTCCTCTACGGTACTGTAGTTATAGTCTGAATACAGGCAGTCCTGAGATGAGAGATGAGACAGGGGAGAGTGGAGGTGTAGAGAGATGAGACAGGGGAGAGTGGAGGTGTAGAGAGATGAGACAGGGGAGAGTGGAGGTGTAGAGAGATGAGACAGGGGAGAGTGGAGGTGTAGAGAGATGAGACAGGGGAGAGTGGAGGTGTAGAGAGATGAGACAGGGGAGAGTGGAGGTGTAGAGAGATGAGACAGGGGAGAGTGGAGGTGTAGAGAGATGAGACAGGGGAGAGTGGAGGTGTAGAGAGATGAGACAGGGGAGAGTGGAGGTGTAGAGAGATGAGACAGGGGAGAGTGGAGGTGTAGAGAGATGAGACAGGGGAGAGTGGAGGTGTAGAGAGATGAGACAGGGGAGAGTGGAGGTGTAGAGAGATGAGACAGGGGAGAGTGGAGGTGTAGAGAGCTGAGACAGGGGAGAGTGGAGGTGTAGAGAGATGAGACAGGGGAGAGTGGAGGTGTAGAGAGATGAGACAGGGGAGAGTGGAGGTGTAGAGAGATGAGACAGGGGAGAGTGGAGGTGTAGAGAGATGAGACAGGGGAGAGTGGAGGTGTAGAGAGATGAGACAGGGGAGAGTGGAGGTGTAGAGAGATGAGACAGGGGAGAGTGGAGGTGTAGAGAGATGAGACAGGGGAGAGTGGAGGTGTAGAGAGACAGGGGAGAGTGGAGGTGTAGAGAGACAGGGGAGAGTGGAGGTGTAGAGAGATGAGACAGAGGAGAGTGGAGGTGTAGAGAGATGAGACAGAGGAGAGTGGAGGTGTAGAGAGATGAGACAGGGGAGAGTGGAGGTGTAGAGAGATGAGACAGAGGAGAGTGGAGGTGTAGAGAGATGAGACAGGGGATAGTGGAGGTGTAGAGAGATGAGACAGGGGAGAGTGGAGGTGTAGAGAGATGAGACAGGGGAGAGTGGAGGTGTAGAGAGATGAGACAGGGGAGAGTGGAGGTGTAGAGAGATGAGACAGGGGAGAGTGGAGGTGTAGAGAGATGAGACAGGGGAGAGTGGAGGTGTAGAGAGATGAGACAGGGGAGAGTGGAGGTGTAGAGAGATGAGACAGGGGAGAGTGGAGGTGTAGAGAGATGAGACAGGGGAGAGTGGAGGTGTAGAGAGATGAGACAGGGGAGAGTGGAGGTGTAGAGAGATGAGACAGGGGAGAGTGGAGGTGTAGAGAGATGAGACAGGGGAGAGTGGAGGTGTAGAGAGACAGGGGAGAGTGGAGGTGTAGAGAGATGAGACAGAGGAGAGTGGAGGTGTAGAGAGATGAGACAGGGGAGAGTGGAGGTGTAGAGAGACAGGGGAGAGTGGAGGTGTAGAGAGATGAGACAGAGGAGAGTGGAGGTGTAGAGAGATGAGACAGGGGAGAGTGGAGGTGTAGAGAGATGAGACAGGGGAGAGTGGAGGTGTAGAGAGATGAGACACGGGAGAGTGGAGGTGTAGAGAGATGAGACAGGGGAGAGTGGAGGTGTAGAGAGATGAGAAGGAGGAGAGTGGAGGTGTAGAGAGATGAGACAGGGGAGAGTGGAGGTGTAGAGAGACAGGGGAGAGTGGAGGTGTAGAGAGATGAGACAGAGGAGAGTGGAGGTGTAGAGCGATGAGACAGGGGAGAGTGGAGGTGTAGAGAGATGAGACAGGGGAGAGTGGAGGTGTAGAGAGATGAGACAGGGGAGAGTGGAGGTGTAGAGAGATGAGACAGGGGAGAGTGGAGGTGTAGAGAGATGAGACAGGGGAGAGTGGAGGTGTAGAGAGACGAGACAGAGGAGAGTGGAGGTGTAGAGAGACGAGACAGAGGAGAGTGGAGGTGTAGAGAGATGAGACAGGGGAGAGTGGAGGTGTAGAGAGATGAGACAGGGGAGAGTGGAGGTGTAGAGAGATGAGACAGGGGAGAGTGGAGGTGTAGAGAGACAGGGGAGAGTGGAGGTGTAGAGAGATGAGAAGGAGGAGAGTTGAGACAGAAGAGAGAGGATAAAGGGATGGAAGGGACGGGACAGAGGGTTAGTGTTACAGATAAGAGAACGGGACAGAGGGTTAGGGTTACAGATAAGAGAACGGGACAGAGGGTTAGTGTTACAGATAAGAGAACGGGACAGAGGGTTAGGGTTACAGATAAGAGAACGGGACAGAGGGTTAGGGTTACAGATAAGAGAACGGGACAGAGGGTTAGTGTTACAGATAAGAGAACGGGACAGAGGGTTAGGGTTACAGATAAGAGAACGGGACAGAGGGTTAGGGTTACAGATAAGAGAACGGGACAGAGGGTTAGGGTTACAGATAAGAGAACGGGACAGAGGGTTAGTGTTACAGATAAGAGAACGGGACAGAGGGTTAGTGTTACAGATAAGAGAACGGGACAGAGGGTTAGGGTTAATGATAAGAGAACGGGACAGAGGGTTAGTGTTAATGATAAGAGAACGGGACAGAGGGTTAGGGTTAATGATAAGAGAACGGGACAGAGGGTTAGTGTTACAGATAAGAGAACGGGACAGAGGGTTAGGGTTACAGATAAGAGAACGGGACAGAGGGTTAGTGTTACAGATAAGAGAACGGGACAGAGGGTTAGGGTTACAGATAAGAGAACGGGACAGAGGGTTAGGGTTACAGATAAGAGAACGGGACAGAGGGTTAGTGTTACAGATAAGAGAACGGGACAGAGGGTTAGGGTTACAGATAAGAGAACGGGACAGAGGGTTAGGGTTACAGATAAGAGAACGGGACAGAGGGTTAGGGTTACAGATAAGAGAACGGGACAGAGGGTTAGTGTTACAGATAAGAGAACGGGACAGAGGGTTAGGGTTACAGATAAGAGAACGGGACAGAGGGTTAGGGTTACAGATAAGAGAACGGGACAGAGGGTTAGGGTTAATGATAAGAGAACGGGACAGAGGGTTAGTGTTACAGATAAGAGAACGGGACAGAGGGTTAGGGTTACAGATAAGAGAACGGGACAGAGGGTTAGGGTTACAGATAAGAGAACGGGACAGAGGGTTAGTGTTACAGATAAGAGAACGGGACAGAGGGTTAGGGTTACAGATAAGAGAACGGGACAGAGGGTTAGGGTTACAGATAAGAGAACGGGACAGAGGGTTAGGGTTACAGATAAGAGAACGGGACAGAGGGTTAGTGTTACAGATAAGAGAACGGGACAGAGGGTTAGTGTTAATGATAAGAGAACGGGACAGAGTGTTAGTGTTACAGATAAGAGAACGGGACAGAGGGTTAGGGTTACAGATAAGAGAACGGGACAGAGGGTTAGTGTTACAGATAAGAGAACGGGACAGAGGGTTAGTGTTACAGATAAGAGAACGGGACAGAGGGTTAGTGTTAATGATAAGAGAACGGGACAGAGGGTTAGGGTTACAGATAAGAGAACGGGACAGAGGGTTAGGGTTACAGATAAGAGAACGGGACAGAGGGTTAGGGTTACAGATAAGAGAACGGGACAGAGGGTTAGTGTTACAGATAAGAGAACGGGACAGAGGGTTAGGGTTACAGATAAGAGAACGGGACAGAGGGTTAGTGTTACAGATAAGAGAACGGGACAGAGGGTTAGGGTTACAGATAAGAGAACGGGACAGAGGGTTAGGGTTACAGATAAGAGAACGGGACAGAGGGTTAGTGTTACAGATAAGAGAACGGGACAGAGGGTTAGGGTTACAGATAAGAGAACGGGACAGAGGGTTAGGGTTACAGATAAGAGAACGGGACAGAGGGTTAGGGTTACAGATAAGAGAACGGGACAGAGGGTTAGTGTTACAGATAAGAGAACGGGACAGAGGGTTAGGGTTACAGATAAGAGAACGGGACAGAGGGTTAGGGTTACAGATAAGAGAACGGGACAGAGGGTTAGGGTTACAGATAAGAGAACGGGACAGAGGGTTAGTGTTACAGATAAGAGAACGGGACAGAGGGTTAGGGTTACAGATAAGAGAACGGGACAGAGGGTTAGGGTTACAGATAAGAGAACGGGACAGAGGGTTAGGGTTACAGATAAGAGAACGGGACAGAGGGTTAGTGTTACAGATAAGAGAACGGGACAGAGGGTTAGTGTTAATGATAAGAGAACGGGACAGAGTGTTAGTGTTACAGATAAGAGAACGGGACAGAGGGTTAGGGTTACAGATAAGAGAACGGGACAGAGGGTTAGTGTTACAGATAAGAGAACGGGACAGAGGGTTAGTGTTACAGATAAGAGAACGGGACAGAGGGTTAGTGTTAATGATAAGAGAACGGGACAGAGGGTTAGGGTTACAGATAAGAGAACGGGACAGAGGGTTAGGGTTACAGATAAGAGAACGGGACAGAGGGTTAGGGTTACAGATAAGAGAACGGGACAGAGGGTTAGGGTTACAGATAAGAGAACGGGACAGAGGGTTAGGGTTACAGATAAGAGAACGGGACAGAGGGTTAGTGTTAATGATAAGAGAACGGGACAGAGGGTTAGGGTTACAGATAAGAGAACGGGACAGAGGGTTAGTGTTACAGATAAGAGAACGGGACAGAGGGTTAGGGTTACAGATAAGAGAACGGGACAGAGGGTTAGGGTTACAGATAAGAGAACGGGACAGAGGGTTAGGGTTAATGATAAGAGAACGGGACAGAGGGTTAGGGTTAATGATAAGAGAACGGGACAGAGGGTTAGGGTTAATGATAAGAGAACGGGACAGAGGGTTAGGGTTACAGATAAGAGAACGGGACAGAGGGTTAGGGTTAATGATAAGAGAACGGGACAGAGGGTTAGGGTTACAGATAAGAGAACGGGACAGAGGGTTAGGGTTACAGATAAGAGAACGGGACAGAGGGTTAGTGTTAATGATAAGAGAACGGGACAGAGGGTTATTGTTAATGATAAGAGAACGGGACAGAGGGTTAGTGTTAATGATAAGAGAACGGGACAGAGGGTTAGGGTTACAGATAAGAGAACGGGACAGAGGGTTAGGGTTACAGATAAGAGAACGGGACAGAGGGTTAGTGTTAATGATAAGAGAACGGGACAGAGGGTTAGGGTTACAGATAAGAGAACGGGACAGAGGGTTAGGGTTAATGATAAGAGAACGGGACAGAGGGTTAGTGTTAATGATAAGAGAACGGGACAGAGGGTTAGGGTTAATGATAAGAGAACGGGACAGAGGGTTAGTGTTACAGATAAGAGAACGGGACAGAGGGTTAGGGTTACAGATAAGAGAACGGGACAGAGGGTTAGTGTTACAGATAAGAGAACGGGACAGAGGGTTAGGGTTACAGATAAGAGAACGGGACAGAGGGTTAGGGTTACAGATAAGAGAACGGGACAGAGGGTTAGTGTTACAGATAAGAGAACGGGACAGAGGGTTAGGGTTACAGATAAGAGAACGGGACAGAGGGTTAGGGTTACAGATAAGAGAACGGGACAGAGGGTTAGGGTTACAGATAAGAGAACGGGACAGAGGGTTAGTGTTACAGATAAGAGAACGGGACAGAGGGTTAGGGTTACAGATAAGAGAACGGGACAGAGGGTTAGGGTTACAGATAAGAGAACGGGACAGAGGGTTAGGGTTAATGATAAGAGAACGGGACAGAGGGTTAGTGTTACAGATAAGAGAACGGGACAGAGGGTTAGGGTTACAGATAAGAGAACGGGACAGAGGGTTAGGGTTACAGATAAGAGAACGGGACAGAGGGTTAGTGTTACAGATAAGAGAACGGGACAGAGGGTTAGGGTTACAGATAAGAGAACGGGACAGAGGGTTAGGGTTACAGATAAGAGAACGGGACAGAGGGTTAGGGTTACAGATAAGAGAACGGGACAGAGGGTTAGTGTTACAGATAAGAGAACGGGACAGAGGGTTAGTGTTAATGATAAGAGAACGGGACAGAGTGTTAGTGTTACAGATAAGAGAACGGGACAGAGGGTTAGGGTTACAGATAAGAGAACGGGACAGAGGGTTAGTGTTACAGATAAGAGAACGGGACAGAGGGTTAGTGTTACAGATAAGAGAACGGGACAGAGGGTTAGTGTTAATGATAAGAGAACGGGACAGAGGGTTAGGGTTACAGATAAGAGAACGGGACAGAGGGTTAGGGTTACAGATAAGAGAACGGGACAGAGGGTTAGGGTTACAGATAAGAGAACGGGACAGAGGGTTAGTGTTACAGATAAGAGAACGGGACAGAGGGTTAGTGTTACAGATAAGAGAACGGGACAGAGGGTTAGGGTTACAGATAAGAGAACGGGACAGAGGGTTAGGGTTACAGATAAGAGAACGGGACAGAGGGTTAGGGTTACAGATAAGAGAACGGGACAGAGGGTTAGGGTTACAGATAAGAGAACGGGACAGAGGGTTAGGGTTACAGATAAGAGAACGGGACAGAGGGTTAGTGTTACAGATAAGAGAACGGGACAGAGGGTTAGGGTTAATGATAAGAGAACGGGACAGAGGGTTAGTGTTAATGATAAGAGAACGGGACAGAGGGTTAGGGTTAATGATTAGAGAACGGGACAGAGGGTTAGTGTTACAGATAAGAGAACGGGACAGAGGGTTAGGGTTACAGATAAGAGAACGGGACAGAGGGTTAGTGTTACAGATAAGAGAACGGGACAGAGGGTTAGGGTTACAGATAAGAGAACGGGACAGAGGGTTAGGGTTACAGATAAGAGAACGGGACAGAGGGTTAGTGTTACAGATAAGAGAACGGGACAGAGGGTTAGGGTTACAGATAAGAGAACGGGACAGAGGGTTAGGGTTACAGATAAGAGAACGGGACAGAGGGTTAGGGTTACAGATAAGAGAACGGGACAGAGGGTTAGTGTTACAGATAAGAGAACGGGACAGAGGGTTAGGGTTACAGATAAGAGAACGGGACAGAGGGTTAGGGTTACAGATAAGAGAACGGGACAGAGGGTTAGGGTTACAGATAAGAGAACGGGACAGAGGGTTAGTGTTACAGATAAGAGAACGGGACAGAGGGTTAGGGTTACAGATAAGAGAACGGGACAGAGGGTTAGGGTTACAGATAAGAGAACGGGACAGAGGGTTAGGGTTACAGATAAGAGAACGGGACAGAGGGTTAGTGTTACAGATAAGAGAACGGGACAGAGGGTTAGTGTTAATGATAAGAGAACGGGACAGAGTGTTAGTGTTACAGATAAGAGAACGGGACAGAGGGTTAGGGTTACAGATAAGAGAACGGGACAGAGGGTTAGTGTTACAGATAAGAGAACGGGACAGAGGGTTAGTGTTACAGATAAGAGAACGGGACAGAGGGTTAGTGTTAATGATAAGAGAACGGGACAGAGGGTTAGGGTTACAGATAAGAGAACGGGACAGAGGGTTAGGGTTACAGATAAGAGAACGGGACAGAGGGTTAGGGTTACAGATAAGAGAACGGGACAGAGGGTTAGGGTTACAGATAAGAGAACGGGACAGAGGGTTAGGGTTACAGATAAGAGAACGGGACAGAGGGTTAGTGTTAATGATAAGAGAACGGGACAGAGGGTTAGGGTTACAGATAAGAGAACGGGACAGAGGGTTAGTGTTACAGATAAGAGAACGGGACAGAGGGTTAGGGTTACAGATAAGAGAACGGGACAGAGGGTTAGGGTTACAGATAAGAGAACGGGACAGAGGGTTAGGGTTAATGATAAGAGAACGGGACAGAGGGTTAGGGTTAATGATAAGAGAACGGGACAGAGGGTTAGGGTTACAGATAAGAGAACGGGACAGAGGGTTAGGGTTACAGATAAGAGAACGGGACAGAGGGTTAGTGTTAATGATAAGAGAACGGGACAGAGGGTTATTGTTAATGATAAGAGAACGGGACAGAGGGTTAGTGTTAATGATAAGAGAACGGGACAGAGGGTTAGGGTTACAGATAAGAGAACGGGACAGAGGGTTAGGGTTACAGATAAGAGAACGGGACAGAGGGTTAGTGTTAATGATAAGAGAACGGGACAGAGGGTTAGGGTTACAGATAAGAGAACGGGACAGAGGGTTAGGGTTACAGATAAGAGAACGGGACAGAGGGTTAGTGTTACAGATAAGAGAACGGGACAGAGGGTTAGTGTTAATGATAAGAGAACGGGACAGAGGGTTAGTGTTAATGATAAGAGAACGGGACAGAGGGTTAGGGTTAATGATAAGAGAACGGGACAGAGGGTTAGGGTTACAGATAAGAGAACGGGACAGAGGGTTAGGGTTACAGATAAGAGAACGGGACAGAGGGTTAGGGTTACAGATAAGAGAACGGGACAGAGGGTTAGGGTTACAGATAAGAGAACGGGACAGAGGGTTAGGGTTACAGATAAGAGAACGGGACAGAGGGTTAGTGTTACAGATAAGAGAACGGGACAGAGGGTTAGGGTTACAGATAAGAGAACGGGACAGAGGGTTAGGGTTACAGATAAGAGAACGGGACAGGGGGTTAGTGTTACAGATAAGAGAACGGGACAGAGGGTTAGGGTTACAGATAAGAGAACGGGACAGAGGGTTAGGGTTACAGATAAGAGAACGGGACAGAGGGTTAGGGTTACAGATAAGAGAACGGGACAGAGGGTTAGGGTTACAGATAAGAGAACGGGACAGAGGGTTAGTGTTACAGATAAGAGAACGGGACAGAGGGTTAGGGTTACAGATAAGAGAACGGGACAGAGGGTTAGGGTTACAGATAAGAGAACGGGACAGAGGGTTAGTGTTACAGATAAGAGAACGGGACAGAGGGTTAGTGTTACAGATAAGAGAACGGGACAGAGGGTTAGTGTTACAGATAAGAGAACGGGACAGAGGGTTAGTGTTACAGATAAGAGAACGGGACAGAGGGTTAGTGTTAATGATAAGAGAACGGGACAGAGGGTTAGTGTTACAGATAAGAGAACAGGGACAGAGGGTTAGGGTTACAGATAAGAGAACAGGGACAGAGGGTTAGGGTTACAGATACGAGAACAGGGACAGAGGGTTAGTGTTAATGATAAGAGAACGGGACAGAGGGTTAGGGTTACAGATAAGAGAACGGGACAGAGGGTTAGGGTTAATGATAAGAGAACGGGACAGAGGGTTAGGGTTACAGATAAGAGAACGGGACAGAGGGTTAGGGTTACAGTTAAGAGAACGGGACAGAGGGTTAGGGTTACAGATAAGAGAACGGGACAGAGGGTTAGGGTTACAGATAAGAGAACGGGACAGAGGGTTAGGGTTACAGATAAGAGAACGGGACAGAGGGTTAGTGTTACAGATAAGAGAACGGGACAGAGGGTTAGGGTTACAGATAAGAGAACGGGACAGAGGGTTAGGGTTACAGATAAGAGAACGGGACAGAGGGTTAGGGTTACAGATAAGAGAACGGGACAGAGGGTTAGGGTTACAGATAAGAGAACGGGACAGAGGGTTAGTGTTACAGATAAGAGAACGGGACAGAGGGTTAGGGTTACAGATAAGAGAACGGGACAGAGGGTTAGGGTTACAGATAAGAGAACGGGACAGAGGGTTAGTGTTAATGATAAGAGAACGGGACAGAGGGTTAGGGTTAATGATAAGAGAACGGGACAGAGGGTTAGTGTTACAGATAAGAGAACGGGACAGAGGGTTAGGGTTACAGATAAGAGAACGGGACAGAGGGTTAGTGTTAATGATAAGAGAACGGGACAGAGGGTTAGTGTTACAGATAAGAGAACGGGACAGAGGGTTAGTGTACAGATAAGAGAACGGGACAGAGGGTTAGGGTTACAGATAAGAGAACGGGACAGAGGGTTAGGGTTACAGATAAGAGAACGGGACAGAGGGTTAGGGTTACAGATAAGAGAACGGGACAGAGGGTTAGGGTTACAGATAAGAGAACGGGACAGAGGGTTAGGGTTACAGATAAGAGAACGGGATAGAGGGTTAGGGTTACAGATAAGAGAACGGGACAGAGGGTTAGGGTTACAGATAAGAGAACGGGACAGAGGGTTAGGGTTACAGATAAGAGAACGGGACAGAGGGTTAGTGTTACAGATAAGAGAACGGGACAGAGGGTTAGGGTTACAGATAAGAGAACGGTACAGAGGGTTAGTGTTACAGATAAGAGAACGGGACAGAGGGTTAGGGTTACAGATAAGAGAACGGGACAGAGGGTTAGTGTTAATGATAAGAGAACGGGACAGAGGGTTAGGGTTAATGATAAGAGAACGGGACAGAGGGTTAGTGTTACAGATAAGAGAACGGGACAGAGGGTTAGGGTTACAGATAAGAGAACGGGACAGAGGGTTAGTGTTAATGATAAGAGAACGGGACAGAGGGTTAGTGTTACAGATAAGAGAACGGGACAGAGGGTTAGGGTTACAGATAAGAGAACGGGACAGAGGGTTAGGGTTACAGATAAGAGAACGGGACAGAGGGTTAGTGTTACAGATAAGAGAACGGGACAGAGGGTTAGGGTTACAGATAAGAGAACGGTACAGAGGGTTAGTGTTACAGATAAGAGAACGGGACAGAGGGTTAGGGTTACAGATAAGAGAACGGGACAGAGGGTTAGTGTTAATGATAAGAGAACGGGACAGAGGGTTAGTGTTAATGATAAGAGAACGGGACAGAGGGTTAGTGTTACAGATAAGAGAACGGGACAGAGGGTTAGGGTTACAGATAAGAGAACGGGACAGAGGGTTAGTGTTAATGATAAGAGAACGGGACAGAGGGTTAGTGTTACAGATAAGAGAACGGGACAGAGGGTTAGTGTTACAGATAAGAGAACGGGACAGAGGGTTAGGGTTACAGATAAGAGAACGGGACAGAGGGTTAGGGTTAATGATAAGAGAACGGGACAGAGGGTTAGTGTTACAGATAAGAGAACGGGACAGAGGGTTAGGGTTACAGATAAGAGAACGGGACAGAGGGTTAGTGTTACAGATAAGAGAACGGGACAGAGGGTTAGTGTTACAGATAAGAGAACGGGACAGAGGGTTAGGGTTACAGATAAGAGAACGGGACAGAGGGTTAGGGTTACAGATAAGAGAACGGGACAGAGGGTTAGGGTTACAGATAAGAGAACGGGACAGAGGGTTAGTGTTAATGATAAGAGAACGGGACAGAGGGTTAGTGTTACAGATAAGAGAACGGGACAGAGGGTTAGGGTTAATGATAAGAGAACGGGACAGAGCGTTAGGGTTACAGATAAGAGAACGGGACAGAGGGTTAGGGTTACAGATAAGAGAACGGGACAGAGGGTTAGGGTTACAGATAAGAGAACGGGACAGAGGGTTAGGGTTACAGATAAGAGAACGGGACAGAGGGTTAGGGTTACAGATAAGAGAACGGGACAGAGGGTTAGGGTTACAGATAAGAGAACGGGACAGAGGGTTAGGGTTACAGATAAGAGAACGGGACAGAGGGTTAGTGTTACAGATAAGAGAACGGGACAGAGGGTTAGGGTTACAGATAAGAGAACGGGACAGAGGGTTAGTGTTAATGACAAGAGAACGGGACAGAGGGTTATTGTTAATGATAAGAGAACGGGACAGAGGGTTAGGGTTACAGATAAGAGAACGGGACAGAGGGTTAGGGTTACAGATAAGAGAACGGGACAGAGGGTTAGGGTTACAGATAAGAGAACGGGACAGAGGGTTAGGGTTACAGATAAGAGAACGGGACAGAGGGTTAGGGTTACAGATAAGAGAACGGGACAGAGGGTTAGTGTTACAGATAAGAGAACGGGACAGAGGGTTAGTGTTAATGATAAGAGAACTGGACAGAGGGTTAGGGTTACAGATAAGAGAACGGGACAGAGGGTTAGGGTTACAGATAAGAGAACGGGACAGAGGGTTAGGGTTACAGATAAGAGAACGGGACAGAGGGTTAGGGTTACAGATAAGAGAACGGGACAGAGGGTTAGGGTTACAGATAAGAGAACGGGACAGAGGGTTAGGGTTACAGATAAGAGAACGGGACAGAGGGTTAGGGTTACAGATAAGAGAACGGGACAGAGGGTTAGTGTTACAGATAAGAGAACGGGACAGAGGGTTAGGGTTACAGATAAGAGAACGGGACAGAGGGTTAGGGTTACAGATAAGAGAACGGGACAGAGGGTTAGGGTTACAGATAAGAGAACGGGACAGAGGGTTAGGGTTACAGATAAGAGAACGGGACAGAGGGTTAGGGTTACAGATAAGAGAACGGGACAGAGGGTTAGGGTTACAGATAAGAGAACGGGACAGAGGGTTAGTGTTACAGATAAGAGAACGGGACAGAGGGTTAGGGTTACAGATAAGAGAACGGGACAGAGGGTTAGGGTTACAGATAAGAGAACGGGACAGAGGGTTAGGGTTACAGATAAGAGAACGGGACAGAGGGTTAGTGTTACAGATAAGAGAACGGGACAGAGGGTTAGGGTTACAGATAAGAGAACGGGACAGAGGGTTAGGGTTACAGATAAGAGAACGGGACAGAGGGTTAGGGTTACAGATAAGAGAACGGGACAGAGGGTTAGGGTTACAGATAAGAGAACGGGACAGAGGGTTAGTGTTACAGATAAGAGAACGGGACAGAGGGTTAGGGTTACAGATAAGAGAACGGGACAGAGGGTTAGGGTTACAGATAAGAGAACGGGACAGAGGGTTAGTGTTAATGATAAGAGAACGGGACAGAGGGTTAGGGTTAATGATAAGAGAACGGGACAGAGGGTTAGTGTTACAGATAAGAGAACGGGACAGAGGGTTAGGGTTACAGATAAGAGAACGGGACAGAGGGTTAGTGTTAATGATAAGAGAACGGGACAGAGGGTTAGTGTTACAGATAAGAGAACGGGACAGAGGGTTAGTGTACAGATAAGAGAACGGGACAGAGGGTTAGGGTTACAGATAAGAGAACGGGACAGAGGGTTAGGGTTACAGATAAGAGAACGGGACAGAGGGTTAGGGTTACAGATAAGAGAACGGGACAGAGGGTTAGGGTTACAGATAAGAGAACGGGACAGAGGGTTAGGGTTACAGATAAGAGAACGGGATAGAGGGTTAGGGTTACAGATAAGAGAACGGGACAGAGGGTTAGGGTTACAGATAAGAGAACGGGACAGAGGGTTAGGGTTACAGATAAGAGAACGGGACAGAGGGTTAGTGTTACAGATAAGAGAACGGGACAGAGGGTTAGGGTTACAGATAAGAGAACGGTACAGAGGGTTAGTGTTACAGATAAGAGAACGGGACAGAGGGTTAGGGTTACAGATAAGAGAACGGGACAGAGGGTTAGTGTTAATGATAAGAGAACGGGACAGAGGGTTAGGGTTAATGATAAGAGAACGGGACAGAGGGTTAGTGTTACAGATAAGAGAACGGGACAGAGGGTTAGGGTTACAGATAAGAGAACGGGACAGAGGGTTAGTGTTAATGATAAGAGAACGGGACAGAGGGTTAGTGTTACAGATAAGAGAACGGGACAGAGGGTTAGGGTTACAGATAAGAGAACGGGACAGAGGGTTAGGGTTACAGATAAGAGAACGGGACAGAGGGTTAGTGTTACAGATAAGAGAACGGGACAGAGGGTTAGGGTTACAGATAAGAGAACGGTACAGAGGGTTAGTGTTACAGATAAGAGAACGGGACAGAGGGTTAGGGTTACAGATAAGAGAACGGGACAGAGGGTTAGTGTTAATGATAAGAGAACGGGACAGAGGGTTAGTGTTAATGATAAGAGAACGGGACAGAGGGTTAGTGTTACAGATAAGAGAACGGGACAGAGGGTTAGGGTTACAGATAAGAGAACGGGACAGAGGGTTAGTGTTAATGATAAGAGAACGGGACAGAGGGTTAGTGTTACAGATAGAGAACGGGACAGAGGGTTAGTGTTACAGATAAGAGAACGGGACAGAGGGTTAGTGTTACAGATAAGAGAACGGGACAGAGGGTTAGGGTTACAGATAAGAGAACGGGACAGAGGGTTAGGGTTACAGATAAGAGAACGGGACAGAGGGTTAGTGTTACAGATAAGAGAACGGGACAGAGGGTTAGGGTTACAGATAAGAGAACGGTACAGAGGGTTAGTGTTACAGATAAGAGAACGGGACAGAGGGTTAGGGTTACAGATAAGAGAACGGGACAGAGGGTTAGTGTTAATGATAAGAGAACGGGACAGAGGGTTAGTGTTAATGATAAGAGAACGGGACAGAGGGTTAGTGTTACAGATAAGAGAACGGGACAGAGGGTTAGGGTTACAGATAAGAGAACGGGACAGAGGGTTAGTGTTAATGATAAGAGAACGGGACAGAGGGTTAGTGTTACAGATAGAGAACGGGACAGAGGGTTAGTGTTACAGATAAGAGAACGGGACAGAGGGTTAGGGTTACAGATAAGAGAACGGGACAGAGGGTTAGGGTTAATGATAAGAGAACGGGACAGAGGGTTAGTGTTACAGATAAGAGAACGGGACAGAGGGTTAGGGTTACAGATAAGAGAACGGGACAGAGGGTTAGTGTTACAGATAAGAGAACGGGACAGAGGGTTAGTGTTACAGATAAGAGAACGGGACAGAGGGTTAGGGTTACAGATAAGAGAACGGGACAGAGGGTTAGGGTTACAGATAAGAGAACGGGACAGAGGGTTAGGGTTACAGATAAGAGAACGGGACAGAGGGTTAGTGTTAATGATAAGAGAACGGGACAGAGGGTTAGTGTTACAGATAAGAGAACGGGACAGAGGGTTAGGGTTAATGATAAGAGAACGGGACAGAGCGTTAGGGTTACAGATAAGAGAACGGGACAGAGGGTTAGGGTTACAGATAAGAGAACGGGACAGAGGGTTAGGGTTACAGATAAGAGAACGGGACAGAGGGTTAGGGTTACAGATAAGAGAACGGGACAGAGGGTTAGGGTTACAGATAAGAGAACGGGACAGAGGGTTAGGGTTACAGATAAGAGAACGGGACAGAGGGTTAGGGTTACAGATAAGAGAACGGGACAGAGGGTTAGGGTTACAGATAAGAGAACGGGACAGAGGGTTAGTGTTACAGATAAGAGAACGGGACAGAGGGTTAGGGTTACAGATAAGAGAACGGGACAGAGGGTTAGTGTTAATGACAAGAGAACGGGACAGAGGGTTATTGTTAATGATAAGAGAACGGGACAGAGGGTTAGGGTTACAGATAAGAGAACGGGACAGAGGGTTAGGGTTACAGATAAGAGAACGGGACAGAGGGTTAGGGTTACAGATAAGAGAACGGGACAGAGGGTTAGGGTTACAGATAAGAGAACGGGACAGAGGGTTAGGGTTACAGATAAGAGAACGGGACAGAGGGTTAGTGTTACAGATAAGAGAACGGGACAGAGGGTTAGTGTTAATGATAAGAGAACTGGACAGAGGGTTAGGGTTACAGATAAGAGAACGGGACAGAGGGTTAGGGTTACAGATAAGAGAACGGGACAGAGGGTTAGGGTTACAGATAAGAGAACGGGACAGAGGGTTAGGGTTACAGATAAGAGAACGGGACAGAGGGTTAGGGTTACAGATAAGAGAACGGGACAGAGGGTTAGGGTTACAGATAAGAGAACGGGACAGAGGGTTAGGGTTACAGATAAGAGAACGGGACAGAGGGTTAGGGTTACAGATAAGAGAACGGGACAGAGGGTTAGGGTTACAGATAAGAGAACGGGACAGAGGGTTAGGGTTACAGATAAGAGAACGGGACAGAGGGTTAGGGTTACAGATAAGAGAACGGGACAGAGGGTTAGGGTTACAGATAAGAGAACGGGACAGAGGGTTAGGGTTACAGATAAGAGAACGGGACAGAGGGTTAGTGTTACAGATAAGAGAACGGGACAGAGGGTTAGGGTTACAGATAAGAGAACGGGACAGAGGGTTAGTGTTACAGATAAGAGAACGGGACAGAGGGTTAGGGTTACAGATAAGAGAACGGGACAGAGGGTTAGGGTTACAGATAAGAGAACGGGACAGAGGGTTAGGGTTACAGATAAGAGAACGGGACAGAGGGTTAGGGTTACAGATAAGAGAACGGGACAGAGGGTTAGGGTTACAGATAAGAGAACGGGACAGAGGGTTAGGGTTACAGATAAGAGAACGGGACAGAGGGTTAGGGTTACAGATAAGAGAACGGGACAGAGGGTTAGTGTTACAGATAAGAGAACGGGACAGAGGGTTAGGGTTACAGATAAGAGAACGGGACAGAGGGTTAGTGTTACAGATAAGAGAACGGGACAGAGGGTTAGGGTTACAGATAAGAGAACGGGACAGAGGGTTAGGGTTACAGATAAGAGAACGGGACAGAGGGTTAGGGTTACAGATAAGAGAACGGGACAGAGGGTTAGGGTTACAGATAAGAGAACGGGACAGAGGGTTAGGGTTACAGATAAGAGTACGGGACAGAGGGTTAGTGTTACAGATAAGAGAACGGGACAGAGGGTTAGGGTTACAGATAAGAGAACGGGACAGAGGGTTAGGGTTACAGATAAGAGAACGGGACAGAGGGTTAGGGTTACAGATAAGAGAACGGGACAGAGGGTTAGGGTTACAGATAAGAGAACGGGACAGAGGGTTAGGGTTACAGATAAGAGAACGGGACAGAGGGTTAGTGTTACAGATAAGAGAACGGGACAGAGGGTTAGTGTTAATGATAAGAGAACTGGACAGAGGGTTAGGGTTACAGATAAGAGAACGGGACAGAGGGTTAGGGTTACAGATAAGAGAACGGGACAGAGGGTTAGGGTTACAGATAAGAGAACGGGACAGAGGGTTAGGGTTACAGATAAGAGAACGGGACAGAGGGTTAGGGTTACAGATAAGAGAACGGGACAGAGGGTTAGTGTTACAGATAAGAGAACGGGACAGAGGGTTAGTGTTAATGATAAGAGAACGGGACAGAGGGTTAGGGTTACAGATAAGAGAACGGGACAGAGGGTTAGGGTTACAGATAAGAGAACGGGACAGAGGGTTAGGGTTACAGATAAGAGAACGGGACAGAGGGTTAGGGTTACAGATAAGAGAACGGGACAGAGGGTTAGGGTTACAGATAAGAGAACGGGACAGAGGGTTAGGGTTACAGATAAGAGAACGGGACAGAGGGTTAGTGTTAATGATAAGAGAACGGGACAGAGGGTTAGTGTTACAGATAAGAGAACGGGACAGAGGGTTAGTGTTACAGATAAGAGAACGGGACAGAGGGTTAGGGTTAATGATAAGAGAACGGGACAGAGGGTTAGGGTTACAGATAAGAGAACGGGACAGAGGGTTAGGGTTACAGATAAGAGAACGGGACAGAGGGTTAGGGTTACAGATAAGAGAACGGGACAGAGGGTTAGTGTTAATGATAAGAGAACGGGACAGAGGGTTAGGGTTAATGATAAGAGAACGGGACAGAGGGTTAGGGTTACAGATAAGAGAACGGGACAGAGGGTTAGGGTTACAGATAAGAGAACGGGACAGAGGGTTAGGGTTACAGATAAGAGAACGGGACAGAGGGTTAGGGTTACAGATAAGAGAACGGGACAGAGGGTTAGGGTTACAGATAAGAGAACGGGACAGAGGGTTAGTGTTAATGATAAGAGAACGGGACAGAGGGTTAGGGTTAATGATAAGAGAACGGGACAGAGGGTTAGGGTTACAGATAAGAGAACGGGACAGAGGGTTAGGGTTACAGATAAGAGAACGGGACAGAGGGTTAGGGTTACAGATAAGAGAACGGGACAGAGGGTTAGGGTTACAGATAAGAGAACGGGACAGAGGGTTAGGGTTACAGATAAGAGAACGGGACAGAGGGTTAGTGTTACAGATAAGAGAACGGGACAGAGGGTTAGGGTTACAGATAAGAGAACGGGACAGAGGGTTAGGGTTACAGATAAGAGAACGGGACAGAGGGTTAGGGTTACAGATAAGAGAACGGGACAGAGGGTTAGTGTTAATGATAAGAGAACGGGACAGAGGGTTAGTGTTACAGATAAGAGAACGGGACAGAGGGTTAGGGTTAATGATAAGAGAACGGGACAGAGCGTTAGGGTTACAGATAAGAGAACGGGACAGAGGGTTAGGGTTACAGATAAGAGAACGGGACAGAGGGTTAGGGTTACAGATAAGAGAACGGGACAGAGGGTTAGGGTTACAGATAAGAGAACGGGACAGAGGGTTAGGGTTACAGATAAGAGAACGGGACAGAGGGTTAGGGTTACAGATAAGAGAACGGGACAGAGGGTTAGGGTTACAGATAAGAGAACGGGACAGAGGGTTAGGGTTACAGATAAGAGAACGGGACAGAGGGTTAGTGTTACAGATAAGAGAACGGGACAGAGGGTTAGGGTTACAGATAAGAGAACGGGACAGAGGGTTAGTGTTAATGACAAGAGAACGGGACAGAGGGTTATTGTTAATGATAAGAGAACGGGACAGAGGGTTAGGGTTACAGATAAGAGAACGGGACAGAGGGTTAGGGTTACAGATAAGAGAACGGGACAGAGGGTTAGGGTTACAGATAAGAGAACGGGACAGAGGGTTAGGGTTACAGATAAGAGAACGGGACAGAGGGTTAGGGTTACAGATAAGAGAACGGGACAGAGGGTTAGTGTTACAGATAAGAGAACGGGACAGAGGGTTAGTGTTAATGATAAGAGAACTGGACAGAGGGTTAGGGTTACAGATAAGAGAACGGGACAGAGGGTTAGGGTTACAGATAAGAGAACGGGACAGAGGGTTAGGGTTACAGATAAGAGAACGGGACAGAGGGTTAGGGTTACAGATAAGAGAACGGGACAGAGGGTTAGGGTTACAGATAAGAGAACGGGACAGAGGGTTAGGGTTACAGATAAGAGAACGGGACAGAGGGTTAGGGTTACAGATAAGAGAACGGGACAGAGGGTTAGGGTTACAGATAAGAGAACGGGACAGAGGGTTAGGGTTACAGATAAGAGAACGGGACAGAGGGTTAGGGTTACAGATAAGAGAACGGGACAGAGGGTTAGGGTTACAGATAAGAGAACGGGACAGAGGGTTAGGGTTACAGATAAGAGAACGGGACAGAGGGTTAGGGTTACAGATAAGAGAACGGGACAGAGGGTTAGGGTTACAGATAAGAGAACGGGACAGAGGGTTAGGGTTACAGATAAGAGAACGGGACAGAGGGTTAGGGTTACAGATAAGAGAACGGGACAGAGGGTTAGGGTTACAGATAAGAGAACGGGACAGAGGGTTAGTGTTACAGATAAGAGAACGGGACAGAGGGTTAGGGTTACAGATAAGAGAACGGGACAGAGGGTTAGTGTTACAGATAAGAGAACGGGACAGAGGGTTAGGGTTACAGATAAGAGAACGGGACAGAGGGTTAGGGTTACAGATAAGAGAACGGGACAGAGGGTTAGGGTTACAGATAAGAGAACGGGACAGAGGGTTAGTGTTACAGATAAGAGAACGGGACAGAGGGTTAGGGTTAATGATAAGAGAACGGGACAGAGGGTTAGGGTTACAGATAAGAGAACGGGACAGAGGGTTAGGGTTACAGATAAGAGAACGGGACAGAGGGTTAGGGTTACAGATAAGAGAACGGGACAGAGGGTTAGGGTTAAGGATAAGAGAACGGGACAGAGGGTTAGGGTTAATGATAAGAGAACGGGACAGAGGGTTAGGGTTACAGATAAGAGAACGGGACAGAGGGTTAGGGTTACAGATAAGAGAACGGGACAGAGGGTTAGGGTTACAGATAAGAGAACGGGACAGAGGGTTAGGGTTACAGATAAGAGAACGGGACAGAGGGTTAGGGTTACAGATAAGAGAACGGGACAGAGGGTTAGTGTTAATGATAAGAGAACGGGACAGAGGGTTAGGGTTAATGATAAGAGAACGGGACAGAGGGTTAGGGTTACAGATAAGAGAACGGGACAGAGGGTTAGGGTTACAGATAAGAGAACGGGACAGAGGGTTAGGGTTACAGATAAGAGAACGGGACAGAGGGTTAGGGTTACAGATAAGAGAACGGGACAGAGGGTTAGGGTTACAGATAAGAGAACGGGACAGAGGGTTAGTGTTACAGATAAGAGAACGGGACAGAGGGTTAGTGTTAATGATAAGAGAACGGGACAGAGGGTTAGTGTTACAGATAAGAGAACGGGACAGAGGGTTAGTGTTACAGATAAGAGAACGGGACAGAGGGTTAGTGTTAATGATAAGAGAACGGGACAGAGGGTTAGTGTTACAGATAAGAGAACGGGACAGAGGGTTAGTGTTACAGATAAGAGAACGGGACAGAGGGTTAGTGTTACAGATAAGAGAACGGGACAGAGGGTTAGTGTTACAGATAAGAGAACGGGACAGAGGGTTAGTGTTAATGATAAGAGAACAGGGACAGAGGGTTAGTGTTACAGATAAGAGAACGGGACAGAGGGTTAGTGTTAATGATAAGAGAACGGGACAGAGGGTTAGGGTTACAGATAAGAGAACGGGACAGAGGGTTAGGGTTACAGATAAGAGAACGGGACAGAGGGTTAGGGTTACAGATAAGAGAACGGGACAGAGGGTTAGGGTTACAGATAAGAGAACGGGACAGAGGGTTAGTGTTAATGATAAGAGAACGGGACAGAGGGTTAGGGTTACAGATAAGAGAACAGGACAGAGGGTTAGGGTTACAGATAAGAGAACGGGACAGAGGGTTAGTGTTACAGATAAGAGAACGGGACAGAGGGTTAGTGTTACAGATAAGAGAACGGGACAGAGGGTTAGGGTTACAGATAAGAGAACGGGACAGAGGGTTAGGGTTACAGATAAGAGAACGGGACAGAGGGTTAGTGTTACAGATAAGAGAACGGGACAGAGGGTTAGTGTTAATGATAAGAGAACGGGACAGAGGGTTAGGGTTACAGATAAGAGAACGGGACAGAGGGTTAGGGTTACAGATAAGAGAACGGGACAGAGGGTTAGTGTTACAGATAAGAGAACGGGACAGAGGGTTAGTGTTACAGATAAGAGAACGGGACAGAGGGTTAGTGTTACAGATAAGAGAACGGGACAGAGGGTTAGGGTTACAGATAAGAGAACGGGACAGAGGGTTAGGGTTACAGAAGCCATTTTAAAACAGAAAGAGCAGGTCAAGTTTCCCCAACACTCGTTGAGAAGTCTTGCCCTTTGGAAAATGTGAAAAGGAAGGTTGAGACTCTGCCCTTCAATGTTACTCCGTCCAGACCAGACTCCTCCCCAGACCAGACTGGGGTGTATATTTGAATTATTATTTTTTTACAATAAATATACATATATAAAAACAATAAACAACCATTCTGCCATTCTCGTTGAAAGCCAGTCTAAGCAGCGATAGATCTGTTCCATGTGTTATAGATCTGCCATTCTCATTGAAAGCCAGTCTAAGCAGCGATAGATCTGTTCTATGTGTTATTGATCTGCCATTCTCATTGAAAGCCAGTCTAAGCAGCGATAGATCTGTTCCATGTGTTATAGATCTGCCATTCTCGTTGAAAGCCAGTCTAAGCAGCGATAGATCTGTTCCATGTGTTATAGATCTGCCATTCTCATTGAAAGCCAGTCTAAGCAGCGATAGATCTGTTCTATGTGTTATTGATCTGCCATTCTCATTGAAAGCCAGTCTAAGCAGCGATAGATCTGTTCCATGTGTTATAGATCTGCCATTCTCATTGAAAGCCAGTCTAAGCAGCGATAGATCTGTCATTTTGTTCTTTGTGCACTATTTCTATGCTTCTGGTTCTTACATATTGTTTTTTTAATCGTTTTCCTTCTGGGTTTTTTTTACACCAGTTTTCACACCTGAAAATAAATATTTTTGGTTAGGGAAAATATATTTCACAGTGGTTTAGACGGTACAATGATTGTTTACACAATGACTGCTTGTTTTCTCACTTTTAAACTGAAATTAGGCGAATTATTCGAATTTTAGCAACCAGGAAATGGCGGAGTGATTTCTGTATATTGCATCTTTAAATCATTTGTAACGGTTTTCCTCCTCCTCTTCGGATGAAGAGGAGGAGTAGTGATTGAACCAAGGCGCAGCGGGTTGTGATGACATATTTATTTACAGAACAGACGAAAACACGAACTGGACTATAAACTAACAAAACAACAAACGGAGTAGACAAACCTGGACATGCGAACTTACATAAAACGCAGAACTCACGAACAGGAAAATGACTACACAAAAGACCGAACTTACAAACAAAACCGAACAGTCCCGTATGGTGCGACAAACACTGACACAGGAGACAATCACCCCCAACGAACACTGTGAAACAACCTACCTAAATATGACTCTCAATTAGAGGAAACGCCAAACACCTGCCTCTAATTGAGAGCCATACCAGGCAACCCTAAACCAACATAAAAACAGAAAACATAGAATGCCCACCCAAACTCACGTCCTGACCAACTAACACATAAAACAAACTAACAGAAATAGGTCAGGAACGTGACATCATTAAGCATTTGATTCTGCGTTCGTTTTGGAGTATTATTTGACGTCCAGTATTTAAGTAACAGCTTCTTTAATATAAGTGACAAAAATACTATTGTCCAACCCCATTGGTTATCTCACCGCACCCCCAGATGCCATGTCTTGAAATATGCAAACAGACATTGTAAAACTCTCCCAGACTAAATGTTATTCAGTCTCATTAAACACTATAGAACGTCATGATAGAGACTTCCCATGAAGACTGTCATTAAACACTATAGAACATCATGATAGAGACTTCCCATGAAGACTGTCATTAAACACTATAGAACATCATGATAGAGACTGCCCATGAAGACTGTCATTAAACACTATAGAACATCATGATAGAGACTGCCCATGAAGACTGTCATTAAACACTATAGAACATCATGATAGAGACTGCCCATGAAGACTGTCATTAAACACTATAGAACATCATGATAGAGACTTCCCATGAAGACTGTCATTAAACACTATAGAACGTCATGATAGAGACTGCCCATGAAGACTGTCATTAAACACTATAGAACATCATGATAGAGACTGCCCATGAAGACTGTCATTAAACACTATAGAACATCATGATAGAGACTGCCCATGAAGACTGTCATTAAACACTATAGAACGTCATGATAGAGACTGCCCGTGAAGACTGTCATTAAACACTATAGAACATCATGATAGAGACTGCCCATGAAGACTGTCATTAAACACTATAGAACATCATGTTAGAGACTTCCCATGAAGACTGTCATTAAACACTATAGAACATCATGATAGAGACTGCCCATGAAGACTGTCATTAAACACTATAGAACATCATGATAGAGACTTCCCATGAAGACTGTCATTAAACACTATAGAACATCATGATAGAGACTGCCCATGAAGACTGTCATTAAACACTATAGAACATCATGATAGAGACTGCCCATGAAGACTGTCATTAAACACTATAGAACATCATGATAGAGACTGCCCATGAAGACTGTCATTAAACACTATAGAACATCATGATAGAGACTGCCCATGAAGACTGTCATTAAACACTATAGAACATCATGATAGAGACTGCCCATGAAGACTGTCATTAAACACTATAGAACATCATGATAGAGACTGCCCATGAAGACTGTCATTAAACACTATAGAACATCATGTTAGAGACTTCCCATGAAGACTGTCATTAAACACTATAGAACATCATGATAGAGACTGCCCATGAAGACTGTCATTAAACACTATAGAACATCATGATAGAGACTTCCCATGAAGACTGTCATTAAACACTATAGAACATCATGATAGAGACTGCCCATGAAGACTGTCATTAAACACTATAGAACATCATGATAGAGACTGCCCATGAAAACTGTCATTAAACACTATAGAACATCATGATAGAGACTGCCCATGAAGACTGTCATTAAACACTATAGAACGTCATGATAGAGACTGCCCATGAAGACTGTCATTAAACACTATAGAACATCATGATAGAGACTGCCCATGAAGACTGTCATTAAACACTATAGAACATCATGTTAGAGACTTCCCATGAAGACTGTCATTAAACACTATAGAACGTCATGATAGAGACTGCCCATGAAGACTGTCATTAAACACTATAGAACATCATGATAGAGACTGCCCATGAAGACTGTCATTAAACACTATAGAACATCATGATAGAGACTGCCCATGAAGACTGTCATTAAACACTAAAGAACGTCATGATAGAGACTGCCCATGAAGACTGTCATTAAACACTATAGAACATCATGATAGAGACTGCCCATGAAGACTGTCATTAAACACTATAGAACATCATGATAGAGACTGCCCATGAAGACTGTCATTAAACACTAAAGAACGTCATGATAGAGACTGCCCATGAAGACTGTCATTAAACACTATAGAACATCATGATAGAGACTGCCCATGAAGACTGTCATTAAACACTAAAGAACATCATGATAGAGACTGCCCATGAAGACTGTCATTAAACACTATAGAACATCATGATAGAGACTGCCCATGAAAACTGTCATTAAACACTAAAGAACGTCATGATAGAGACTGCCCATGAAGACTGTCATTAAACACTATAGAACATCATGATAGAGACTTCCCATGAAGACTGTCATTAAACACTATAGAACATCATGATAGAGACTGCCCATGAAGACTGTCATTAAACACTATAGAACATCATGATAGAGACTGCCCATGAAGACTGTCATTAAACACTAAAGAACGTCATGATAGAGACTGCCCATGAAGACTGTCATTAAACACTATAGAACATCATGATAGAGACTGCCCATGAAGACTGTCATTAAACACTATAGAACGTCATGATAGAGACTGCCCATGAAGACTGTCATTAAACACTATAGAACATAATGATAGAGACTGCCCATGAAGACTGTCATTAAACACTATAGAACGTCATGATAGAGACTGCCCATGAAGACTGTCATTAAACACTATAGAACATCATGATAGAGACTTCCCATGAAGACTGTCATTAAACACTATAGAACATCATGATAGAGACTGCCCATGAAGACTGTCATTAAACACTATAGAACATCATGATAGAGACTGCCCATGAAGACTGTCATTAAACACTAAAGAACGTCATGATAGAGACTGCCCATGAAGACTGTCATTAAACACTATAGAACATCATGATAGAGACTGCCCATGAAGACTGTCATTAAACACTATAGAACGTCATGATAGAGACTGCCCATGAAGACTGTCATTAAACACTATAGAACATAATGATAGAGACTGCCCATGAAGACTGTCATTAAACACTATAGAACATCATGATAGAGACTGCCCATGAAGACTGTCATTAAACACTATAGAACATCATGATAGAGACTTCCCATGAAGACTGTCATTAAACACTATAGAACATCATGATAGAGACTGCCCATGAAGACTGTCATTAAACACTATAGAACATCATGATAGAGACTGCCCATGAAAACTGTCATTAAACACTATAGAACATCATGATAGAGACTTCCCATGAAGACTGTCATTAAACACTATAGAACGTCATGATAGAGACTGCCCATGAAGACTGTCATTAAACACTATAGAACATCATGTTAGAGACTTCCCATGAAGACTGTCATTAAACACTATAGAACATCATGATAGAGACTGCCCATGAAGACTGTCATTAAACACTGTAGAACATCATGATAGAGACTGCCCATGAAGACTGTCATTAAACACTATAGAACATCATGATAGAGACTTCCCATGAAGACTGTCATTAAACACTATAGAACATCATGATAGAGACTGCCCATGAAGACTGTCATTAAACACTATAGAACATCATGATAGAGACTGCCCATGAAGACTGTCATTAAACACTATAGAACATCATGATAGAGACTGCCCATGAAGACTGTCATTAAACACTAAAGAACGTCATGATAGAGACTGCCCATGAAGACTGTCATTAAACACTATAGAACATCATGATAGAGACTGCCCATGAAGACTGTCATTAAACACTAAAGAACATCATGATAGAGACTGCCCATGAAGACTGTCATTAAACACTATAGAACATCATGATAGAGACTGCCCATGAAGACTGTCATTAAACACTAAAGAACGTCATGATAGAGACTGCCCATGAAGACTGTCATTAAACACTATAGAACATCATGATAGAGACTTCCCATGAAGACTGTCATTAAACACTATAGAACATCATGATAGAGACTGCCCATGAAGACTGTCATTAAACACTATAGAACATCATGATAGAGACTGCCCATGAAGACTGTCATTAAACACTAAAGAACGTCATGATAGAGACTGCCCATGAAGACTGTCATTAAACACTATAGAACATCATGATAGAGACTGCCCATGAAGACTGTCATTAAACACTATAGAACGTCATGATAGAGACTGCCCATGAAGACTGTCATTAAACACTATAGAACATAATGATAGAGACTGCCCATGAAGACTGTCATTAAACACTATAGAACGTCATGATAGAGACTGCCCATGAAGACTGTCATTAAACACTATAGAACATCATGATAGAGACTTCCCATGAAGACTGTCATTAAACACTATAGAACATCATGATAGAGACTGCCCATGAAGACTGTCATTAAACACTATAGAACATCATGATAGAGACTGCCCATGAAGACTGTCATTAAACACTATAGAACATCATGATAGAGACTTCCCATGAAGACTGTCATTAAACACTATAGAACATCATGATAGAGACTGCCCATGAAGACTGTCATTAAACACTATAGAACATCATGATAGAGACTGCCCATGAAGACTGTCATTAAACACTAAAGAACGTCATGATAGAGACTGCCCATGAAGACTGTCATTAAACACTATAGAACATCATGATAGAGACTGCCCATGAAGACTGTCATTAAACACTATAGAACGTCATGATAGAGACTCCCCATGAAGACTGTCATTAAACACTATAGAACATCATGATAGAGACTGCCCATGAAGACTGTCATTAAACACTATAGAACGTCATGATAGAGACTGCCCATGAAGACTGTCATTAAACACTATAGAACGTCATGATAGAGACTGCCCATGAAGACTGTCATTAAACACTATAGAACGTCATGATAGAGACTGCCCATGAAGACCGTCATTAAACACTATAGAACATCATGATAGAGACTGCCCATGAAGACTGTCATTAAACACTATAGAACGTCATGATAGAGACTGCCCATGAAGACTGTCATTAAACACTATAGAACATCATGATAGAGACTGCCCATGAAGACTGTCATTAAACACTATAGAACGTCATGATAGAGACTGCCCATGAAGACTGTCATTAAACACTATAGAACGTCATGATAGAGACTGCCCATGAAGACTGTCATTAAACACTATAGAACATCATGATAGAGACTGCCCATGAAGACTGTCATTAAACACTATAGAACATCATGATAGAGACTGCCCATGAAGACTGTCTATGAGGAATTATGTGAGGATGTTCCAGCCATTAGTATACAAACCAAACTCCATCTTTAAACATCGGCCAAAGAAACACTATCCCACAAACAACGAAACACTATCCTACAAACAACGAAACCGATAGGTAACTGCCGAAATAAAGGAAACACTATCCCACGAACAACGAAACCGATAGGTAACTGCCGAAATAAAGGAAACACTATCCCACGAACAACGAAACCGATAGGTAACTGCCGAAATAAAGGAAACACCAATATACAGTGAAGTGTCTTAAAGAGATTCTCTGGTACTTTTTTATACTTTTTAGCCAGTAGTTCTGAAAGTGGCGCTCACGAGCCAAAAGTGGTCCCCGAAATGTCTGTACTACGTCACATAAAGCGCCTTCAGGAAGTATTCACACGCCTCAAACTCTTTAAAAAAATATATACATTTTGTTGTGTTACAAAGTTGTATTAAAATGGATTAAATTGTCATTTTTTTCTCAACAATTTACACAAAATCATCTGTAATGTCAAAGTGGGAATACATTTTTTTAAGGGGAAAAAAAACGGTAATATATCTTGATTAGGTAATAAGGCTGTAACAGACAGGGCTGAAAGTAAGGTGGTCCCCGACGGCTTCCCGGCAAAATAAATAGAGGGGGTACGCCGTATAGGTAAAACCTGAGCCTATAACAATTAATACAACATGCCCAAATTAACTATAGGCTGCTACACCATTGTTTGGCATGAGTGGCGGGAAACCGGGTGGTATACACTCCAAATTGCATTGTGGGTTGAGGAGAACACTCATGGACAAGAGGCAGAGATGAGTGGCCGCCGCGCCTCGACGCATCGATTCAGGCTACAAGTATAGACCTAAAGACAATGGCAGGATGACATGACAATAAATGTAGGTGTTTTGTAACAGACCTCTCTTTCCATTCAGCAAATTGCAGGTGAACAGTACATTGTTGGGGTTTGGATGCTGAAAATTAATTTGCGAGGGAACAAATGTTTCACGGGGAGACTAGAGGAGCACCTTTGTTGAATGATTGTTTGACAAATCGGATGAAAACATAATGACTGGTTGTGTTTATACATTAGCCTAGCTAGCTAGCTGACTAGCTAACTGAGCTAGCTATCTTAGCCAATTAGCTTCTCTCGGTTTGATGCAGTCCCGACCGGTACTACGTAATCATATTGGATGATAAATAACCTAGCTATGACCAGCTAGAAGTTAGACTACCAGCATGTCGGCTCAGTTGGTTGCTGTCTCTCCCTCCCTCTTCGCTCCATTTAACTCGCTCACAGGACTCACACCTCAAGGCCCCTCCTCCGTCTGCTTTCACTCACAAAGCCCCTTCTCTGCCTTTGCTGCTATAACAGCCTCCACTCTTCTGGGAAGGCTTTCCACTAGATGATGGAACATTGCTGCTATAACAGCCTCCACTCTTCTGGGAAGGCTTTCCACCAGATGTTGGAACATTGCTGCTATAACAGCCTCCATTCTTCTGGGAAGGCTTTCCACTAGATGTTGGAACATTGCTGCTATAACAGCCTCCACTCTTCTGGGAAGGCTTTCCACTAGATGTTGGAACATTGCTGCTGTAACAGCCTCCACTCTTCTGGGAAGGCTTTCCACTAGATGTTGGAACATTGCTACTTTAACAGCCTCCACTCTTCTGGGAAGGCTTTCCACTAGATGATGGAACATTGCTGCTGTAACAGCCTCCACTCTTCTGGGAAGGCTTTCCACTAGATGATGGAACATTGCTGCGAGGACTTGCTTCCACTCAGCCACAAGAGCATTAGTGAGGTCAGGCCCTGATGTTGGGCAATTAGGCCTGGCTCGCAGTTCGCGTTCCAATTCATCACAAAGGTGTTAGATGGAGTTGTGGTCAGGACTCTGTGCAGGGCAGTCAAGTTCTTCCACACCGATCTTGAAAAAACATTTCTGTATGGACCTCGCTTCGTGCACGGGGGGCATTGTCATGCTGAAACAGGAAAGGGCCTTCCCCAAACTGTTGCCACAAAGTTGGAAGAAGAGAATCGTCTAGAATGTCATTGTATGCTGTAGCGTTAAGATTTCCCTTCACTGGAACTAAGGGGCCCGAACCATGAAAAACAGACCCAGACCTTTACAGTTGGCTCTATGCATTGGGGCAGGTAGCGTTCCCCTGGCAGCCGCAGAACCCAGAACTGTCCGTCGGACTGCCAGATGATGAAGACTGGTTCATCTTTCCCTAGAGCAGCAGGGTAGCCTAGTGGTTAGAGCGTTGGGCTAGTAAGGTTGCAAGTTCGAATCCCCGACCTGACAAGGTAAAAATATGTTGTTCTGCTCCTGAACAAGGCAGTTAACCCACTGTTCCTAGGCTGTCATTGAAAATAAGAATGTGTTCTTAACTGACCTGGCTAGTTAAATAAAGATTTTTAAAAATTTAAAAATTTAAAAAAGTTAAATCACTCCAGAGTCCAATGTCAGCGAGCTTTACACCCCTCCAGCCGACGCTTGGCATTCCGCATGCTGGTCTTAGGCTTGTGTGCGTCTGCTCGGCCGCGGAAACCCATTTCTTATGGCTAAGTCAACTGTTAGGACAAGGGATAACAGCTAAGTCAACTGTTAGGACAAGGGATAACAGCTAAGTCAACTGTTAGGACAAGGGTTAACAGCTAAGTCAACTGTTAGGACAAGGGATAACAGCTAAGTCAACTGTTAGGACAAGGGATAACAGCTAAGTCAACTGTTAGGACAAGGGTTAACAGCTAAGTCAACTGTTAGGACAAGGGATAACAGCTAAGTCAACTGTTAGGACAAGGGATAACAGCTAAGTCAACTGTTAGGACAAGGGATAACAGCTAAGTCAACTGTTAGGACAAGGGTTAACAGCTAAGTCAACTGTTAGGACAAGGGATAACAGCTAAGTCAACTGTTAGGACAAGGGATAACAGCTAAGTCAACTGTTAGGACAAGGGATAACAGCTAAGTCAACTGTTAGGACAAGGGATAACAGCTAAGTCAACTGTTAGGACAAGGGATAACAGCTAAGTCAACTGTTAGGACAAGGGATAACAGCTAAGTCAACTGTTAGGACAAGGGATAACAGCTAAGTCAACTGTTAGGACAAGGGATAACAGCTCAGTCAACTGTTAGGACAAGGGATAACAGCTAAGTCAACTGTTAGGACAAGGGATAACAGCTAAGTCAACTGTTAGGACAAGGGTTAACAGCTAAGTCAACTGTTAGGACAAGGGATAACAGCTAAGTCAACTGTTAGGACAAGGGATAACAGCTAAGTCAACTGTTAGGACAAGGGATAACAGCTAAGTCAACTGTTAGGACAAGGGATAACAGCTAAGTCAACTGTTAGGACAAGGGATAACAGCTAAGTCAACTGTTAGGACAAGGGATAACAGCTAAGTCAACTGTTAGGACAAGGGATAACAGCTCAGTTAACTGTTAGGACAAGGGTTAATAGCTAAGTCAACTGTTAGGACAAGGGATAACAGCTAAGTCAACTGTTAAGACAAGGGATAACAGCTAAGTCAACTGTTAGGACAAGGGATAACAGCTAAGTCAACTGTTAGGACAAGGGACAACAGCTAAGTCAACTGTTAGGACAAGGGATAACAGCTAGGTCAACTGTTATGACAAGGGATAACAGCTAAGTCAACTGTTAGGACAAGGGTTAACAGCTAAGTCAACTGTTAGGACAAGGGATAACAGCTAAGTCAACTGTTAGGACAAGGGATAACAGCTAAGTTAACTGTTAGGACAAGGGTTAATAGCTAAGTCAACTGTTAGGACAAGGGATAACAGCTAAGTCAACTGTTAAGACAAGGGATAACAGCTAAGTCAACTGTTAGGACAAGGGATAACAGCTAAGTCAACTGTTAGGACAAGGGACAACAGCTAAGTCAACTGTTAGGACAAGGGATAACAGCTAAGTCAACTGTTATGACAAGGGATAACAGCTAAGTCAACTGTTATGACAAGGGATAACAGCTAAGTCAACTGTTAGGACAAGGGATAACAGCTAAGTCAACTGTTAGGACAAGGGATAACAGCTAAGTCAACTGTTAAGACAAGGGATAACAGCTAAGTCAACTGTTAGGACAAGGGATAACAGCTAAGTCAACTGTTAGGACAAGGATTAATAGCTAAGTCAACTGTTAGGACAAGGGATAACAGCTAAGTCAACTGTTAAGACAAGGGATAACAGCTAAGTCAACTGTTAGGACAAGGGATAACAGCTAAGTCAACTGTTAGGACAAGGGACAACAGCTAAGTCAACTGTTAGGACAAGGGATAACAGCTAAGTCAACTGTTAGGACAAGGGATAACAGCTAAGTCAACTGTTAGGACAAGGGATAACAGCTAAGTCAACTGTTAGGACAAGGGGTAACAGCTAAGTCAACTGTTAGGACAAGGGATAACAGCTAAGTCAACTGTTATGACAAGGGATAACAGCTAAGTCAACTGTTAGGACAAGGGTTAACAGCTAAGTCAACTGTTAGGACAAGGGATAACAGCTAAGTCAACTGTTAGGACAAGGGTTAATAGCTAAGTCAACTGTTAGGACAGGGGATAACAGCTAAGTCAACTGTTAGGACAAGGGATAACAGCTAAGTCAACTGTTAGGACAAGGATTAACAGCTAAGTCAACTGTTAGGACAAGGGATAACAGCTAAGTCAACTGTTAGGACAAGGGATAACAGCTAAGTCAACTGTTAGGACAAGGGATAACAGCTAAGTCAACTGTTAGGACAAGGGATAACAGCTAAGTCAACTGTTAGGACAAGGGTTAATAGCTAAGTCAACTGTTAGGACAAGGGATAACAGTTAAGTCAACTGTTAGGACAAGGGTTAACAGCTAAGTCAACTGTTAGGACAAGGGATAACAGCTAAGTCAACTGTTAGGACAAGGGATAACAGCTAAGTCAACTGTTAAGACATGGGATAACAGCTAAGTCAACTGTTAAGACAAGGGATAACAGCTAAGTCAACTGTTAGGACAAGGGATAACAGCTAAGTCAACTGTTAGGACAAGGGCTAACAGCTAAGTCAACTGTTAGGACAAGGGATAACAGCTAAGTCAACTGTTAGGACAAGGGATAACAGCTAAGTCAACTTTTAGGACAAGGGATAACAGCTAAGTCAACTGTTAGGACAAGGGTTAATAGCTAAGTCAACTGTTAGGACAAGGGATAACAGTTAAGTCAACTGTTAGGACAAGGGTTAACAGCTAAGTCAACTGTTAGGACAAGGGATAACAGCTAAGTCAACTGTTAGGACAAGGGATAACAGCTAAGTCAACTGTTAGGACAAGGGATAACAGCTATGTCAACTGTTAAGACAAGGGATAACAGCTAAGTCAACTGTTAAGACAAGGGATAACAGCTAAGTCAACTGTTAGGACAAGGGATAACAGCTAAGTCAACTGTTAGGACAAGGGATAACAGCTAAGTCAACTGTTAAGACAAGGGATAACAGCTAAGTCAACTGTTAAGACAAGGGATAACAGCTAAGTCAACTGTTAGGACAAGGGATAACAGCTGTTAACTGTTAGGACAAGGGATAACAGCTGTTAACTGTTAGGACAAGGGACAACAGCTAAGTCAACTCATCTCCTCATCTCTTCCTGGTGATAACACTATCAGAGGTACATTATTACATTAGTGTCCTCCTCTACTCTTCTCTCCCTTTCTCTCCTGTCCTGTCCTCTCCTTTCCTCCCCTCTCCCTGGTGACAGCCAAAATCTTCCCAAAATCTAAAAGCCTATTTTTTTTCTCCATCAATGCTCTCTATGCCAACAGAAAGAAGTGCAGTGTGTCTAACTGTAGTCAACTGGCCTGTTTTCAGAAGTACACTGTGTTGCTCACTACACCAATGTAAAACTGCAGATGACTGTGTGCTAACGGCTCTTTGAGATCAAGTCACGTTTTCATCCATATTAAGAGGTCTGTGAGTCAGAGGACTGTGAGTCAGAGGACTGTGAGTCAGAGGACTGTGAGTCAGAGGCCTGAGTCAGAGGACTGTGAGTCAGAGGCCTGTGAGTCAGATGCCTGTGAGTCAGAGGACTGTGAGTCAGAGGCCTGAGTCAGAGGACTGTGAGTCAGAGGCCTGTGAGTCAGATGCCTGTGAGTCAGAGGCCTGAGAGTCAGAGGACTGTGAGTCAGAGGACTGTGAGTCAGAGGCCTGAGTCAGAGGACTGTGAGTCAGAGGACTGTGAGTCAGAGGACTGTGAGTCAGAGGACTGTGAGTCAGAGGCTTGAGTCAGAGGCCTGAGTCAGAGGACTGTGAGTCAGAGGACTGTGAGTCAGAGGACTGTGAGTCAGAGGATTGTGAGTCAGAGGCCTGAGTCAGAGGACTGTGAGTCAGAGGACTGTGAGTCAGAGGACTGTGAGTCAGAGGACTGTGAGTCAGAGGACTGTGAGTCAGAGGACTGTGAGTGGACTGTGAGTCAGAGGATTGTGAGTCAGAGGACTGTTAGTCAGAGGACTGTGAGTCAGAGGATTGTGAGTCAGAGGCCTGAGTCAGAGGACTGTGAGTCAGAGGACTGTGAGTCAGAGGCCTGTGAATCAGAGGACTGTGAGTCAGAGGCCTGTGAATCAGAGGACTGTGAGTCAGAGGCCTGAGAGTCAGAGGACTGTGAGTCAGAGGACTGTGAGTCAGAGGACTGTGAGTCAGAGGATTGTGAGTCAGAGGACTGTGAGTCAGAGGACTGTGAGTCAGAGGATTGTGAGTCAGAGGACTGTGAGTCAGAGGATTGTGAGTCAGAGGACTGTGAGTCAGAGGACTGTGAGTCAGAGGATTGTGAGTCAGAGGACTGTGAGTCAGAGGACTGTGAGTCAGAGGATTGTGAGTCAGAGGACTGTGAGTCAGAGGACTGTGAGTCAGAGGACTGTGAGTCAGAGGACTGTGAGTCAGAGGATTGTGATTCAGAGGACTGTGAGTCAGAGGATTGTGAGTCAGAGGACTGTGAGTCAGAGGACTGTGAGTCAGAGGTTCCAGACCACAAGATTCCCTCATTTGCCCTTCCTGGATAATTACATGAGAGTCAGAATGTAAGTAACTACTTTCTGTATGAATGCGAAAAAGACTTAATTATTATACTTGCAATGTTTTGCAAAGGTACTTTAAGGTCAGGTTACACGTATAGCAGACCAGATGTTACTCTCATCTTCCTGGATAAATATGGCTACATGTATTTACAGTATTGTATAGCTCTACGAATAAATCAAACCCAAAAGTTGATGCCCACACCTCAACATTACACTTCATAAAAACATATATTTCTTTCCATTGAAATGCAGACACTGCTACCATTGTCAGTAAACCTCCCCTTATACGTTAGTATGCAGGCAGGAGCCAATACAATACATTCATTATACAGTGCTGCTTCTGACCAGAACTCATCGGCGAATAGGGTGCCATTTGGGACAAATCGGTCGCTGCGTTCGTTACCTTGGTGACCTCTGAGTTCTGTAGGTTGGCCTCGTGGGACCAGCAACCCCCCACAGCTGTCAACATGGCACACTCTTGCAGGTCTGCTTCCTGTTTAGTGGCTCGCTGGGCACTGGGTCGTACCAGTGTCGTGGGGTCCTCAAGGTCCGGACCATTCCAAAAAGGTGTACGCAGCTGGAGGCCTCGCAGGAGGAGGTGACAGGCTTCTAGATCAGCCTCCCAGACACGCTCCAGGGGGTACAGCCACAACTAGAGAGACACAGAGAGAGAGAGAGAGAGAGAGAGAGAGAGAGAGAGAGAGAGAGAGAGAGAGAGAGAGAGAGAGAGAGAGAGAGAGAGAGAGAGAGAGAGAGAGAGAGAGAGAGAGAGAGAGAGAGAGAGAGAGAGAGAGAGAGAGAGAGAGAATGAGAGAGAGAGAGAGAACGTCCATGTGAGCTATTTGAAAGATTCCATGATCACAACAAGGTGATGTTAAATATGAGTCACATTCTGTTTCCAGATGTCATTATGTGTTGATTATATTCACATACATGACCAGTGGAAACCCCAACAAACCTGCTACGGTGTAAACTCCGCCACATCCTGGTGGAGGCCAAAGACCGAGATAATTGCTTTTCTAACACCCTCTGTCCGTCTCCAAGGAGACCAGAAATAACACCAGCAGCACATGGAGGAGCTAGACTGGTCTCTCTCTCTCTCTCTCTCTCTCTCTCTCTCTCTCTCTCTCTCTCTCTCTCTCTCTCTCTCTCTCTCTCTCTCTCTCTCTCTCTCTCTCTCTCTCTCTCTCTCTCTCCCTCTCCCTCTCTCCCTCTCTCCCTCCCTCCCTCCCTCCCTATTTCCCTCTCTCCCTCTCTCCCTCCCTCCCTCCCCGGTGATATCACTACCACGGCTACTCTGTCCAATCAAACATTCATCTATTCAACACTTCTCTGTCCTCTGTCTGTTCCAATATTCATCTATCCTATCCCATCTATCCACGTCCTAACCTCCTGCCAAATGCCTAACCATATTAGAGTAACATATTTCCCTCAGATTACACAGACCTACAAAGAATTTGAAAACAATTCCAAAGTTGCTAAGCAACTGATTGATAAACTCCCATATCTACTGGGTGAAATACCACAGTGTTCCATCACAGCAGCAAGATGTGTGACCTGTTGCCACAAGAAAAGGTCAACCAGTGAAGAACAAAGACCATTGTAAATACAACCCAGATATGTTTATTTAGTTTCCCTTTTCTACTTTAACTGTTTTCACAACACTGTATATAGAGTTGAAGTCGGAAGTTGACATACACCTCTGCCAAATACATTTAAACTCAGTTTTTCACAATTCCTGACATTTAATCCTAGTAAAAATGCCATGTCTTAGGTCAGGTAGGATCACCACTTTATTTTAAGAATGTGAAATGTCAGAATAATAGTAGAGAGAATGATTTATTTCAGCTTTTATTTCTTTCATCACATTCCCAGTGGGTCAGAAGTTTATATACACTCAATTAGTATTTGGTAGCATTGCCTTTAAATTGTTTAACTTGGGTCAAACGTTTCGGGTAGCCTTCCACAAGCTTCCCACAATAAGTTGGGTGAATTTTGGCCCATTCCTCCTGACAGAGCTGGTGTAACTGAGTCAGGTTTGTAGGCCTCCTAGCTCGTACACGCTTTTTCAGTTCTGCCCACAAATTTTCTATGGAATTGAGGTCAGGGCTTTGTGATGGCCACTCCAGTACCTTGACTTTATTTTCCTTAACCATTTTGCCACAACTTTGGAAGTATGCTTGGGGTCATTGTCCATTTGGAAGACCCATTTGCGACCAAGCTTTAACTTCCTGACTGATGTCTTGAGATGTTGGTTCAATATATCCACATCATTTTCCTGCCTCATGATACCATTTATTTTGTGAAGTGCACCAGTCCCTCCTGCAACAAAGCACCCCCACAACATGATGCTGCCACCCCCGTGCTTCACAGTTGGGATGGTGTTCTTCGGCTTGCAAGCTTCCCCCTTTGTAATCCAATAACGATGGTCATTATGACCAAACAGTTCTATTTTTGTTTCATCAGACCAGAGGACGTTTCTCCAAAAAGAACAATCTTTGTCCCCATGTGCAGTTGCAAACCGTAGTCTGGCTTTTTTTATGGTGGTTTGGAGCAGTGGCTTCTTCCTTGCTGAGTGGCCTTTCAGGTTATGTCGATATAGGACTCGTTTTACTGTGGATACAGATACTTTTGTACCTGTTTCCTCCAGCATCTTCACAAGGTCCATTGCTGTTGTTCTGGGATTGATTTGCCCTTTTCGCACCAAAGTACGTTCATCTCTAGGAGACAAAATACGTCTCCTTCCTGAGCGGTATGATGGCTGCGTCATATCAGAAGCTTCTAAAGCCATGACATAATTTTCTGTAATTTTCCAAGCTGTTTAAAACCTCTTGACGCTAGGGGTCCGATTTTTTTTTTTTTTAATAACGTTCCCAAGGTAAACGGACTATTTCTCAGGTTCAGATCGTAGAATATGCATATAATTTACAGATTAGGATAGAAAACACTTCAAAGTTTCCAAAACTGTCAAAATATTGTCTGTGAGTATAACAAAACTGATTCTGCAGGGGACAATCTGATAAAATCTAACCCGGAAGTGATACAACATTTTTTTTTATCTGTGTTTCCTGGCCTGTCTTTCTTCCATTTAAAGGGGTATCAACCAGATTCCTTTTCCAATGGCTTCCTCAGTCTATGACCAGGCTTTAGACATAGTTTCAGGCTTTTATTTTGAAAAATGAGCTAGATTTTTCAAAAGGAGTCAGGTGTCCTCTGAATAGTTCCTGCGCGCGAGAGAGGAGCTCTTAATTTTTCTTTTTCTCTCTTATTGAATAGGTTACGGTCCGGTTGAAATATTATCGATTATGTTTGTTAAAAACAACCTGAGGATTGATTATAAAAAACATTTGACATGTTTCTACGACCATTACGGATACTTTTTGGAATTGTCGTCGAACGGAACGAGGCTTTGGTTTTCTGAACATAACGCGCAACCCAAATGGCGTTTTTTTGTTATAAAAGTAATATTTATCGAACAAAAATAACATTTGTTGTGTAACTGGGAGTCTCGTGAGTGCAAACATCCGAAGATTATCAAAGGTAAGTGATTAATTTTATTGCTTTTCTGACTTTCGTGGCCAAGCTAACCAAGCTAATATAAGGCTAACTGTTCTAGCATTGATTGATACACTCACAAATATGCAAAGCATTTTATCAAAATCTGACACGATAGGTGGATTAACAACAAGCTAAGCTGTGTTTTGATATATTTCACTTGTGATTGCATGATTATAAATATTTTTTGTAATATTTTGCACCATGCAATTCAGCAGGGAAATGATCCCGTAAAAGGGAAGATAAAGCCACAGTCAACTTAGTGTATGTAAACTTCTGACCAACTGGAATTGTGATACAGTGAATTATAAGTGAAATAATCTGTCTGTAAACAATTGTTGGAAAAAATACTTGTGTCATGCACAAAATATATGTCCTGACCGACTTGCCAAAACTATTGTTTGTTAACAAGAAATTTATGAAGTTGTTGAAAAACAAGTTTTAATAAGGACTCCAACCTAAGTGTATGTAAACTTCCGACTTCAACTGTAGATATAATATGACACTTGAAATGTCTCTATTCCTTTTGAACTTTTGAGTGTGTAATGTTTACTGTTTACATTTGTATTGTTTATTTCACTATTGTTTATTATCTGCTTGACTTGCTTTAACATATGTTTCCCATGACAATAAAGTCCTTAAATTGAATTGAACTGAGAAACAGAAAGAGACAGTCAGGTAATTTACAACGTTTCAGAGTTTGTTTTGTTGTGGAGAGATGAAAACATAGTTGCTGACATGTTATAACAACTGTCTGTAGATTCATACTTAATATATTTGTTTATTTTCTATTTTATTTAACCTTTATTTTAACTAGGCAATTCAGTTAAGAACAAATTCTTATTTACAATGACGGCCTACCGAAAGGCAAAAGACCTCCTGCGGGGACGGGGTCTGGGATTCAAAATAAATAAAAAAAAATAATAAAATAAGAATATAGGACAAAACACACATCACGACAAGAGAGACACCACAACACTACATAAAGAGAGACCTAAGACAACAACACAGCATGGCAGCAACACAACATGGTAGCAGCATGGTACAAACATTATTGGGCACAGACAACAGCACAAAGGGCAAGAAGGTAGAGACAACAATACATCACACAAAGCAGCCACAACTGTCAGTAAGAGTGTACATGATTGAGTCTTTGAATGAAGAGATGGAGATAAAACTGTCCAGTTTGAGTGTTTGTTGCAGTTCGTTCCAGTCGCTAGTTGCAGCAAACTGAAAAGAGGAGCGACCCAGGGATGTTTGTGCTTTGGGGACATTTAACTTCTCTAGGGTAGGGGGCAGCATTTTCACGTTTGGATGAAAAGCATACCCAAATTCAACTGCCAGCTACTCATCCCCGGGAGATAAGAAGATAAGATATGCATATTATTAGTAGATTTGGTTAGAAAACACTCTGAAGTTTTCTAAAACTGTTTGAATCATGTCTGTGAGTATAACAGAACTTATTTAGCAGGCGAAACCCCGAGGACAAACCATTCAGAATTTTTTTTTTTTCGAGGTCACTCTTTTCAATGAGATTTCATTGGGAAACCAGATTTCTAAGCGAATTTCTTGCAGTTCCTACGGCTTCCACTGGATGTCAACAGTTCTGAGAAAATTGGTTGTTCCTTTGTGTAATGAAGAAATACGGCCATCTTGAAGTCGAGTCACTTTAGTTGTCCTGTTTGATTGAAGCGCATGACCAGAAGGCATGCTACATTTGGTCTTAATCCTGTATTGAACACAGATCATCCCGTCTTCAATTTTATCGATTATTAACGTTAAAAAATACCTAAAGTTGTATTACAAAAGTAGTTTGCAGGTAACCTTTGAGATATTTTGTCGTCACATTTGAGCAAGTTGGAACCTGTGTTTTTCTGGATCAAACGCGCCAAATAAATTGACATTTTGGATATATATCAACGGAAATAATCGAACAAAAGGACCATTTGTGATGTTTATGGGACATATTGGAGTGTCAACAACAGAAGCTCGTCAAAGGTAAGGCATAAATTATATTTTTATTTCTGCGTTTTGTGTCGCGCCTGCAGGGTTGAAATATGCGTATCTCTCTTGGTTTACTATGGTGCTATCGTCAGATAATAGCATCGTATGCTTTCGCCGAAACGCCTGTTTGAATTCTGACATGTTGGCTGGATTCACAACCAGTGTCGCTTTAATTTGGTATCTTTCATGTGTGATTTAATGAAAGTTGGATTTTATAGTAATTTTGAGACTTCTGTTGTTTTGAATTTGGCGCCCTGCAGTTTCACGGCGTGGGACGCTACCGTCCCTAGAGAGGTTAAACTGGTAAAATGGGTGTTGTTTGTGGAGGATGAGGGCTGCAGTAGATATCTCAGCTAGGGGGGAGTGAAGCCTTAGAATGTTTCATAAATAAGCATCAACCAGTGGGTCTTGCGACGGGTAAACAGAGATGACCAGTTTACAGAGGAGTATAGAGTGCAGTGATGTGTCCTATAAAGAGCATTGGTGGCAAATCTGATGGCCGAATGGTAAACGACATCTATCCGCTCGAGAGCACCCTTACCTGCCGATCTATAAATTACGTCTCTGTAATCTAGCATGGGTAGGATGGTCATCTGAATCAGGGTTAGTTTGGCAGCTGGGGTGAAAGAGGAGCGATTAACGATAGAGGAAACCAAGTCTAGATTTTACCTTAGCCTGCAGCTTTGATATGTGCTGAGAGAAGGACAGTGTACCGTCTAGCCATACTACCAAGTACTTGTACTACCAAGAGCTTGTACCAAGTACTTGTACAAGCTCTAAACCCTCAGAGGTAATAATCACACCTATGGGGAGAGGGGCATTCTCCTTACCAAACCACATGACCTCTGTTTTGGAGGTGTTCAGAACAAGGTTAAGGGCAGAGAAATCTTGTTGGACACTAAGAAAGCTTTGTTGTAGAGTGTTTAACACGCAATCCAGGGAGGGGCCAGCTGAGTATAAGACTGTATCATCTGTTTATAAATGGATGAGAGAGCTTCCTACTGCCTGAGCTATTTTGTTGACGTAAATTGAGAAGAGCGTGGGGCCTAGGATTCGAGCCTTGGGGTACTCCCTTGGTGACTGGCAGTGTTTGAGAGAGCAGATGTTCTGACTTTAAACACTGCACTCTTTGAGAGAGGTAGTTAGCTAACCAGGCCAAAGACCCCTCAGAGACACCAATACTCCTTAACTGACCCACAAGAATGGAATGTAAGCCTCTTGAAGCTAGGGGCAGAATTTTTATGTTTGGAAAAATAACGTTCCCATTGCAAGCTGCCTATTTCTCAGGTCCAGATACTAGAATATGCATATAATTGACAGAGTAGGATAGAAAACACTCTAAAGTTTTCCAAAACTGTCAAAATATTGTCTGTGACAGAACTGATTTTGCAGGTGAAAACCTGAGGAAATCCAACCCGGAAGTGACGTCTATTTTGAAAAATCCCTGTTCCATTGCCTGCCTATCGTCCATTTAAAGGGATATCAACCAGATTCCTGTGGCTTACTCAGGGTGTGAACAGTCTTTAGACATAATTTCAAGCTTTTATTCTGAAAAATGAGCGAGAGTTATCAAAACACGTCAGTGGATACGCGGATGTCCTTCCATTAGTTCATGCGTGCGACACTGGTAGCTCAACATTTTCTTTCTCTCCTGTATTGAATAGTTTACAGTCTGGTTGAAATATTATCGATTATTGATGTTAAAAACAACCTGAAGATTGATTATTAAAAACGTTTGAAATGTTTCTACGAACTTTACGGACACTATTTGGAATTTGTGTCAACCCTGCCTAAGGCTGTGGAATACTGAACAAATTGATTTTTTTTTATATAAAATAATCTTTATCGAACAAAAGGAACATTTATTGTGTAACTGGGAGTCTTGTGAGTGCAAACATCCGAAGATCATCAAAGATAAGCGATTCATTTTATTGCTTTTCTGGCTTTCGTGACCAATCTACATTGCTGCTAGGTGTTCTTAATGTTTTGTCTAGTGATCGATAAACTCACACAAACGCTTGGATTGCTTTCGCTGTAAAGCATATTTTCAAAATCTGACACGACAGGTGGATTAACAACAAGCTAAGCTGTGTTTTTCTATTTTGCACTTGTGATTTCATGATTATAAATATTTTTAGCAATTTTTTTTTTATTTGGCGCTCTGCAATTCAGCAGTTGTTTACGAAAATTATCCCGCTAAAGGGATCCGTGCATCAAGAAGTTAGCTGGCCCACAATAATGGAATGGTCTACCGTATCAAAAACTTTGGCCAAGTCAATAAAAATTCTCAACAGTTAAAACCTCTTAAGGATTATCCCCTCAATCTTCGCCTAAAATGACATACCCAAATCTAACTGCCTGTATCTCAGGCCCTGAAGCAAGGATATGCATATTCTTGGTACCATTTGAAAGGAAACACTTTGACGTTTGTGGAAATGTGAAAGGATTGTAGTAGAATGTAACACAATAGATCTGGTAAAAGATAAAGAAGAAAATCAACCGTTCTTTTGTATTTTTGTAAAAATATATATATATTTTTTTTATATATTTTTTTCATCTTTGCAATGCAATACAAGTGCCATAATGTATTTTTCCAGCCCAGGTGCAATTTAGATTTTGGCCACTAGATGGAATCAGTATATGTGCAAAGTTGTAGACTTATCCAATGAACCATTGCATTTCTGTTCAAAATTGTGTATCAAGACTGCCCAAATGTGCCTAATTTGTTTATTAAAGAATAAATATTTGTGTAGTTCGAGGTGTTTAATTGCTGTTCCAGAAGTTATTTTTGGTCATAATAGACGGTAGCAGCAAAAGTACAAACAACGCAAAAAAAATTACTAAATAGCCAGCGCCATTCTAAACATAACGGAAATGTAGCATTCCGTAAAATGGCAACCATCCCCTCCGGCGCCATTCTAAACAAAATGGAGATGGATGGGTTATCCTCTTCTCCAATCTTTTTGGAGTTCAAACAGGTGCAGTTAATACAGGTAATGAGTGGAGAACAGGAGGGTTTCTTAAAGAAAAACTAACAGGTCTGTGAGAGCCGGAATTCTTACTGGTTGGTAGGTGATCAAATACTTATGTCATGCAATAAAATGCAAATTAATTACTTAAAAATCATACAATGTGATTTTCTGGATTTTTGTTTTAGATTCCGTCTCTCACAGTTGAAGTGTACCTATGATGAAAATTACAGACCACTACATGCTTTGTAAGTAGGAAAACCTGCAAAATCGGCAGTGTATCTAATACTTCATCTCCCCACTGTACCTCGACCTAAACATCAGCTCCACAGCTAACTTCAACAAAGCTGTGAATGAGCTGAGAGACAAGGCAAGAAGGGCCTTCTATGCCGTCAAAAGGAACATAAAATTTGACATACAGTATCAATAAGGATCTGGCTAAAAATACTTGAATCAGTTATAGAACCCATTGCCCTTTATGGTTGTGAGGTCTTTGGTCTGCTCACCAACCAAGAATTCACTAAATGGGACAAACACCAATTTGAGACTCTGCATGCAGAATTTTGCAAAAATATCCTTTGTGTACAACATAAAACAGCTAGACCAGTGATTCCCAAAAGGTGCACACAGATCTAAAAACAGCTAGACCACTGCTTCCCAAAGGATTCACAGAGCTGTAAAAACAGCTAGACCACTGCTTCCCAAAGGATTCACAGAGCTGTAAAAACAGCTAGACCACTGCTTCCCAAAGGATTCACAGAGCTGTAAAAGTGTATGTTTGAAATGACGTTACAAATTGGGAAACTGAAAATTGTACTCCTGAAATAATGCTTATATAACTGAAGGTTTTGTTCTGATTTATAAGCCTTGTAATATACACTACATGGGGTCACAGTAATATACACTACATGAGGTCACAGTAATATACACTACATGAGGTCACAGTAATATACACTACATGAGGTCACAGTAATATACACTACATGAGGTCACAGTAATATACACTACATGAGGTCACAGTAATATACACTACATGAGGTCACAGTAATATACACTACATGAGGTCACAGTAATATACACTACATGAGGTCACAGTAATATACACTACATGAGGTCACAGTAATATACACTACATGAGGTCACAGTAATATACACTACATGAGGTCACAGTAATATACACTACATGAGGTCACAGTAATATACACTACATGGGGTCACAGTAATATACACTACATGAGGTCACAGTAATATACACTACATGGGGTCACAGTAATATACACTACATGGGGTCACAGTAATATACACTACATGGGGTCACAGTAATATACACTACATGGGGTCACAGTAATATACACTACATGAGGTCACAGTAATATACACTACATGAGGTCACAGTAATATACACTACATGGGGTCACAGTAATATACACTACATGGGGTCACAGTAATATACACTACATGAGGTCACAGTAATATACACTACATGAGGTCACAGTAATATACACTACATGGGGTCACAGTAATGTACACTACATGGGGTCACAGTAATATACACTACATGAGGTCACAGTAATATACACTACATGGGGTCACAGTAATATACACTACATGAGGTCACAGTAATATACACTACATGGGGTCACAGTAATATACACTACATGGGGTCACAGTAATATACACTACATGGGGTCACAGTAATATACACTACATGGGGTCACAGTAATATACACTACATGAGGTCACAGTAATATACACTACATGGGGTCACAGTAATATACACTACATGAGGTCACAGTAATATACACTACATGAGGTCACAGTAATATACACTACATGAGGTCACAGTAATATACACTACATGGGGTCACAGTAATATACACTACATGAGGTCACAGTAATATACACTACATGGGGTCACAGTAATATACACTACATGGGGTCACAGTAATATACACTACATTGGGTCACAGTAATATACACTACATGAGGTCACAGTAATATACACCACGTGTGTCACGTTCTGACCTTAGTTCCTTATTTTAGTTTGGTCAGGGTGTGAGTTGGAGTGGGCATTCTATGTTGTTTTTCTATGTTTTGTTCTGTAGGTGATTTTCTATGTGTTTGGCCTGGTATGGTTCTCAATCAGAGGCAGGTGTCAGTCGTTGTCTCTGATTGGGAGCTATATTCATTTGTGTTTTGTGGGTGGTTGTATCCTCTGGTAGTGTTTTCACCATACGGGACTGTTTCGGGTTGTTTGTTTGTACTTTTGTTATTTCGTTTCAGTGTTCTGTTTGATTTATTAAATATATCATTATGGACACTTACCACGCTGCATATTGGTCCGATCCTTGCTACTCCTCAGACGAAGAGGACGAGAACCGTTACAACGTGAGGTCACAGTAATATACACTACGTATGTGGACACCCCTTCAAATGTGTGGATACAGCTATTTCAGCCATCTCTCTCCACTATGTTTCTCCTCCTCTCTCCCATATATTTCTCCCCCACTCTTTCTCTCTCCACTTTCTCCCTTATCTTTCTCTCTCTCCCCCATCTGTCTCTCTCTCACTCTATCTTTGTACCGCTGTCACGTTCCTGACCTGTTGTCTGTTATTTTTGTATGTGTTTAGTTGGTCAGGGCGTGAGTTGGGGTGGGCATTCTATGTTTTGTGTTTCTATGTTTAGGGTTTGTAATTAGCCTTATATGGTTCTCAATCAGAGACAGGTGTTTGACGTTTTCCTCTGATTGGGAACCATATATAGGTAGGGTGTTCACACTGTTTGTTTGTGGGTGGTTGTCTTCCGTGTCTGTATGTATGTGCGTACCACACGGGACTGTAGCGTTTTTGTTTGTAGTCTATACCTGTTCGTGCGTTCTTCGTGTTATTTGTAAGTTCTCTAGTTCAGGTCTGTCTTCGTTCGTTTTGTTATTTTGTATTATTCCAAGTGTTGTTTCGTGTTCGTCTTCGTCGTTTAATAAATTCATTATGTTTTCTAAACCCGCTGCATGTTGGTCTGATCCCTACTCCTCCTCTTCGGACGAAGAGGAGGAGAACAAGCGTTACAACCGCTCTCTCTCCCCTATCTTTTTCTCGCTCTATCTTTCCAGAACTCTCCCTGCCCCAATGCATAGTGCCAACTGTAAAGTTTGGTGGAGAAGTTATAATGGTCAAGGGCTGTTTTTCGTGGTTCGGGCCAAGCCCCTTAGTTCCAGTGAAGGGAAATCTTAACGCTACAGCATACAATGACATTCTATACGATTCTGTCTATCCAACTTTGTGGCAACAGTTTAGTGAAGGCCATTCCCTGTTTCAGAATGACAGTGCCCCAGTGCACAAAGCGAGGTCCATACAGAAATATTCTGTCGAGATTGGTGTGGAAAAACTTGACTGGCCTGCACAGAGCCCTGACCTCAACCCCATCGAACAACTTTGAAATGAATTAGAATGTCAACTGCGAGCCAGGCCTAATCGCCCAACATCAGAGCCCGACCTCACTAAAGATCATGTGGCAGAATGGAAGCAAGTCCCTGCAGCTATGTTCCAACATCTAGTGGAAAGCCTTCGCAGAAGAGTGGAGGCTGTTATAGCAGCAATATTCCAACATCTAGTGGAAAGCCTTCCCAGAAGAGTGGAGGCTGTTATAGCAGCAATATTCCAACATCTAGTGGAAAGCCTTCCCAGAAGAGTGGAGGCTGTTATAGCAGCAATGTTCCAACATCTAGTGGAAAGCCTTCCCAGAAGAGTGGAGGCTGTTATAGCAGCAATGTTCCAATATCTAGTGGAAAGCCTTCCCAGAAGAGTGGAGGCTGTTATAGCAGCAATGTTCCAATATCTAGTGGAAAGCCTTCCCAGAAGAGTGGAGGCTGTTATAGCAGCAATGTTCCAACATCTAGTGGAAAGCCTTCCCAGAATAGTGGAGGCTGTTATAGCAGCAATGTTCCAACATCTAGTGGAAAGCCTTCCCAGAAGAGTGGAGGCTGTTATAGCAGCAATGTTCCAACATCTAGTGGAAAACCTTCCCAGAAGAGTGGAGGCTGTTATAGCAGCAATGTTCCAATATCTAGTGGAAAGCTTTCCCAGAAGAGTGGAGGCTGTTATAGCAGCAATGTTCCAACATCTAGTGGAAAGCCTTCCCAGAAGAGTGGAGGCTGTTATAGCAGCAATGTTCCAATATCTAGTGGAAAGCTTTCCCAGAAGAGTGGAGGCTGTTATAGCAGCAATATTCCAACATCTAGTGGAAAGCCTTCCCAGAAGAGTGGAGGCTGTTATAGCAGCGATGTTCCAACATCTAGTGGAAAAGCCTTCCCAGAAGAGTGGAGGCTGTTATAGCAGCAATGTTCCAACATCTAGTGGAAAACCTTCCCAGAAGAGTGGAGGCTGTTATAGCAGCAATGTTCCAACATCTAGTGGTAAACCTTCCCAGAAGAGTGGAGGCTGTTATAGCAGCAATGTTCCAACATCTAGTGGAAAGCCTTCCCAGAAGAGTGGAGGCTGTTATAGCAGCAATATTCCTAAATCTAGTGGAAAGCCTTCCCAGATTAGTGGAGGATGTTATAGCAGCAATATTCCAAAATCTAGTGGAAAGCCTTCCCAGAATAGTGGAGGATGTTATAGCAGCCACTCCATATTATGATTTTGGAATGAGATGTTTGAAGAGCACGTGTCCACATACTTTTGATCATGGTGTGTAACAAATGAAACAGTACTTTCTGGATCAATGCCCTGAGATGACACTCTGATGCTATTAGTTATGTTAGAAACAGATGGGATGTCCTTTCAAAAAGCAGATCATTTCTTATCCAAAGGCTGCATTAGAACATTGGGTTTCCTGATGATTGAATCTTGTTAGACGAGGAACAGAGCAGAGCTCTCACAGTCCTAAAAGCCCCTCTTCAACCCTCCTCTGCTCCTGTCACATCACCTGCTAAGTCTCCTCTCATATTCTCTGCTCCATCTCCTCCCATCCAATTATAACCTCTGGATACTGTGGAAAACTACCGCAAAATGCATCTAGTAAATCACCAACAACACTAACACATTACCAGTTATATGAGGCTGATGCTCCTCAACAACACATTACCAGCTATATGAGGCTGATGCTCCTCAACAACACAGTACCAGCTATATGAGGCTGATGCTCCTCAACAACACATTACCAGCTATATGAGGCTGATGCTTCACAACAACAATAACACATTACCAGCTATATGAGGCTGATGCTCCTCAACAACACTAACACATTACCAGCTATATGAGGCTGATGCTCCTCAACAACACTAACACATTACCAGCTATATGAGGCTGATGCTCCTCAACAACACTAACACATTACCAGCTATATGAGGCTGATGCTCCTCAACAACACTAACACATTACCAGCTATATGAGGCTGATAATCCTCAAAAACACATTACCAGCTATATGAGGCTGATGCTCCTCAACAACACTAATACATTACCAGCTATATGAGGCTGAAGCTCCTCAACAACACATTACCAGCTATATGAGGCTGATGCTTCACAACAACAATAACACATTACCAGCTATATGAGGCTGATGCTCCTCAACAACACTAACACATTACCAGCTATATGAGGCTGATGCTCCTCAACATCACGAACACATTACCAGTTATATGAGGCTGATGCTCCTCAACAACACTAACACATTACCAGCTATATGAGGCTGATGCTCCTCAACAACCCTAACACATTACCAGCTATATGAGGCTGATGCTCCTCAACAACACTAACACATTACCAGCTATATGAGGCTGATGCTCCTCAACAGCACTAACACATTACCAGCTATATGAGGCTGATGCTCCTCAACAAAACTAACACATTACCAGCTATATGAGGCTGATGCTCCTCAACAACACTAACACATTACCAGTTATATGAGGCTGATGCTCCTCAACAACACTAACACATTACCAGCTATATGAGGCTGATGCTCCTCAACAACACTAACACATTACCAGCTATATGAGGCTGATGCTCCTCAACAACACTAATACATTACCAGCTATATGAGGCTGATGCTACTCAACAACACTAACACATTACCAGCTATATAAGGCTGATGCTACTCAACAACACTAACACATTACCAGCTATATGAGGCTGATGCTACTCAACAACCCTAACACATTACCAGCTATATGAGGCTGATGCTACTCAACAACACTAATACATTACCAGCTATATGAGGCTGATGCTCCTCAACAACACTAACACATTACCAGCTATATGAGGCTGATGCTCCTCAACAACACTAACACATTACCAGCTATATGAGGCTGATGCTCCTCAACAACACTAACACATTACCAGCTATATGAGGCTGATGCTCCTCAACAACACTAACACATTACCAGCTATATGAGGCTGATGCTCCTCAACAACACTAACACATTACCAGCTATATGAGGCTGATACTCCTCAACAACACTAACACATTACCAGCTATATGAGGCTGATGCTCCTCAACAACACATTACCAGCTATATGAGGCTGATGCTCCTCAACAACACATTACCAGCTATATGAGGCTGATGCTCCTCAACAACACTAACACATTACCAGCTATATGAGGCTGATGCTCCTCAACAACACTAATACATTACCAGCTATATAAGGCTGATGCTACTCAACAACACTAACACATTACCAGCTATATGAGGCTGATGCTCCTCCACAACACATTACCAGCTATATGAGGCTGATGCTCCTCCACAACCCTAACACATTACCAGCTATATAAGGCTGATGCTACTCAACAACACTAACACATTACCAGCTATATGAGGCTGATGCTACTCAACAACACTAATACATTACCAGCTATATGAGGCTGATGCTCCTCAACAACACTAACACATTACCAGCTATATGAGGCTGATGCTACTCAACAACACTAATACATTACCAGCTATATGAGGCTGATGCTCCTCAACAACACTAACACATTACCAGCTATATGAGGCTGATGCTACTCAACAACACATTACCAGCTATATGAGGCTGATGCTTCTCAACAACACTAACACATTACCAGCTATATGAAGCTGATGCTACTCAACAACACTAACACATTACCAGCTATATGAGGCTGATGCTCCTCAACAGCACTAACACATTACCAGCTATATGAGGCTGATGCTCCTCAACAACACTAAGACATTACCAGCTATATGAGGCTGATGCTCCTCAACAACACTAACACATTACCAGCTATATGAGGCTGATGCTCCTCAACAACACTAACATTACCAGCTATATGAGGCTGATGCTCCTCAACAACACATTACCAGCTATATGAGACTGAAGCTCATCAAAAACACATTACCAGCTATATGAGACTGAAGCTCATCAAAAACACTAACACATTACCAGCTATATGAGGCTGATGCTCCTCAACAGCACTAACACATTACCAGCTATATGAGGCTGATGCTTCTCAACAACACTAAAAAATTACCAGCTATATGAGGCTGATGCTCCTCAACAACACTAACACATTACCAGCTATATGAGGCTGATGCTCCTCAACAACACTAACATATTACCAGTTATATGAGGCTGATGCTCCTCAACAACACTAACACATTACCAGCTATATGAGGCTGATGCTCCTCAACAATACTAACACATTACCAGCTATATGAGGCTGATGCTACTCAACAACACTAACACATTACCAGCTATATGAGGCTGATGCTCCTCAACAACCCTAACACATTACCAGCTATATAAGGCTGATGCTCCTCAACAACACTAACACATTACCAGTTATATGAGGCTGATGCTCCTCAACAACACTAACACATTACCAGCTATATGAGGCTGATGCTCCTCAACAACCCTAACACATTACCAGTTATATGAGGCTGATGCTCCTCAACAACCCTAACACATTACCAGCTATATGAGGCTGATGCTACTCAACAACACTAATACATTACCAGCTATATGAGGCTGATGCTCCTCAACAACACTAACACATTACCAGCTATATGAGGCTGATGCTCCTCAACAACACTAACACATTACCAGCTATATGAGGCTGATGCTCCTCAACAACACTAACACATTACCAGCTATATGAGGCTGATGCTCCTCAACAACACTTATACATTACCAGCTATATGAGGCGGATGCTCCTCAACAACACTAACACATTACCAGCTATATGAGGCTGATGCTCCTCAACAACACTAACACATTACCAGCTATATGAGGCTGATGCTCCTCAACAACACATTACCAGCTATATGAGGCTGATGCTCCTCAACAACACATTACCAGCTATATGAGGCTGATGCTCCTCAACAACACTAACACATTACCAGCTATATGAGGCTGATGCTCCTCAACAACACTAATACATTACCAGCTATATGAGGCTGATGCTCCTCCATAACCCTAACACATTACCAGCTATATAAGGCTGATGCTACTCAACAACACTAACACATTACCAGCTATATGAGGCTGATGCTACTCAACAGCCCTAACACATTACCAGCTATATGAGGCTGATGCTACTCAACAACACTAATACATTACCAGCTATATGAGGCTGATGCTCCTAAACAACACTAACACATTACCAGCTATATGAGGCTGATGCTACTCAACAACACATTACCAGCTATATGAGGCTGATGCTTCTCAACAACACTAACACATTACCAGCTATATGAGACTGAAGCTCATCAAAAACACTAACACATTACCAGCTATATGAGGCTGATGCTCCTCAACAACACTAACATATTACCAGCTATATGAGGCTGATGCTCCTCAACAACACATTACCAGCTATATGAGGCTGGTGCTCCTCAACAACACTAACACATTACCAGCTATATGAGGCTGATGCTCCTCAACAACACTAACATATTACCAGCTATATGAGGCTGATGCTCCTCAACAACACTAACACATTACCAGCTATATGAGGCTGATGCTCCTCAACAACACTAACACATTACCAGCTATATGAGGCTGATGCTACTCAACAACACTAACACATTACCAGCTATATGAGGCTGATGCTCCTCAACAACCCTAACACATTACCAGCTATATGAGGCTGATGCTACTCAACAACACTAACACATTACCAGCTATATGAGGCTGATGCTACTCAACAACACTAACACATTACCAGCTATATGAGGCCGATGCTCCTCAACAACACTAACACATTACCAGCTATATGAGGCTGATGCTCCTCAACAACACTAACACATTACCAGCTATATGAGGCTGATGCTCCTCAACAACACTAATACATTACCAGCAATATGAGGATGATGCTCCTCAACAACACTAACACATTACCAGCTATATGAGGCTGATGCTACTCAACAACACTAACACATTACCAGCTATATGAGGCTGATGCTCCTCAACAACCCTAACACATTACCAGCTATATGAGGCTGATGCTCCTCAACAGCACTAACACATTACCAGCTATATGAGGCTGATGCTCCTCAACAACACTAACACATTACCAGCAATATGAGGCTGATGCTCCTCAACAACACATTACCAGCTATATGAGGCTGATGCTCCTCAACAACACATTACCAGCTATATGAGGCTGATGCTCCTCAACAACACTAACACATTACCAGCTATATGAGGCTGATGCTCCTCAACAACACTAACACATTACCAGCTATATGAGGCTGATGCTCCTCAACAACACTAACACATTACCAGCTATATGAGGCTGATGCTCCTCAACAACCCTAATACATTACCAGCTATATGAGGCTGATGCTCCTCAACAACACTAACACATTACCAGCTATATGAGGCTGATGCTACTCAACAACACTAATACATTACCAGCTATATGAGGCTGATGCTCCTAAACAACACTAACACATTACCAGCTATATGAGGCTGATGCTACTCAACAACACATTACCAGCTATATGAGGCTGATGCTTCTCAACAACACTAACACATTACCAGCTATATGAGACTGAAGCTCATCAAAAACACTAACACATTACCAGCTATATGAGGCTGATGCTCCTCAACAACACTAACATATTACCAGCTATATGAGGCTGATGCTCCTCAACAACACATTACCAGCTATATGAGGCTGGTGCTCCTCAACAACACTAACACATTACCAGCTATATGAGGCTGATGCTCCTCAACAACACTAACATATTACCAGCTATATGAGGCTGATGCTCCTCAACAACACTAACACATTACCAGCTATATGAGGCTGATGCTCCTCAACAACACTAACACATTACCAGCTATATGAGGCTGATGCTACTCAACAACACTAACACATTACCAGCTATATGAGGCTGATGCTCCTCAACAACCCTAACACATTACCAGCTATATGAGGCTGATGCTACTCAACAACACTAACACATTACCAGCTATATGAGGCTGATGCTACTCAACAACACTAACACATTACCAGCTATATGAGGCCGATGCTCCTCAACAACACTAACACATTACCAGCTATATGAGGCTGATGCTCCTCAACAACACTAACACATTACCAGCTATATGAGGCTGATGCTCCTCAACAACACTAATACATTACCAGCAATATGAGGATGATGCTCCTCAACAACACTAACACATTACCAGCTATATGAGGCTGATGCTACTCAACAACACTAACACATTACCAGCTATATGAGGCTGATGCTCCTCAACAACCCTAACACATTACCAGCTATATGAGGCTGATGCTCCTCAACAGCACTAACACATTACCAGCTATATGAGGCTGATGCTCCTCAACAACACTAACACATTACCAGCAATATGAGGCTGATGCTCCTCAACAACACATTACCAGCTATATGAGGCTGATGCTCCTCAACAACACATTACCAGCTATATGAGGCTGATGCTCCTCAACAACACTAACACATTACCAGCTATATGAGGCTGATGCTCCTCAACAACACTAACACATTACCAGCTATATGAGGCTGATGCTCCTCAACAACACTAACACATTACCAGCTATATGAGGCTGATGCTCCTCAACAACACATTACCAGCTATATGAGGCTGATGCTCCTCAACAACCCTAACACATTACCAGCTATATGAGGCTGATGCTCCTCAACAACACTAACACATTACCAGCTATATGAGGCTGATGCTCCTCAACAAAACTACTACATTACCAGCTATATGAGGCTGATGCTCCTCAACAACCCTAATACATTACCAGCTATATGAGGCTGATGCTCCTCAACAACACTAACACATTACCAGCTATATGAGGCTGATGCTACTCAACAACACTAACACATTACCAGCTATATGAGGCTGATGCTACTCAACAACACTACTACATTACCAGCTATATGAGGCTGATGCTCCTCAACAACACTAATACATTACCAGCTATATGAGGCTGATGCTCCTCAACAGCACTAACACATTACCAGCTATATGAGGCTGATGCTACTCAACAACACTAACACATTACCAGCTATATGAGGCTGATGCTCCTCAACAACACTAACACATTACCAGCTATATGAGGCTGATGCTCCTCAACAAAACTACTACATTACCAGCTATATGAGGCTGATGCTACTCAACAACACATTACCAGCTATATGAGGCTGATGCTCCTCAACAGCACTAACACATTACCAGCTATATGAGGCTGATGCTCCTCAACAACCCTAACACATTACCAGCTATATGAGGCTGATGCTCCTCAACAACACTAACACATTACCAGCTATATGAGGCTGATGCTCCTCAACAACACGAACACATTACCAGTTATATGAGGCTGATGCTCCTCAACAACACTAACACATTACCAGCTACATGAGGCTGATGCTCCTCAACAACACATTACCAGCTATATGAGGCTGATGCTCCTCAACAACACTAACACATTACCAGCTATGTGAGGCTGATGCTCCTCAACAACACTAATACATTACCAGCTATATGAGGCTGATGCTCCTCAACAACCCTAACACATTACCAGCTATATAAGGCTGATGCTACTCAACAACACTAACACATTACCAGCTATATGAGGCTGATGCTACTCAACAACCCTAACACATTACCAGCTATATGAGGCTGATGCTACTCAACAACACTAATACATTACCAGCCATATGAGGCTGATGCTCCTCAACAACACTAACACATTACCAGCTATATGAGGCTGATGCTCCTCAACAACACTAACACATTACCAGCTATATGAGGCTGATGCTCCTCAACAACACTAACACATTACCAGCTATATGAGGCTGATGCTCCTCAACAACACTAATACATTACCAGCTATATGAGGCTGATGCTCCTCAACAACACTAACACATTACCAGCTATATGAGGCTGATGCTCCTCAACAACACTAACACATTACCAGCTATATGAGGCTGATGCTCCTCAACAACACATTACCAGCTATATGAGGCTGATGCTCCTCAACAACACATTACCAGCTATATGAGGCTGATGCTCCTCAACAACACTAACACATTACCAGCTATATGAGGCTGATGCTCCTCAACAACACTAATACATTACCAGCTATATGAGGCTGATGCTCCTCCACAACCCTAACACATTACCAGCTATATAAGGCTGATGCTACTCAACAACACTAACACATTACCAGCTATATGAGGCTGATGCTACTCAACAACACCAGCTATATGAGGCTGATGCTCCTCAACAACACTAACACATTACCAGCTATATGAGGCTGATGCTCCTCAACAACACTAAAACATGACCAGCTATATGAGGCTGATGCTACTCAACAACACTAACACATTACCAGCTATATGAAGCTGATGCTCCTAAACAACACTAACACATTACCAGCTATATGAGGCTGATGCTCCTCAACAACACTAACACATTACCAGCTATATGAGGCTGATGCTCCTCAACAACACTAACACATTACCAGCTATATGAGGCTGATGCTCCTCAACAACACTGATACATTACCAGCTATATGAGGCTGATGCTCCTCCACAACCCTAACACATTACCAGCTATATAAGGCTGATGCTACTCAACAACACTAACACATTACCAGCTATATGAGGCTGATGCTACTCAACAACACCAGCTATATGAGGCTGATGCTCCTCAACAACACTAACACATTACCAGCTATATGAGGCTGATGCTCCTCAACAACACTAAAACATGACCAGCTATATGAGGCTGATGCTACTCAACAACACTAACACATTACCAGCTATATGAAGCTGATGCTCCTAAACAACACTAACACATTACCAGCTATATGAGGCTGATGCTCCTCAACAACACTAACACATTACCAGCTATATGAGGCTGATGCTCCTCAACAACACTAACACATTACCAGCTATATGAGGCTGATGCTCCTCAACAACACATTACCAGCTATATGAGGCTGATGCTCCTCAACAACACTAACACATTACCAGCTATATGAGGCTGATGCTCCTCAACAACACTAATACATTACCAGCTATATGAGGCTGATGCTCCTCAACAACACTAACACATTACCAGCTATATGAGGCTGATGCTCCTCAACAACACTAACACATTACCAGCTATATGAGGCTGATGCTCCTCAACAACACATTACCAGCTATATGAGGCTGATGCTCCTCAACAACACATTACCAGCTATATGAGGCTGATGCTCCTCAACAACACTAACACATTACCAGCTATATGAGGCTGATGCTCCTCAACAACACTAATACATTACCAGCTATATGAGGCTGATGCTCCTCCACAACCCTAACACATTACCAGCTATATAAGGCTGATGCTACTCAACAACACTAACACATTACCAGCTATATGAGGCTGATGCTACTCAACAACACCAGCTATATGAGGCTGATGCTCCTCAACAACACTAACACATTACCAGCTATATGAGGCTGATGCTCCTCAACAACACTAAAACATGACCAGCTATATGAGGCTGATGCTACTCAACAACACTAACACATTACCAGCTATATGAAGCTGATGCTCCTAAACAACACTAACACATTACCAGCTATATGAGGCTGATGCTCCTCAACAACACTAACACATTACCAGCTATATGAGGCTGATGCTCCTCAACAACACTAACACATTACCAGCTATATGAGGCTGATGCTCCTCAACAACACATTACCAGCTATATGAGGCTGATGCTCCTCAACAACCCTAACACATTACCAGCTATATGAGGCTGATGCTCCTCAACAACACTAATACATTACCAGCAATATGAGGATGATGCTCCTCAACAACACTAACACATTACCAGCTATATGAGGCTGATGCTCCTCAACAACACTAACACATTACCAGCTATGTGAGGCTGATGCTCCTCAACAACACTAATACATTACCAGCTATATGAGGCTGATGCTCCTCAACAACCCTAACACATTACCAGCTATATAAGGCTGATGCTACTCAACAACACTAACACATTACCAGCTATATGAGGCTGATGCTACTCAACAACCCTAACACATTACCAGCTATATGAGGCTGATGCTACTCAACAACACTAATACATTACCAGCCATATGAGGCTGATGCTCCTCAACAACACTAACACATTACCAGCTATATGAGGCTGATGCTCCTCAACAACACTAACACATTACCAGCTATATGAGGCTGATGCTCCTCAACAACACTAATACATTACCAGCTATATGAGGCTGATGCTCCTCAACAACACTAACACATTACCAGCTATATGAGGCTGATGCTCCTCAACAACACTAACACATTACCAGCTATATGAGGCTGATGCTCCCCAACAACACATTACCAGTTAGATGAGGCTGATGCTCCTCAACAACACATTACCAGCTATATGAGGCTGATGCTCCTCAACAACACTAACACATTAAGAGCTATATGAGGCTGATGCTCCTCAACAACACTAATACATTACCAGCTATATGAGGCTGATGCTCCTCCACAACCCTAACACATTACCAGCTATATAAGGCTGATGCTACTCAACAACACTAACACATTACCAGCTATATGAGGCTGATGCTACTCAACAACACCAGCTATATGAGGCTGATGCTCCTCAACAACACTAACACATTACCAGCTATATGAGGCTGATGCTCCTCAACAACACTAAAACATGACCAGCTATATGAGGCTGATGCTCCTCAACAACACTAACACATTACCAGCTATATGAAGCTGATGCTCCTAAACAACACTAACACATTACCAGCTATATGAGGCTGATGCTCCTCAACAACACTAACACATTACCAGCTATATGAGGCTGATGCTCCTCAACAACACTAACACATTACCAGCTACATGAGGCTGATGCTCCTCAACAACACATTACCAGCTATATGAGGCTGATGCTCCTCAACAACACTAACACATTACCAGCTATGTGAGGCTGATGCTCCTCAACAACACTAATACATTACCAGCTATATGAGGCTGATGCTCCTCAACAACCCTAACACATTACCAGCTATATAAGGCTGATGCTACTCAACAACACTAACACATTACCAGCTATATGAGGCTGATGCTACTCAACAACCCTAACACATTACCAGCTATATGAGGCTGATGCTACTCAACAACACTAATACATTACCAGCCATATGAGGCTGATGCTCCTCAACAACACTAACACATTACCAGCTATATGAGGCTGATGCTCCTCAACAACACTAACACATTACCAGCTATATGAGGCTGATGCTCCTCAACAACACTAACACATTACCAGCTATATGAGGCTGATGCTCCTCAACAACACTAATACATTACCAGCTATATGAGGCTGATGCTCCTCAACAACACTAACACATTACCAGCTATATGAGGCTGATGCTCCTCAACAACACTAACACATTACCAGCTATATGAGGCTGATGCTCCTCAACAACACATTACCAGCTATATGAGGCTGATTCTCCTCAACAACACATTACCAGCTATATGAGGCTGATGCTCCTCAACAACACTAACACATTACCAGCTATATGAGGCTGATGCTCCTCAACAACACTAATACATTACCAGCTATATGAGGCTGATGCTCCTCCACAACCCTAACACATTACCAGCTATATAAGGCTGATGCTACTCAACAACACTAACACATTACCAGCTATATGAGGCTGATGCTACTCAACAACACCAGCTATATGAGGCTGATGCTCCTCAACAACACTAACACATTACCAGCTATATGAGGCTGATGCTCCTCAACAACACTAAAACATGACCAGCTATATGAGGCTGATGCTACTCAACAACACTAACACATTACCAGCTATATGAAGCTGATGCTCCTAAACAACACTAACACATTACCAGCTATATGAGGCTGATGCTCCTCAACAACACTAACACATTACCAGCTATATGAGGCTGATGCTCCTCAACAACACTAACACATTACCAGCTATATGAGGCTGATGCTCCTCAACAACACTGATACATTACCAGCTATATGAGGCTGATGCTCCTCCACAACCCTAACACATTACCAGCTATATAAGGCTGATGCTACTCAACAACACTAACACATTACCAGCTATATGAGGCTGATGCTACTCAACAACACCAGCTATATGAGGCTGATGCTCCTCAACAACACTAACACATTACCAGCTATATGAGGCTGATGCTCCTCAACAACACTAAAACATGACCAGCTATATGAGGCTGATGCTACTCAACAACACTAACACATTACCAGCTATATGAAGCTGATGCTCCTAAACAACACTAACACATTACCAGCTATATGAGGCTGATGCTCCTCAACAACACTAACACATTACCAGCTATATGAGGCTGATGCTCCTCAACAACACTAACACATTACCAGCTATATGAGGCTGATGCTCCTCAACAACACATTACCAGCTATATGAGGCTGATGCTCCTCAACAACACTAACACATTACCAGCTATATGAGGCTGATGCTCCTCAACAACACTAATACATTACCAGCTATATGAGGCTGATGCTCCTCAACAACACTAACACATTACCAGCTATATGAGGCTGATGCTCCTCAACAACACTAACACATTACCAGCTATATGAGGCTGATGCTCCTCAACAACACATTACCAGCTATATGAGGCTGATGCTCCTCAACAACACATTACCAGCTATATGAGGCTGATGCTCCTCAACAACACTAACACATTACCAGCTATATGAGGCTGATGCTCCTCAACAACACTAATACATTACCAGCTATATGAGGCTGATGCTCCTCCACAACCCTAACACATTACCAGCTATATAAGGCTGATGCTACTCAACAACACTAACACATTACCAGCTATATGAGGCTGATGCTACTCAACAACACCAGCTATATGAGGCTGATGCTCCTCAACAACACTAACACATTACCAGCTATATGAGGCTGATGCTCCTCAACAACACTAAAACATGACCAGCTATATGAGGCTGATGCTACTCAACAACACTAACACATTACCAGCTATATGAAGCTGATGCTCCTAAACAACACTAACACATTACCAGCTATATGAGGCTGATGCTCCTCAACAACACTAACACATTACCAGCTATATGAGGCTGATGCTCCTCAACAACACTAACACATTACCAGCTATATGAGGCTGATGCTCCTCAACAACACATTACCAGCTATATGAGGCTGATGCTCCTCAACAACCCTAACACATTACCAGCTATATGAGGCTGATGCTCCTCAACAACACTAATACATTACCAGCAATATGAGGATGATGCTCCTCAACAACACTAACACATTACCAGCTATATGAGGCTGATGCTCCTCAACAACACTAACACATTACCAGCTATGTGAGGCTGATGCTCCTCAACAACACTAATACATTACCAGCTATATGAGGCTGATGCTCCTCAACAACCCTAACACATTACCAGCTATATAAGGCTGATGCTACTCAACAACACTAACACATTACCAGCTATATGAGGCTGATGCTACTCAACAACCCTAACACATTACCAGCTATATGAGGCTGATGCTACTCAACAACACTAATACATTACCAGCCATATGAGGCTGATGCTCCTCAACAACACTAACACATTACCAGCTATATGAGGCTGATGCTCCTCAACAACACTAACACATTACCAGCTATATGAGGCTGATGCTCCTCAACAACACTAACACATTACCAGCTATATGAGGCTGATGCTCCTCAACAACACTAATACATTACCAGCTATATGAGGCTGATGCTCCTCAACAACACTAACACATTACCAGCTATATGAGGCTGATGCTCCTCAACAACACTAACACATTACCAGCTATATGAGGCTGATGCTCCTCAACAACACATTACCAGTTATATGAGGCTGATGCTCCTCAACAACACATTACCAGCTATATGAGGCTGATGCTCCTCAACAACACTAACACATTAAGAGCTATATGAGGCTGATGCTCCTCAACAACACTAATACATTACCAGCTATATGAGGCTGATGCTCCTCCACAACCCTAACACATTACCAGCTATATAAGGCTGATGCTACTCAACAACACTAACACATTACCAGCTATATGAGGCTGATGCTACTCAACAACACCAGCTATATGAGGCTGATGCTCCTCAACAACACTAACACATTACCAGCTATATGAGGCTGATGCTCCTCAACAACACTAAAACATGACCAGCTATATGAGGCTGATGCTCCTCAACAACACTAACACATTACCAGCTATATGAAGCTGATGCTCCTAAACAACACTAACACATTACCAGCTATATGAGGCTGATGCTCCTCAACAACACTAACACATTACCAGCTATATGAGGCTGATGCTCCTCAACAACACTAACACATTACCAGCTATATGAGGCTGATGCTCCTCAACAACACATTACCAGCTATATGAGGCTGATGCTCCTCAACAACCCTAACACATTACCAGCTATATGAGGCTGATGCTCCTCAACAACACTAACACATTACCAGCTATATGAGGCTGATGCTCCTCAACAAAACTACTACATTACCAGCTATATGAGGCTGATGCTCCTCAACAACCCTAATACATTACCAGCTATATGAGGCTGATGCTCCTCAACAACACTAACACATTACCAGCTATATGAGGCTGATGCTACTCAACAACACTAACACATTACCAGCTATATGAGGCTGATGCTACTCAACAACACTACTACATTACCAGCTATATGAGGCTGATGCTCCTCAACAACACTAATACATTACCAGATATATGAGGCTGATGCTCCTCAACAGCACTAACACATTACCAGCTATATGAGGCTGATGCTACTCAACAACACTAACACATTACCAGCTATATGAGGCTGATGCTCCTCAACAACACTAACACATTACCAGCCATATGAGGCTGATGCCCCTCAACAAAACTACTACATTACCAGCTATATGAGGCTGATGCTCCTCAACAACACATTACCAGCTATATGAGGCTGATGCTCCTCAACAGCACTAACACATTACCAGCTATATGAGGCTGATGCTCCTCAACAACCCTAACACATTACCAGCTATATGAGGCTGATGCTCCTCAACAACACTAACACATTACCAGCTATATGAGGCTGATGCTCCTCAACAACACGAACACATTACCAGTTATATGAGGCTGATGCTCCTCAACAACACTAACACATTACCAGCTATATGAGGCTGATGCTCCTCAACAACACTAACACATTACCAGCTACATGAGGCTGATGCTCCTCAACAACACATTACCAGCTACATGAGGCTGATGCTCCTCAACAACACATTACCAGCTATATGAGATTGATGCTCCTCAACAACACTAACACATTACCAGCTATATGAGGCTGATGCTCCTCAACAACACTAATACATTACCAGCTATATGAGGCTGATGCTCCTCCACAACCCTAACACATTACCAGCTATATAAGGCTGATGCTACTCAACAACACTAACACATTACCAGCTATATGAGGCTGATGCTACTCAACAACACCAGCTATATGAGGCTGATGCTCCTCAACAACACTAACACATTACCAGCTATATGAGGCTGATGCTCCTCAACAACACTAAAACATGACCAGCTATATGAGGCTGATGCTACTCAACAACACTAACACATTACCAGCTATATGAAGCTGATGCTCCTAAACAACACTAACACATTACCAGCTATATGAGGCTGATGCTCCTCAACAACACTAACACATTACCAGCTATATGAGGCTGATGCTCCTCAACAACACTAACACATTACCAGCTATATGAGGCTGATGCTCCTCAACAACACATTACCAGCTATATGAGGCTGATGCTCCTCAACAACCCTAACACATTACCAGCTATATGAGGCTGATGCTCCTCAACAACACTAATACATTACCAGCAATATGAGGATGATGCTCCTCAACAACACTAACACATTACCAGCTATATGAGGCTGATGCTCCTCAACAACACTAACACATTACCAGCTATATGAGGCTGATGCTCCTCAACAACACTAACACATTACCAGCTATATGAGGCTGATGCTCCTCAACAACACTAACACATTACCAGCTATATGAGGCTGATGCTCCTCAACAACACTAACACATTACCAGCTATATGAGGCTGATGCTCCTCAACAACACATTACCAGCTATATGAGGCTGATGCTCCTCAACAACACTAACACATTACCAGCTATATGAGGCTGATGCTCCTCAACAACACTAATACATTACCAGCTATATGAGGCTGATGCTCCTCAACAACACTAACACATTACCAGCTATATGAGGCTGATGCTCCTCAACAACACTAACACATTACCAGCTATATGAGGCTGATGCTCCTCAACAACACATTACCAGCTATATGAGGCTGATGCTCCTCAACAACACATTACCAGCTATATGAGGCTGATGCTCCTCAACAACACTAACACATTACCAGCTATATGAGGCTGATGCTCCTCAACAACACTAATACATTACCAGCTATATGAGGCTGATGCTCCTCCACAACCCTAACACATTACCAGCTATATAAGGCTGATGCTACTCAACAACACTAACACATTACCAGCTATATGAGGCTGATGCTACTCAACAACACCAGCTATATGAGGCTGATGCTCCTCAACAACACTAACACATTACCAGCTATATGAGGCTGATGCTCCTCAACAACACTAAAACATGACCAGCTATATGAGGCTGATGCTACTCAACAACACTAACACATTACCAGCTATATGAAGCTGATGCTCCTAAACAACACTAACACATTACCAGCTATATGAGGCTGATGCTCCTCAACAACACTAACACATTACCAGCTATATGAGGCTGATGCTCCTCAACAACACTAACACATTACCAGCTATATGAGGCTGATGCTCCTCAACAACACATTACCAGCTATATGAGGCTGATGCTCCTCAACAACCCTAACACATTACCAGCTATATGAGGCTGATGCTCCTCAACAACACTAATACATTACCAGCAATATGAGGATGATGCTCCTCAACAACACTAACACATTACCAGCTATATGAGGCTGATGCTCCTCAACAACACTAACACATTACCAGCTATGTGAGGCTGATGCTCCTCAACAACACTAATACATTACCAGCTATATGAGGCTGATGCTCCTCAACAACCCTAACACATTACCAGCTATATAAGGCTGATGCTACTCAACAACACTAACACATTACCAGCTATATGAGGCTGATGCTACTCAACAACCCTAACACATTACCAGCTATATGAGGCTGATGCTACTCAACAACACTAATACATTACCAGCCATATGAGGCTGATGCTCCTCAACAACACTAACACATTACCAGCTATATGAGGCTGATGCTCCTCAACAACACTAACACATTACCAGCTATATGAGGCTGATGCTCCTCAACAACACTAACACATTACCAGCTATATGAGGCTGATGCTCCTCAACAACACTAATACATTACCAGCTATATGAGGCTGATGCTCCTCAACAACACTAACACATTACCAGCTATATGAGGCTGATGCTCCTCAACAACACTAACACATTACCAGCTATATGAGGCTGATGCTCCTCAACAACACATTACCAGTTATATGAGGCTGATGCTCCTCAACAACACATTACCAGCTATATGAGGCTGATGCTCCTCAACAACACTAACACATTAAGAGCTATATGAGGCTGATGCTCCTCAACAACACTAATACATTACCAGCTATATGAGGCTGATGCTCCTCCACAACCCTAACACATTACCAGCTATATAAGGCTGATGCTACTCAACAACACTAACACATTACCAGCTATATGAGGCTGATGCTACTCAACAACACCAGCTATATGAGGCTGATGCTCCTCAACAACACTAACACATTACCAGCTATATGAGGCTGATGCTCCTCAACAACACTAAAACATGACCAGCTATATGAGGCTGATGCTCCTCAACAACACTAACACATTACCAGCTATATGAAGCTGATGCTCCTAAACAACACTAACACATTACCAGCTATATGAGGCTGATGCTCCTCAACAACACTAACACATTACCAGCTATATGAGGCTGATGCTCCTCAACAACACTAACACATTACCAGCTATATGAGGCTGATGCTCCTCAACAACACATTACCAGCTATATGAGGCTGATGCTCCTCAACAACCCTAACACATTACCAGCTATATGAGGCTGATGCTCCTCAACAACACTAACACATTACCAGCTATATGAGGCTGATGCTCCTCAACAAAACTACTACATTACCAGCTATATGAGGCTGATGCTCCTCAACAACCCTAATACATTACCAGCTATATGAGGCTGATGCTCCTCAACAACACTAACACATTACCAGCTATATGAGGCTGATGCTACTCAACAACACTAACACATTACCAGCTATATGAGGCTGATGCTACTCAACAACACTACTACATTACCAGCTATATGAGGCTGATGCTCCTCAACAACACTAATACATTACCAGATATATGAGGCTGATGCTCCTCAACAGCACTAACACATTACCAGCTATATGAGGCTGATGCTACTCAACAACACTAACACATTACCAGCTATATGAGGCTGATGCTCCTCAACAACACTAACACATTACCAGCCATATGAGGCTGATGCCCCTCAACAAAACTACTACATTACCAGCTATATGAGGCTGATGCTCCTCAACAACACATTACCAGCTATATGAGGCTGATGCTCCTCAACAGCACTAACACATTACCAGCTATATGAGGCTGATGCTCCTCAACAACCCTAACACATTACCAGCTATATGAGGCTGATGCTCCTCAACAACACTAACACATTACCAGCTATATGAGGCTGATGCTCCTCAACAACACGAACACATTACCAGTTATATGAGGCTGATGCTCCTCAACAACACTAACACATTACCAGCTATATGAGGCTGATGCTCCTCAACAACACTAACACATTACCAGCTACATGAGGCTGATGCTCCTCAACAACACATTACCAGCTACATGAGGCTGATGCTCCTCAACAACACATTACCAGCTATATGAGATTGATGCTCCTCAACAACACTAACACATTACCAGCTATATGAGGCTGATGCTCCTCAACAACACTAATACATTACCAGCTATATGAGGCTGATGCTCCTCCACAACCCTAACACATTACCAGCTATATAAGGCTGATGCTACTCAACAACACTAACACATTACCAGCTATATGAGGCTGATGCTACTCAACAACACCAGCTATATGAGGCTGATGCTCCTCAACAACACTAACACATTACCAGCTATATGAGGCTGATGCTCCTCAACAACACTAAAACATGACCAGCTATATGAGGCTGATGCTACTCAACAACACTAACACATTACCAGCTATATGAAGCTGATGCTCCTAAACAACACTAACACATTACCAGCTATATGAGGCTGATGCTCCTCAACAACACTAACACATTACCAGCTATATGAGGCTGATGCTCCTCAACAACACTAACACATTACCAGCTATATGAGGCTGATGCTCCTCAACAACACATTACCAGCTATATGAGGCTGATGCTCCTCAACAACCCTAACACATTACCAGCTATATGAGGCTGATGCTCCTCAACAACACTAATACATTACCAGCAATATGAGGATGATGCTCCTCAACAACACTAACACATTACCAGCTATATGAGGCTGATGCTCCTCAACAACACTAACACATTACCAGCTATGTGAGGCTGATGCTCCTCAACAACACTAATACATTACCAGCTATATGAGGCTGATGCTCCTCAACAACCCTAACACATTACCAGCTATATAAGGCTGATGCTACTCAACAACACTAACACATTACCAGCTATATGAGGCTGATGCTACTCAACAACCCTAACACATTACCAGCTATATGAGGCTGATGCTACTCAACAACACTAATACATTACCAGCCATATGAGGCTGATGCTCCTCAACAACACTAACACATTACCAGCTATATGAGGCTGATGCTCCTCAACAACACTAACACATTACCAGCTATATGAGGCTGATGCTCCTCAACAACACTAACACATTACCAGCTATATGAGGCTGATGCTCCTCAACAACACTAATACATTACCAGCTATATGAGGCTGATGCTCCTCAACAACACTAACACATTACCAGCTATATGAGGCTGATGCTCCTCAACAACACTAACACATTACCAGCTATATGAGGCTGATGCTCCTCAACAACACATTACCAGTTATATGAGGCTGATGCTCCTCAACAACACATTACCAGCTATATGAGGCTGATGCTCCTCAACAACACTAACACATTAAGAGCTATATGAGGCTGATGCTCCTCAACAACACTAATACATTACCAGCTATATGAGGCTGATGCTCCTCCACAACCCTAACACATTACCAGCTATATAAGGCTGATGCTACTCAACAACACTAACACATTACCAGCTATATGAGGCTGATGCTACTCAACAACACCAGCTATATGAGGCTGATGCTCCTCAACAACACTAACACATTACCAGCTATATGAGGCTGATGCTCCTCAACAACACTAAAACATGACCAGCTATATGAGGCTGATGCTCCTCAACAACACTAACACATTACCAGCTATATGAAGCTGATGCTCCTAAACAACACTAACACATTACCAGCTATATGAGGCTGATGCTCCTCAACAACACTAACACATTACCAGCTATATGAGGCTGATGCTCCTCAACAACACTAACACATTACCAGCTATATGAGGCTGATGCTCCTCAACAACACATTACCAGCTATATGAGGCTGATGCTCCTCAACAACCCTAACACATTACCAGCTATATGAGGCTGATGCTCCTCAACAACACTAACACATTACCAGCTATATGAGGCTGATGCTCCTCAACAAAACTACTACATTACCAGCTATATGAGGCTGATGCTCCTCAACAACCCTAATACATTACCAGCTATATGAGGCTGATGCTCCTCAACAACACTAACACATTACCAGCTATATGAGGCTGATGCTACTCAACAACACTAACACATTACCAGCTATATGAGGCTGATGCTACTCAACAACACTACTACATTACCAGCTATATGAGGCTGATGCTCCTCAACAACACTAATACATTACCAGATATATGAGGCTGATGCTCCTCAACAGCACTAACACATTACCAGCTATATGAGGCTGATGCTACTCAACAACACTAACACATTACCAGCTATATGAGGCTGATGCTCCTCAACAACACTAACACATTACCAGCCATATGAGGCTGATGCCCCTCAACAAAACTACTACATTACCAGCTATATGAGGCTGATGCTCCTCAACAACACATTACCAGCTATATGAGGCTGATGCTCCTCAACAGCACTAACACATTACCAGCTATATGAGGCTGATGCTCCTCAACAACCCTAACACATTACCAGCTATATGAGGCTGATGCTCCTCAACAACACTAACACATTACCAGCTATATGAGGCTGATGCTCCTCAACAACACGAACACATTACCAGTTATATGAGGCTGATGCTCCTCAACAACACTAACACATTACCAGCTATATGAGGCTGATGCTCCTCAACAACACTAACACATTACCAGCTACATGAGGCTGATGCTCCTCAACAACACATTACCAGCTACATGAGGCTGATGCTCCTCAACAACACATTACCAGCTATATGAGATTGATGCTCCTCAACAAAACTAACACATTACCAGCTATATGAGGCTGATGCTCCTCAACAACACTAACACATTACCAGCTATGTGAGGCTGATGCTCCTCAACAACACTAATACATTACCAGCTATATGAGGCTGATGCTCCTCAACAACCCTAACACATTACCAGCTATATGAGGCTGATGCTCCTCAACAACCCTAACACATTACCAGCTATATGAGGCTGATGCTACTCAACAACACTAACACATTACCAGCTATATGAGGCTGATGCTACTCAACAACCCTAACACATTACCAGCTATATGAGGCTGATGCTCCTCAACAACACTAATACATTACCAGCTATATGAGGCTGATGCTCCTCAACAACACTAACACATTACCAGCTATATGAGGCTGATGCTCCTCAACAACACTAACACATTACCAGCTATATGAGGCTGATGCTCCTCAACAACACTAACACATTACCAGCTATATGAGGCTGATGCTCCTCAACAACACTAATACATTACCAGCTATATGAGGCTGATGCTCCTCAACAACACTAACACATTACCAGCTATATGAGGCTGATGCTCCTCAACAACACTAACACATTACCAGCTATATGAGGCTGATGCTCCTCAACAACACATTACCAGCTATATGAGGCTGATGCTCCTCAAACAACACATTACCAGCTATATGAGGCTGATGCTCCTCAACAACACTAACACATTACCAGCTATATGAGGCTGATGCTCCTCAACAACACTAATACATTACCAGCTATATGAGGCTGATGCTCCTCCACAACCCTAACACATTACCAGCTATATAAGGCTGATGCTACTCAACAACACTAACACATTACCAGCTATATGAGGCTGATGCTACTCAACAACACTAATACATTACCAGCTATATGAGGCTGATGCTCCTCAACAACACTAACACATCACCAGCTATATGAGGCTGATGCTACTCAACAACACATTACCAGCTATATGAGGCTGATGCTCCTCAACAACACTAACACATTACCAGCTATATGAGGCTGATGCTCCTCAACACCACTAACACATTACCAGCTATATGAGGCTGATGCTCCTCAACAACACATTACCAGCTATATGAGGCTGATGCTCCTCAACAACACATTACCAGCTATATGAGATTGATGCTCCTCAACAAAACTAACACATTACCAGCTATATGAGGCTGATGCTCCTCAACAACACTAACACATTACCAGCTATGTGAGGCTGATGCTCCTCAACAACACTAATACATTACCAGCTATATGAGGCTGATGCTCCTCAACAACCCTAACACATTACCAGCTATATGAGGCTGATGCTCCTCAACAACCCTAACACATTACCAGCTATATGAGGCTGATGCTACTCAACAACACTAACACATTACCAGCTATATGAGGCTGATGCTACTCAACAACACTAACACATTACCAGCTATATGAGGCTGATGCTCCTCAACAACACTAACACATTACCAGCCATATGAGGCTGATGCCCCTCAACAAAACTACTACATTACCAGCTATATGAGGCTGATGCTCCTCAACAACACATTACCAGCTATATGAGGCTGATGCTCCTCAACAGCACTAACACATTACCAGCTATATGAGGCTGATGCTCCTCAACAACCCTAACACATTACCAGCTATATGAGGCTGATGCTCCTCAACAACACTAACACATTACCAGCTATATGAGGCTGATGCTCCTCAACAACACGAACACATTACCAGTTATATGAGGCTGATGCTCCTCAACAACACTAACACATTACCAGCTATATGAGGCTGATGCTCCTCAACAACACTAACACATTACCAGCTACATGAGGCTGATGCTCCTCAACAACACATTACCAGCTACATGAGGCTGATGCTCCTCAACAACACATTACCAGCTATATGAGATTGATGCTCCTCAACAAAACTAACACATTACCAGCTATATGAGGCTGATGCTCCTCAACAACACTAACACATTACCAGCTATGTGAGGCTGATGCTCCTCAACAACACTAATACATTACCAGCTATATGAGGCTGATGCTCCTCAACAACCCTAACACATTACCAGCTATATGAGGCTGATGCTCCTCAACAACCCTAACACATTACCAGCTATATGAGGCTGATGCTACTCAACAACACTAACACATTACCAGCTATATGAGGCTGATGCTACTCAACAACCCTAACACATTACCAGCTATATGAGGCTGATGCTCCTCAACAACACTAATACATTACCAGCTATATGAGGCTGATGCTCCTCAACAACACTAACACATTACCAGCTATATGAGGCTGATGCTCCTCACCAACACTAACACATTACCAGCTATATGAGGCTGATGCTCCTCAACAACACTAACACATTACCAGCTATATGAGGCTGATGCTCCTCAACAACACTAATACATTACCAGCTATATGAGGCTGATGCTCCTCAACAACACTAACACATTACCAGCTATATGAGGCTGATGCTCCTCAACAACACTAACACATTACCAGCTATATGAGGCTGATGCTCCTCAACAACACATTACCAGCTATATGAGGCTGATGCTCCTCAAACAACACATTACCAGCTATATGAGGCTGATGCTCCTCAACAACACTAACACATTACCAGCTATATGAGGCTGATGCTCCTCAACAACACTAATACATTACCAGCTATATGAGGCTGATGCTCCTCCACAACCCTAACACATTACCAGCTATATAAGGCTGATGCTACTCAACAACACTAACACATTACCAGCTATATGAGGCTGATGCTACTCAACAGCCCTAACACATTACCAGCTATATGAGGCTGATGCTACTCAACAACACTAATACATTACCAGCTATATGAGGCTGATGCTCCTCAACAACACTAACACATCACCAGCTATATGAGGCTGATGCTACTCAACAACACATTACCAGCTATATGAGGCTGATGCTCCTCAACAACACTAACACATTACCAGCTATATGAGGCTGATGCTCCTCAACACCACTAACACATTACCAGCTATATGAGGCTGATGCTCCTCAACAACACATTACCAGCTATATGAGGCTGATGCTCCTCAACAACACATTACCAGCTATATGAGATTGATGCTCCTCAACAAAACTAACACATTACCAGCTATATGAGGCTGATGCTCCTCAACAACACTAACACATTACCAGCTATGTGAGGCTGATGCTCCTCAACAACACTAATACATTACCAGCTATATGAGGCTGATGCTCCTCAACAACCCTAACACATTACCAGCTATATGAGGCTGATGCTCCTCAACAACCCTAACACATTACCAGCTATATGAGGCTGATGCTACTCAACAACACTAACACATTAAGAGCTATATGAGGCTGATGCTCCTCAACAACACTAATACATTACCAGCTATATGAGGCTGATGCTCCTCCACAACCCTAACACATTACCAGCTATATAAGGCTGATGCTACTCAACAACACTAACACATTACCAGCTATATGAGGCTGATGCTACTCAACAACACCAGCTATATGAGGCTGATGCTCCTCAACAACACTAACACATTACCAGCTATATGAGGCTGATGCTCCTCAACAACACTAAAACATGACCAGCTATATGAGGCTGATGCTCCTCAACAACACTAACACATTACCAGCTATATGAAGCTGATGCTCCTAAACAACACTAACACATTACCAGCTATATGAGGCTGATGCTCCTCAACAACACTAACACATTACCAGCTATATGAGGCTGATGCTCCTCAACAACACTAACACATTACCAGCTATATGAGGCTGATGCTCCTCAACAACACATTACCAGCTATATGAGGCTGATGCTCCTCAACAACCCTAACACATTACCAGCTATATGAGGCTGATGCTCCTCAACAACACTAACACATTACCAGCTATATGAGGCTGATGCTCCTCAACAAAACTACTACATTACCAGCTATATGAGGCTGATGCTCCTCAACAACCCTAATACATTACCAGCTATATGAGGCTGATGCTCCTCAACAACACTAACACATTACCAGCTATATGAGGCTGATGCTACTCAACAACACTAACACATTACCAGCTATATGAGGCTGATGCTACTCAACAACACTACTACATTACCAGCTATATGAGGCTGATGCTCCTCAACAACACTAATACATTACCAGATATATGAGGCTGATGCTCCTCAACAGCACTAACACATTACCAGCTATATGAGGCTGATGCTACTCAACAACACTAACACATTACCAGCTATATGAGGCTGATGCTCCTCAACAACACTAACACATTACCAGCCATATGAGGCTGATGCCCCTCAACAAAACTACTACATTACCAGCTATATGAGGCTGATGCTCCTCAACAACACATTACCAGCTATATGAGGCTGATGCTCCTCAACAGCACTAACACATTACCAGCTATATGAGGCTGATGCTCCTCAACAACCCTAACACATTACCAGCTATATGAGGCTGATGCTCCTCAACAACACTAACACATTACCAGCTATATGAGGCTGATGCTCCTCAACAACACGAACACATTACCAGTTATATGAGGCTGATGCTCCTCAACAACACTAACACATTACCAGCTATATGAGGCTGATGCTCCTCAACAACACTAACACATTACCAGCTACATGAGGCTGATGCTCCTCAACAACACATTACCAGCTACATGAGGCTGATGCTCCTCAACAACACATTACCAGCTATATGAGATTGATGCTCCTCAACAAAACTAACACATTACCAGCTATATGAGGCTGATGCTCCTCAACAACACTAACACATTACCAGCTATGTGAGGCTGATGCTCCTCAACAACACTAATACATTACCAGCTATATGAGGCTGATGCTCCTCAACAACCCTAACACATTACCAGCTATATGAGGCTGATGCTCCTCAACAACCCTAACACATTACCAGCTATATGAGGCTGATGCTACTCAACAACACTAACACATTACCAGCTATATGAGGCTGATGCTACTCAACAACCCTAACACATTACCAGCTATATGAGGCTGATGCTCCTCAACAACACTAATACATTACCAGCTATATGAGGCTGATGCTCCTCAACAACACTAACACATTACCAGCTATATGAGGCTGATGCTCCTCAACAACACTAACACATTACCAGCTATATGAGGCTGATGCTCCTCAACAACACTAACACATTACCAGCTATATGAGGCTGATGCTCCTCAACAACACTAATACATTACCAGCTATATGAGGCTGATGCTCCTCAACAACACTAACACATTACCAGCTATATGAGGCTGATGCTCCTCAACAACACTAACACATTACCAGCTATATGAGGCTGATGCTCCTCAACAACACATTACCAGCTATATGAGGCTGATGCTCCTCAAACAACACATTACCAGCTATATGAGGCTGATGCTCCTCAACAACACTAACACATTACCAGCTATATGAGGCTGATGCTCCTCAACAACACTAATACATTACCAGCTATATGAGGCTGATGCTCCTCCACAACCCTAACACATTACCAGCTATATAAGGCTGATGCTACTCAACAACACTAACACATTACCAGCTATATGAGGCTGATGCTACTCAACAGCCCTAACACATTACCAGCTATATGAGGCTGATGCTACTCAACAACACTAATACATTACCAGCTATATGAGGCTGATGCTCCTCAACAACACTAACACATCACCAGCTATATGAGGCTGATGCTACTCAACAACACATTACCAGCTATATGAGGCTGATGCTCCTCAACAACACTAACACATTACCAGCTATATGAGGCTGATGCTCCTCAACACCACTAACACATTACCAGCTATATGAGGCTGATGCTCCTCAACAACACATTACCAGCTATATGAGGCTGATGCTCCTCAACAACACATTACCAGCTATATGAGATTGATGCTCCTCAACAAAACTAACACATTACCAGCTATATGAGGCTGATGCTCCTCAACAACACTAACACATTACCAGCTATGTGAGGCTGATGCTCCTCAACAACACTAATACATTACCAGCTATATGAGGCTGATGCTCCTCAACAACCCTAACACATTACCAGCTATATGAGGCTGATGCTCCTCAACAACCCTAACACATTACCAGCTATATGAGGCTGATGCTACTCAACAACACTAACACATTACCAGCTATATGAGGCTGATGCTACTCAACAACACTAACACATTACCAGCTATATGAGGCTGATGCTCCTCAACAACACTAACACATTACCAGCCATATGAGGCTGATGCCCCTCAACAAAACTACTACATTACCAGCTATATGAGGCTGATGCTCCTCAACAACACATTACCAGCTATATGAGGCTGATGCTCCTCAACAGCACTAACACATTACCAGCTATATGAGGCTGATGCTCCTCAACAACCCTAACACATTACCAGCTATATGAGGCTGATGCTCCTCAACAACACTAACACATTACCAGCTATATGAGGCTGATGCTCCTCAACAACACGAACACATTACCAGTTATATGAGGCTGATGCTCCTCAACAACACTAACACATTACCAGCTATATGAGGCTGATGCTCCTCAACAACACTAACACATTACCAGCTACATGAGGCTGATGCTCCTCAACAACACATTACCAGCTACATGAGGCTGATGCTCCTCAACAACACATTACCAGCTATATGAGATTGATGCTCCTCAACAAAACTAACACATTACCAGCTATATGAGGCTGATGCTCCTCAACAACACTAACACATTACCAGCTATGTGAGGCTGATGCTCCTCAACAACACTAATACATTACCAGCTATATGAGGCTGATGCTCCTCAACAACCCTAACACATTACCAGCTATATGAGGCTGATGCTCCTCAACAACCCTAACACATTACCAGCTATATGAGGCTGATGCTACTCAACAACACTAACACATTACCAGCTATATGAGGCTGATGCTACTCAACAACCCTAACACATTACCAGCTATATGAGGCTGATGCTCCTCAACAACACTAATACATTACCAGCTATATGAGGCTGATGCTCCTCAACAACACTAACACATTACCAGCTATATGAGGCTGATGCTCCTCAACAACACTAACACATTACCAGCTATATGAGGCTGATGCTCCTCAACAACACTAACACATTACCAGCTATATGAGGCTGATGCTCCTCAACAACACTAATACATTACCAGCTATATGAGGCTGATGCTCCTCAACAACACTAACACATTACCAGCTATATGAGGCTGATGCTCCTCAACAACACTAACACATTACCAGCTATATGAGGCTGATGCTCCTCAACAACACATTACCAGCTATATGAGGCTGATGCTCCTCAAACAACACATTACCAGCTATATGAGGCTGATGCTCCTCAACAACACTAACACATTACCAGCTATATGAGGCTGATGCTCCTCAACAACACTAATACATTACCAGCTATATGAGGCTGATGCTCCTCCACAACCCTAACACATTACCAGCTATATAAGGCTGATGCTACTCAACAACACTAACACATTACCAGCTATATGAGGCTGATGCTACTCAACAGCCCTAACACATTACCAGCTATATGAGGCTGATGCTACTCAACAACACTAATACATTACCAGCTATATGAGGCTGATGCTCCTCAACAACACTAACACATCACCAGCTATATGAGGCTGATGCTACTCAACAACACATTACCAGCTATATGAGGCTGATGCTCCTCAACAACACTAACACATTACCAGCTATATGAGGCTGATGCTCCTCAACACCACTAACACATTACCAGCTATATGAGGCTGATGCTCCTCAACAACACATTACCAGCTATATGAGGCTGATGCTCCTCAACAACACATTACCAGCTATATGAGATTGATGCTCCTCAACAAAACTAACACATTACCAGCTATATGAGGCTGATGCTCCTCAACAACACTAACACATTACCAGCTATGTGAGGCTGATGCTCCTCAACAACACTAATACATTACCAGCTATATGAGGCTGATGCTCCTCAACAACCCTAACACATTACCAGCTATATGAGGCTGATGCTCCTCAACAACCCTAACACATTACCAGCTATATGAGGCTGATGCTACTCAACAACACTAACACATTACCAGCTATATGAGGCTGATGCTACTCAACAACCCTAACACATTACCAGCTATATGAGGCTGATGCTCCTCAACAACACTAATACATTACCAGCTATATGAGGCTGATGCTCCTCAACAACACTAACACATTACCAGCTATATGAGGCTGATGCTCCTCAACAACACTAACACATTACCAGCTATATGAGGCTGATGCTCCTCAACAACACTAACACATTACCAGCTATATGAGGCTGATGCTCCTCAACAACACTAATACATTACCAGCTATATGAGGCTGATGCTCCTCAACAACACTAACACATTACCAGCTATATGAGGCTGATGCTCCTCAACAACACTAACACATTACCAGCTATATGAGGCTGATGCTCCTCAACAACACATTACCAGCTATATGAGGCTGATGCTCCTCAAACAACACATTACCAGCTATATGAGGCTGATGCTCCTCAACAACACTAACACATTACCAGCTATATGAGGCTGATGCTCCTCAACAACACTAATACATTACCAGCTATATGAGGCTGATGCTCCTCCACAACCCTAACACATTACCAGCTATATAAGGCTGATGCTACTCAACAACACTAACACATTACCAGCTATATGAGGCTGATGCTACTCAACAGCCCTAACACATTACCAGCTATATGAGGCTGATGCTACTCAACAACACTAATACATTACCAGCTATATGAGGCTGATGCTCCTCAACAACACTAACACATCACCAGCTATATGAGGCTGATGCTACTCAACAACACATTACCAGCTATATGAGGCTGATGCTCCTCAACAACACTAACACATTACCAGCTATATGAGGCTGATGCTCCTCAACACCACTAACACATTACCAGCTATATGAGGCTGATGCTCCTCAACAACACATTACCAGCTATATGAGGCTGATGCTCCTCAACAACACATTACCAGCTATATGAGGCTGATGCTCCTCAACAACACTAACACATTACCAGCTATATGAGGCTGATGCTCCTCAACAACACTAATACATTACCAGCTATATGAGGCTGATGCTCCTCCACAACCCTAACACATTACCAGCTATATAAGGCTGATGCTACTCAACAACACTAACACATTACCAGCTATATGAGGCTGATGCTACTCAACAACACTAACACATTACCAGCTATATGAGGCTGATGCTCCTCAACAACACTAACACATTACCAGTTATATGAGGCTGATGCTCCTCAACAACACATTACCAGCTATATGAGGCTGATGCTCCTCAACAACACATTACCAGCTATATGAGGCTGATGCTCCTCAACAACACTAACACATTACCAGCTATATGAGGCTGATGCTCCTCAACAACACTAACACATTACCAGCTATATGGGGCTAATGCTAATCAACAACCCTAACACATTACCAGCTATATGAGGCTGATGCTACTCAACAACACTAATACATTACCAGCTATATGAGGCTGATGCTCCTCAACAACACTAACACATTACCAGCTATATGAGGCTGATGCTCCTCAACAACACTAACACATTACCAGCTTTATGAGGCTGATGCTACTCAACAACACTACTACATTACCAGCTATATGAGGCTGATGCTCCTCAACAACACTAACACATTACCAGCGATATGAGGCTGATGCTCCTCAACAACATGAACACATTACCAGTTATATGAGGCTGATGCTCCTCAACAACACTAACATATTACCAGCTATATGAGGCTGATGCTCCTCAACAACACTAACACATTACCAGCTATATGAGGCTGATGCTCCTCAACAACACTAACACATTACCAGCTATATGAGGCTGATGCTCCTCAACAACACATTACCAGCTATATGAGGCTGATGCTCCTCAACAACACATTACCAGCTATAGGAGGCTGATGCTCCTCAACAACACTAACACATTACCAGCTATATGAGGCTGATGCTCCTCAACAACACTAACACATTACCAGCTATATGAGGCTGATGCTCCTCAACAACACATTACCAGCTATATGAGGCTGATGCTCCTCAACAACACTAACACATTACCAGTTATATGAGGCTGATGCTCCTCAACAACACTAACACATTACCAGCTATATGAGGCTGATGCTCCTCAACAACACTAACACATTACCAGCTATATGAGGCTGATGCTCCTCAACAGCACTAACACATTACCAGCTATATGAGGCTGATGCTCCTCAACAACACTAACACATTACCAGCTATATGAGGCTGATGCTCCTCAACAACACTAACACATTACCAGCTATATGAGGCTGATGCTCCTCAACAACACATTACCAGCTATATGAGGCTGATGCTCCTCAACAACACTAACACATTACCAGTTATATGAGGCTGATGCTCCTCAACAACACTAATACATTACCAGCTATATGAGGCTGATGCTCCTCAACAACACATTACCAGCTATAGGAGGCTGATGCTCCTCAACAACACTAACACATTACCAGCTATATGAGGCTGATGCTCCTCAACAACACTAACACATTACCAGCTATATGAGGCTGATGCTCCTCAACAACACATTACCAGCTATATGAGGCTGATGCTCCTCAACAACACTAACACATTACCAGTTATATGAGGCTGATGCTCCTCAACAACACTAACACATTACCAGCTATATGAGGCTGATGCTCCTCAACAACACTAACACATTACCAGCTATATGAGGCTGATGCTCCTCAACAGCACTAACACATTACCAGCTATATGAGGCTGATGCTCCTCAACAACACTAACACATTACCAGCTATATGAGGCTGATGCTCCTCAACAACACTAACACATTACCAGCTATATGAGGCTGATGCTCCTCAACAACACATTACCAGCTATATGAGGCTGATGCTCCTCAACAACACTAACACATTACCAGTTATATGAGGCTGATGCTCCTCAACAACACTAATACATTACCAGCTATATGAGGCTGATGCTCCTCAACAACACTAACACATTACCAGCTATATGAGGCTGATGCTCCTCAACAACACTAATACATTACCAGCTATATGAGGCTGATGCTCCTCAACAACACTAACACATTACCAGCTATATGAGGCTGATGCTCCTCAACAACACTAACACATTACCAGCTATATGAGGCTGATGCTCCTCAACAACACATTACCAGCTATATGAGGCTGATGCTCCTCAAACAACACATTACCAGCTATATGAGGCTGATGCTCCTCAACAACACTAACACATTACCAGCTATATGAGGCTGATGCTCCTCAACAACACTAATACATTACCAGCTATATGAGGCTGATGCTCCTCCACAACCCTAACACATTACCAGCTATATAAGGCTGATGCTACTCAACAACACTAACACATTACCAGCTATATGAGGCTGATGCTACTCAACAGCCCTAACACATTACCAGCTATATGAGGCTGATGCTACTCAACAACACTAATACATTACCAGCTATATGAGGCTGATGCTCCTCAACAACACTAACACATCACCAGCTATATGAGGCTGATGCTACTCAACAACACATTACCAGCTATATGAGGCTGATGCTCCTCAACAACACTAACACATTACCAGCTATATGAGGCTGATGCTCCTCAACACCACTAACACATTACCAGCTATATGAGGCTGATGCTCCTCAACAACACATTACCAGCTATATGAGGCTGATGCTCCTCAACAACACATTACCAGCTATATGAGATTGATGCTCCTCAACAAAACTAACACATTACCAGCTATATGAGGCTGATGCTCCTCAACAACACTAACACATTACCAGCTATGTGAGGCTGATGCTCCTCAACAACACTAATACATTACCAGCTATATGAGGCTGATGCTCCTCAACAACCCTAACACATTACCAGCTATATGAGGCTGATGCTCCTCAACAACCCTAACACATTACCAGCTATATGAGGCTGATGCTACTCAACAACACTAACACATTACCAGCTATATGAGGCTGATGCTACTCAACAACCCTAACACATTACCAGCTATATGAGGCTGATGCTCCTCAACAACACTAATACATTACCAGCTATATGAGGCTGATGCTCCTCAACAACACTAACACATTACCAGCTATATGAGGCTGATGCTCCTCAACAACACTAACACATTACCAGCTATATGAGGCTGATGCTCCTCAACAACACTAACACATTACCAGCTATATGAGGCTGATGCTCCTCAACAACACTAATACATTACCAGCTATATGAGGCTGATGCTCCTCAACAACACTAACACATTACCAGCTATATGAGGCTGATGCTCCTCAACAACACTAACACATTACCAGCTATATGAGGCTGATGCTCCTCAACAACACATTACCAGCTATATGAGGCTGATGCTCCTCAAACAACACATTACCAGCTATATGAGGCTGATGCTCCTCAACAACACTAACACATTACCAGCTATATGAGGCTGATGCTCCTCAACAACACTAATACATTACCAGCTATATGAGGCTGATGCTCCTCCACAACCCTAACACATTACCAGCTATATAAGGCTGATGCTACTCAACAACACTAACACATTACCAGCTATATGAGGCTGATGCTACTCAACAGCCCTAACACATTACCAGCTATATGAGGCTGATGCTACTCAACAACACTAATACATTACCAGCTATATGAGGCTGATGCTCCTCAACAACACTAACACATCACCAGCTATATGAGGCTGATGCTACTCAACAACACATTACCAGCTATATGAGGCTGATGCTCCTCAACAACACTAACACATTACCAGCTATATGAGGCTGATGCTCCTCAACACCACTAACACATTACCAGCTATATGAGGCTGATGCTCCTCAACAACACATTACCAGCTATATGAGGCTGATGCTCCTCAACAACACATTACCAGCTATATGAGGCTGATGCTCCTCAACAACACTAACACATTACCAGCTATATGAGGCTGATGCTCCTCAACAACACTAATACATTACCAGCTATATGAGGCTGATGCTCCTCCACAACCCTAACACATTACCAGCTATATAAGGCTGATGCTACTCAACAACACTAACACATTACCAGCTATATGAGGCTGATGCTACTCAACAACACTAACACATTACCAGCTATATGAGGCTGATGCTCCTCAACAACACTAACACATTACCAGTTATATGAGGCTGATGCTCCTCAACAACACATTACCAGCTATATGAGGCTGATGCTCCTCAACAACACATTACCAGCTATATGAGGCTGATGCTCCTCAACAACACTAACACATTACCAGCTATATGAGGCTGATGCTCCTCAACAACACTAACACATTACCAGCTATATGGGGCTAATGCTAATCAACAACCCTAACACATTACCAGCTATATGAGGCTGATGCTACTCAACAACACTAATACATTACCAGCTATATGAGGCTGATGCTCCTCAACAACACTAACACATTACCAGCTATATGAGGCTGATGCTCCTCAACAACACTAACACATTACCAGCTTTATGAGGCTGATGCTACTCAACAACACTACTACATTACCAGCTATATGAGGCTGATGCTCCTCAACAACACTAACACATTACCAGCGATATGAGGCTGATGCTCCTCAACAACATGAACACATTACCAGTTATATGAGGCTGATGCTCCTCAACAACACTAACACATTACCAGCTATATGAGGCTGATGCTCCTCAACAACACTAACACATTACCAGCTATATGAGGCTGATGCTCCTCAACAACACTAACACATTACCAGCTATATGAGGCTGATGCTCCTCAACAACACATTACCAGCTATATGAGGCTGATGCTCCTCAACAACACATTACCAGCTATAGGAGGCTGATGCTCCTCAACAACACTAACACATTACCAGCTATATGAGGCTGATGCTCCTCAACAACACTAACACATTACCAGCTATATGAGGCTGATGCTCCTCAACAACACATTACCAGCTATATGAGGCTGATGCTCCTCAACAACACTAACACATTACCAGTTATATGAGGCTGATGCTCCTCAACAACACTAACACATTACCAGCTATATGAGGCTGATGCTCCTCAACAACACTAACACATTACCAGCTATATGAGGCTGATGCTCCTCAACAGCACTAACACATTACCAGCTATATGAGGCTGATGCTCCTCAACAACACTAACACATTACCAGCTATATGAGGCTGATGCTCCTCAACAACACTAACACATTACCAGCTATATGAGGCTGATGCTCCTCAACAACACATTACCAGCTATATGAGGCTGATGCTCCTCAACAACACTAACACATTACCAGTTATATGAGGCTGATGCTCCTCAACAACACTAATACATTACCAGCTATATGAGGCTGATGCTCCTCAACAACACATTACCAGCTATAGGAGGCTGATGCTCCTCAACAACACTAACACATTACCAGCTATATGAGGCTGATGCTCCTCAACAACACTAACACATTACCAGCTATATGAGGCTGATGCTCCTCAACAACACATTACCAGCTATATGAGGCTGATGCTCCTCAACAACACTAACACATTACCAGTTATATGAGGCTGATGCTCCTCAACAACACTAACACATTACCAGCTATATGAGGCTGATGCTCCTCAACAACACTAACACATTACCAGCTATATGAGGCTGATGCTCCTCAACAGCACTAACACATTACCAGCTATATGAGGCTGATGCTCCTCAACAACACTAACACATTACCAGCTATATGAGGCTGATGCTCCTCAACAACACTAACACATTACCAGCTATATGAGGCTGATGCTCCTCAACAACACATTACCAGCTATATGAGGCTGATGCTCCTCAACAACACTAACACATTACCAGTTATATGAGGCTGATGCTCCTCAACAACACTAATACATTACCGGCTATATGAGGCTGATGCTCCTCAACAACACTAACACATTACCAGCTATATGAGGCTGATGCTCCTCAACAACACTAACACATTACCAGCTATATGAGGCTGATGCTCCTCAACAGCACTAACACATTACCAGCTATATGAGGCTGATGCTCCTCAACAACATGAACACATTACCAGTTATATGAGGCTGATGCTACTCAACAACACTAACACATTACCAGCTATATGAGGCTGATGCTCCTCAACAACACATTACCAGCTATATGAGGCTGATGCTCCTCAACAACACTAACACATTACCAGTTATATGAGGCTGATGCTCCTCAACAACACTAATACATTACCAGCTATATGAGGCTGATGCTCCTCAACAACACATTACCAGCTATAGGAGGCTGATGCTCCTCAACAACACTAACACATTACCAGCTATATGAGGCTGATGCTCCTCAACAACACTAACACATTACCAGCTATATGAGGCTGATGCTCCTCAACAACACATTACCAGCTATATGAGGCTGATGCTCCTCAACAACACTAACACATTACCAGTTATATGAGGCTGATGCTCCTCAACAACACTAATACATTACCAGCTATATGAGGCTGATGCTCCTCAACAACACATTACCAGCTATAGGAGGCTGATGCTCCTCAACAACACTAACACATTACCAGCTATATGAGGCTGATGCTCCTCAACAACACTAACACATTACCAGCTATATGAGGCTGATGCTCCTCAACAACACATTACCAGCTATATGAGGCTGATGCTCCACAACAACACTAACACATTACCAGTTATATGAGGCTGATGCTCCTCAACAACACTAACACATTACCAGCTATATGAGGCTGATGCTCCTCAACAACACTAACACATTACCAGCTATATGAGGCTGATGCTCCTCAACAGCACTAACACATTACCAGCTATATGAGGCTGATGCTCCTCAACAACACTAACACATTACCAGCTATATGAGGCTGATGCTCCTCAACAACACTAACACATTACCAGCTATATGAGGCTGATGCTCCTCAACAACACATTACCAGCTATATGAGGCTGATGCTCCTCAACAACACTAACACATTACCAGTTATATGAGGCTGATGCTCCTCAACAACACTAATACATTACCAGCTATATGAGGCTGATGCTCCTCAACAACACTAACACATTACCAGCTATATGAGGCTGATGCTCCTCAACAACACTAACACATTACCAGCTATATGAGGCTGATGCTCCTCAACAGCACTAACACATTACCAGCTATATGAGGCTGATGCTCCTCAACAACATGAACACATTACCAGTTATATGAGGCTGATGCTACTCAACAACACTAACACATTACCAGCTATATGAGGCTGATGCTCCTCAACAACACTAATACATTACCAGCTATATGAGGCTGATGCTCCTCAACAACACTAACACATTACCAGCTATATGAGGCTGATGCTACTCAACAACACTAACACATTACCAGCTATATGAGGCTGATGCTACTCAACAACCCTAACACATTACCAGCTATATGAGGCTGATGCTACTCAACAACACTAATACATTACCAGCTATATGAGGCTGATGCTCCTCAACAACACTAACACATTACCAGCTATATGAGGCTGATGCTCCTCAACAACACTAACACATTACCAGCTATATGAGGCTGATGCTCCTCAACACCACTAACACATTACCAGCTATATGAGGCTGATGCTCCTCAACAACACTAATACATTACCAGCTATATGAGGCTGATGCTCCTCAACAACACTAACACATTACCAGCTATATGAGGCTGATGCTCCTCAACAACACTAACACATTACCAGCTATATGAGGCTGATGCTCCTCAACAACACATTACCAGCTATATGAGGCTGATGCTCCTCAACAACACATTACCAGCTATATGAGGCTGATGCTCCTCAACAACACTAACACATTACCAGCTATATGAGGCTGATGCTCCTCCACAACCCTAACACATTACCAGCTATATAAGGCTGATGCTACTCAACAACACTAACACATTACCAGCTATATGAGGCTGATGCTACTCAACAACACTAACACATTACCAGCTATATGAGGCTGATGCTCCTCAACAACACTAACACATTACCAGTTATATGAGGCTGATGCTCCTCAACAACACATTACCAGCTATATGAGGCTGATGCTCCTCAACAACACATTACCAGCTATATGAGGCTGATGCTCCCCAACAACACTAACACATTACCAGCTATATGAGGCTGATGCTCCTCAACAACACTAACACATTACCAGCTATATGGGGCTAATGCTAATCAACAACCCTAACACATTACCAGCTATATGAGGCTGATGCTACTCAACAACACTAATACATTACCAGCTATATGAGGCTGATGCTCCTCAACAACACTAACACATTACCAGCTATATGAGGCTGATGCTCCTCAACAACACTAACACATTACCAGCTTTATGAGGCTGATGCTACTCAACAACACTACTACATTACCAGCTATATGAGGCTGATGCTCCTCAACAACACTAACACATTACCAGCGATATGAGGCTGATGCTCCTCAACAACATGAACACATTACCAGTTATATGAGGCTGATGCTCCTCAACAACACTAACACATTACCAGCTATATGAGGCTGATGCTCCTCAACAACACTAACACATTACCAGCTATATGAGGCTGATGCTCCTCAACAACACTAACACATTACCAGCTATATGAGGCTGATGCTCCTCAACAACACATTACCAGCTATATGAGGCTGATGCTCCTCAACAACACATTACCAGCTATAGGAGGCTGATGCTCCTCAACAACACTAACACATTACCAGCTATATGAGGCTGATGCTCCTCAACAACACTAACACATTACCAGCTATATGAGGCTGATGCTCCTCAACAACACATTACCAGCTATATGAGGCTGATGCTCCTCAACAACACTAACACATTACCAGTTATATGAGGCTGATGCTCCTCAACAACACTAATACATTACCAGCTATATGAGGCTGATGCTCCTCAACAACACTAACACATTACCAGCTATATGAGGCTGATGCTCCTCAACAACACTAACACATTACCAGATATATGAGGCTGATGCTCCTCAACAGCACTAACACATTACCAGCTATATGAGGCTGATGCTCCTCAACAACACTAACACATTACCAGCTATATGAGGCTGATGCTCCTCAACAACACTAACACATTACCAGCTATATGAGGCTGATGCTCCTCAACAACACATTACCAGCTATATGAGGCTGATGCTCCTCAACAACACTAACACATTACCAGTTATATGAGGCTGATGCTCCTCAACAACACTAATACATTACCAGCTATATGAGGCTGATGCTCCTCAACAACACTAACACATTACCAGCTATATGAGGCTGATGCTCCTCAACAACACTAACACATTACCAGCTATATGAGGCTGATGCTCCTCAACAGCACTAACACATTACCAGCAATATGAGGCTGATGCTCCTCAACAACACTAACACATTACCAGCTATATGAGGCTGATGCTCCTCAACAACACTAACACATTACCAGCTATATGAGGCTGATGCTCCTCAACAACCCTAACACATTACCAGCTATATGAGGCTGATGCTCCTCAACAACACTAACACATTACCAGCTATATGAGGCTGATGCTCCTCAACAGCACTAACACATTACCAGCTATATGAGGCTGATGCTCCTCAACAACATGAACACATTACCAGTTATATGAGGCTGATGCTACTCAACAACACTAACACATTACCAGCTATATGAGGCTGATGCTCCTCAACAACACTAATACATTACCAGCTATATGAGGCTGATGCTCCTCAACAACACTAACACATTACCAGCTATATGAGGCTGATGCTACTCAACAACACTAACACATTACCAGCTATATGAGGCTGATGCTACTCAACAACCCTAACACATTACCAGCTATATGAGGCTGATGCTACTCAACAACACTAATACATTACCAGCTATATGAGGCTGATGCTCCTCAACAACACTAACACATTACCAGCTATATGAGGCTGATGCTCCTCAACAACACTAACACATTACCAGCTATATGAGGCTGATGCTCCTCAACACCACTAACACATTACCAGCTATATGAGGCTGATGCTCCTCAACAACACTAATACATTACCAGCTATATGAGGCTGATGCTCCTCAACAACACTAACACATTACCAGCTATATGAGGCTGATGCTCCTCAACAACACTAACACATTACCAGCTATATGAGGCTGATGCTCCTCAACAACACATTACCAGCTATATGAGGCTGATGCTCCTCAACAACACATTACCAGCTATATGAGGCTGATGCTCCTCAACAACACTAACACATTACCAGCTATATGAGGCTGATGCTCCTCCACAACCCTAACACATTACCAGCTATATAAGGCTGATGCTACTCAACAACACTAACACATTACCAGCTATATGAGGCTGATGCTACTCAACAACACTAACACATTACCAGCTATATGAGGCTGATGCTCCTCAACAACACTAACACATTACCAGTTATATGAGGCTGATGCTCCTCAACAACACATTACCAGCTATATGAGGCTGATGCTCCTCAACAACACATTACCAGCTATATGAGGCTGATGCTCCCCAACAACACTAACACATTACCAGCTATATGAGGCTGATGCTCCTCAACAACACTAACACATTACCAGCTATATGGGGCTAATGCTAATCAACAACCCTAACACATTACCAGCTATATGAGGCTGATGCTACTCAACAACACTAATACATTACCAGCTATATGAGGCTGATGCTCCTCAACAACACTAACACATTACCAGCTATATGAGGCTGATGCTCCTCAACAACACTAACACATTACCAGCTTTATGAGGCTGATGCTACTCAACAACACTACTACATTACCAGCTATATGAGGCTGATGCTCCTCAACAACACTAACACATTACCAGCGATATGAGGCTGATGCTCCTCAACAACATGAACACATTACCAGTTATATGAGGCTGATGCTCCTCAACAACACTAACACATTACCAGCTATATGAGGCTGATGCTCCTCAACAACACTAACACATTACCAGCTATATGAGGCTGATGCTCCTCAACAACACTAACACATTACCAGCTATATGAGGCTGATGCTCCTCAACAACACATTACCAGCTATATGAGGCTGATGCTCCTCAACAACACATTACCAGCTATAGGAGGCTGATGCTCCTCAACAACACTAACACATTACCAGCTATATGAGGCTGATGCTCCTCAACAACACTAACACATTACCAGCTATATGAGGCTGATGCTCCTCAACAACACATTACCAGCTATATGAGGCTGATGCTCCTCAACAACACTAACACATTACCAGTTATATGAGGCTGATGCTCCTCAACAACACTAATACATTACCAGCTATATGAGGCTGATGCTCCTCAACAACACTAACACATTACCAGCTATATGAGGCTGATGCTCCTCAACAACACTAACACATTACCAGCTATATGAGGCTGATGCTCCTCAACAGCACTAACACATTACCAGCTATATGAGGCTGATGCTCCTCAACAACACTAACACATTACCAGCTATATGAGGCTGATGCTCCTCAACAACACTAACACATTACCAGCTATATGAGGCTGATGCTCCTCAACAACACATTACCAGCTATATGAGGCTGATGCTCCTCAACAACACTAACACATTACCAGTTATATGAGGCTGATGCTCCTCAACAACACTAATACATTACCAGCTATATGAGGCTGATGCTCCTCAACAACACTAACACATTACCAGCTATATGAGGCTGATGCTCCTCAACAACACTAACACATTACCAGCTATATGAGGCTGATGCTCCTCAACAGCACTAACACATTACCAGCAATATGAGGCTGATGCTCCTCAACAACACTAACACATTACCAGCTATATGAGGCTGATGCTCCTCAACAACACTAACACATTACCAGCTATATGAGGCTGATGCTCCTCAACAACCCTAACACATTACCAGCTATATGAGGCTGATGCTCCTCAACAACACTAACACATTACCAGCTATATGAGGCTGATGCTCCTCAACAACACTAACACATTACCAGCTATATGAGGCTGATGCTACTCAACAACACTAACACATTACCAGCTATATGAGGCTAATGCTCCTCAACAACACTAACACATTACCAGCTATATGAGGCTGATGCTCCTCAACAACACTAATACATTACCAGCTATATGAGGCGGATGCTCCTCAACAACACTAACACATTACCAGCTATATGAGGCTGATGCTCCTCAACAACACTAACACATTACCAGCTACATGAGGCTGATGCTCCTCAACAACCCTAACACATTACCAGCTATATGAGGCTGATGCTCCTCAACAACACATTACCAGCTATATGAGGCTGATGCTCCTCAACAACACTAACACATTACCAGCTATATGAGGCTGATGCTCCTCAACAACACTAACACATTACCAGCTATATGAGGCTGATGCTACTCAACAACACTAATACATTACCAGCTATATGAGGCGGATGCTCCTCAACAACACTAACACATTACCAGCTATATGAGGCTGATGCTCCTCAACAACACATTACCAGCTATATGAGGCTGATGCTCCTCAACAACACTAACACATTACCAGCTATATGAGGCTGATGCTCCTCAACAACCCTAACACATTACCAGCTATATGAGGCTGATGCTCCTCAACAACACATTACCAGCTATATGAGGCTGATGCTCCTCAACAACACTAACACATTACCAGCTATATGAGGCTGATGCTCCTCAACAACACTAACACATTACCAGCTATATGAGGCTAATGCTACTCAACAACCCAAACACATTACCAGCTATATGAGGCTGATGCTACTCAACAACCCTAACACATTACCAGCTATATGAGGCTGATGCTCCTCAACAACACTAACACATTACCAGCTATATGAGGCTGATGCTCCTCAACAACACTAACACATTGCCAGCTATATGAGGCTGATGCTCCTCAACAACACATTACCAGCTATATGAGGCTGATGCTCCTCAACAACACTAACACATTACCAGCTATATGAGGCTGATGCTCCTCAACAACACTAACACATTACCAGCTATATGAGGCTGATGCTCCTCAACAACACTAACACATTACCAGCTATATGAGGCTGATGCTACTCAACAACCCTAACACATTACCAGCTATATGAGGCTGATGCTCCTCAACAACACATTACCAGCTATATGAGGCTGATGCTCCTCCACAACCCTAACACATTACCAGCTATATAAGGCTGATGCTACTCAACAACACTAACACATTACCAGCTATATGAGGCTGATGCTACTCAACAACACCAGCTATATGAGGCTGATGCTCCTCAACAACACTAACACATTACCAGCTATATGAGGCTGATGCTCCTCAACAACACTAAAACATGACCAGCTATATGAGGCTGATGCTCCTCAACAACGCTAACACATTACCAGCTATATGAAGCTGATGCTCCTAAACAACACTAACACATTACCAGCTATATGAGGCTGATGCTCCTCAACAACACTAACACATTACCAGCTATATGAGGCTGATGCTCCTCAACAACACTAACACATTACCAGCTATATGAGGCTGATGCTCCTCAACAACACATTACCAGCTATATGAGGCTGATGCTCCTCAACAACCCTAACACATTACCAGCTATATGAGGCTGATGCTCCTCAACAACACTAACACATTACCAGCTATATGAGGCTGATGCTCCTCAACAAAACTACTACATTACCAGCTATATGAGGCTGATGCTCCTCAACAACCCTAATACATTACCAGCTATATGAGGCTGATGCTCCTCAACAACACTAACACATTACCAGCTAAATGAGGCTGATGCTACTCAACAACACTAACACATTACCAGCTATATGAGGCTGATGCTACTCAACAACACTACTACATTACCAGCTATATGAGGCTGATGCTCCTCAACAACACTAATACATTACCAGATATATGAGGCTGATGCTCCTCAACAGCACTAACACATTACCAGCTATATGAGGCTGATGCTACTCAACAACACTAACACATTACCAGCTATATGAGGCTGATGCTCCTCAACAACACTAACACATTACCAGCCATATGAGGCTGATGCTCCTCAACAAAACTACTACATTACCAGCTATATGAGGCTGATGCTCCTCAACAACACATTACCAGCTATATGAGGCTGATGCTCCTCAACAGCACTAACACATTACCAGCTATATGAGGCTGATGCTCCTCAACAACCCTAACACATTACCAGCTATATGAGGCTGATGCTCCTCAACAACACTAACACATTACCAGCTATATGAGGCTGATGCTCCTCAACAACACGAACACATTACCAGTTATATGAGGCTGATGCTCCTCAACAACACTAACACATTACCAGCTATATGAGGCTGATGCTCCTCAACAACACTAACACATTACCAGCTACATGAGGCTGATGCTCCTCAACAACACATTACCAGCTACATGAGGCTGATGCTCCTCAACAACACATTACCAGCTATATGAGATTGATGCTCCTCAACAAAACTAACACATTACCAGCTATATGAGGCTGATGCTCCTCAACAACACTAACACATTACCAGCTATGTGAGGCTGATGCTCCTCAACAACACTAATACATTACCAGCTATATGAGGCTGATGCTCCTCAACAACCCTAACACATTACCAGCTATATGAGGCTGATGCTCCTCAACAACCCTAACACATTACCAGCTATATGAGGCTGATGCTACTCAACAACACTAACACATTACCAGCTATATGAGGCTGATGCTACTCAACAACCCTAACACATTACCAGCTATATGAGGCTGATGCTACTCAACAACACTAATACATTACCAGCTATATGAGGCTGATGCTCCTCAACAACACTAACACATTGCCAGCTATATGAGGCTGATGCTCCTCAACAACACTAACACATTACCAGCTATATGAGGCTGATGCTCCTCAACAACACTAACACATTACCAGCTATATGAGGCTGATGCTCCTCAACAACACTAATACATTACCAGCTATATGAGGCTGATGCTCCTCAACAACACTAACACATTACCAGCTATATGAGGCTGATGCTCCTCAACAACACTAACACATTACCAGCTATATGAGGCTGATGCTCCTCAACAACACATTACCAGCTATATGAGGCTGATGCTCCTCAACAACACATTACCAGCTATATGAGGCTGATGCTCCTCAACAACACTAACACATTACCAGCTATATGAGGCTGATGCTCCTCAACAACACTAATACATTACCAGCTATATGAGGCTGATGCTCCTCCACAACCCTAACACATTACCAGCTATATAAGGCTGATGCTACTCAACAACACTAACACATTACCAGCTATATGAGGCTGATGCTACTCAACAGCCCTAACACATTACCAGCTATATGAGGCTGATGCTACTCAACAACACTAATACATTACCAGCTATATGAGGCTGATGCTCCTCAACAACACTAACACATCACCAGCTATATGAGGCTGATGCTACTCAACAACACATTACCAGCTATATGAGGCTGATGCTCCTCAACAACACTAACACATTACCAGCTATATGAGGCTGATGCTCCTCAACACCACTAACACATTACCAGCTATATGAGGCTGATGCTCCTCAACAACACATTACCAGCTATATGAGGCTGATGCTCCTCAACAACACATTACCAGCTATATGAGGCTGATGCTCCTCAACAACACTAACACATTACCAGCTATATGAGGCTGATGCTCCTCAACAACACTAATACATTACCAGCTATATGAGGCTGATGCTCCTCCACAACCCTAACACATTACCAGCTATATAAGGCTGATGCTACTCAACAACACTAACACATTACCAGCTATATGAGGCTGATGCTACTCAACAACACTAACACATTACCAGCTATATGAGGCTGATGCTCCTCAACAACACTAACACATTACCAGTTATATGAGGCTGATGCTCCTCAACAACACATTACCAGCTATATGAGGCTGATGCTCCTCAACAACACATTACCAGCTATATGAGGCTGATGCTCCTCAACAACACTACTACATTACCAGCTATATGAGGCTGATGCTCCTCAACAACACTAACACATTACCAGCGATATGAGGCTGATGCTCCTCAACAACATGAACACATTACCAGTTATATGAGGCTGATGCTCCTCAACAACACTAACACATTACCAGCTATATGAGGCTGATGCTCCTCAACAACACTAACACATTACCAGCTATATGAGGCTGATGCTCCTCAACAACACTAACACATTACCAGCTATATGAGGCTGATGCTCCTCAACAACACTAACACATTACCAGCTATATGAGGCTGATGCTCCTCAACAACACATTACCAGCTATATGAGGCTGATGCTCCTCAACAACACTAACACATTACCAGTTATATGAGGCTGATGCTCCTCAACAACACTAATACATTACCAGCTATATGAGGCTGATGCTCCTCAACAACACTAACACATTACCAGCTATATGAGGCTGATGCTCCTCAACAACCCTAACACATTACCAGCTATATGAGGCTGATGCTCCTCAACAACCCTAACACATTACCAGCTATATGAGGCTGATGCTCCTCAACAACATGAACACATTACCAGTTATATGAGGCTGATGCTCCTCAACAACACTAACACATTACCAGCTATATGAGGCTGATGCTCCTCAACAACACTAATACATTACCAGCTATATGAGGCTGATGCTCCTCAACAACCCTAACACATTACCAGCTATATGAGGCTGATGCTCCTCAACAACCCTAACACATTACCAGCTATATGAGGCTGATGCTACTCAACAACACTAACACATTACCAGCTATATGAGGCTGATGCTACTCAACAACCCTAACACATTACCAGCTATATGAGGCTGATGCTACTCAACAACACTAATACATTACCAGCTATATGAGGCTGATGCTCCTCAACAACACTAACACATTATCAGCTATATGAGGCTGATGCTCCTCAACAACACTAACACATTACCAGCTATATGAGGCTGATGCTCCTCAACAACACTAACACATTACCAGCTATATGAGGCTGATGCTCCTCAACAACACTAATACATTACCAGCTATATGAGGCTGATGCTCCTCAACAACACTAACACATTACCAGCTATATGAGGCTGATGCTCCTCAACAACACTAACACATTACCAGCTATATGAGGCTGATGCTCCTCAACAACACATTACCAGCTATATGAGGCTGATGCTCCTCAACAACACATTACCAGCTATATGAGGCTGATGCTCCTCAACAACACTAACACATTACCAGCTATATGAGGCTGATGCTCCTCAACAACACTAATACATTACCAGCTATATGAGGCTGATGCTCCTCCACAACCCTAACACATTACCAGCTATATAAGGCTGATGCTACTCAACAACACTAACACATTACCAGCTATATGAGGCTGATGCTACTCAACAGCCCTAACACATTACCAGCTATATGAGGCTGATGCTACTCAACAACACTAATACATTACCAGCTATATGAGGCTGATGCTACTCAACAACACATTACCAGCTATATGAGGCTGATGCTCCTCAACAACACTAACACATTACCAGCTATATGAGGCTGATGCTCCTCAACACCACTAACACATTACCAGCTATATGAGGCTGATGCTCCTCAACAACACATTACCAGCTATATGAGGCTGATGCTCCTCAACAACACATTACCAGCTATATGAGGCTGATGCTCCTCAACAACACTAACACATTACCAGCTATATGAGGCTGATGCTCCTCAACAACACTAATACATTACCAGCTATATGAGGCTGATGCTCCTCCACAACCCTAACACATTACCAGCTATATAAGGCTGATGCTACTCAACAACACTAACACATTACCAGCTATATGAGGCTGATGCTACTCAACAACACTAACACATTACCAGCTATATGAGGCTGATGCTCCTCAACAACACTAACACATTACCAGTTATATGAGGCTGATGCTCCTCAACAACACATTACCAGCTATATGAGGCTGATGCTCCTCAACAACACATTACCAGCTATATGAGGCTGATGCTCCTCAACAACACTAACACATTACCATCTATATGAGGCTGATGCTCCTCAACAACACTAACACATTACCAGCTATATGGGGCTAATGCTAATCAACAACCCTAACACATTACCAGCTATATGAGGCTGATGCTACTCAACAACACTAATACATTACCAGCTATATGAGGCTGATGCTCCTCAACAACACTAACACATTACCAGCTATATGAGGCTGATGCTCCTCAACAACACTAACACATTACCAGCTTTATGAGGCTGATGCTACTCAACAACACTACTACATTACCAGCTATATGAGGCTGATGCTCCTCAACAACACTAACACATTACCAGCGATATGAGGCTGATGCTCCTCAACAACATGAACACATTACCAGTTATATGAGGCTGATGCTCCTCAACAACACTAACACATTACCAGCTATATGAGGCTGATGCTCCTCAACAACACTAACACATTACCAGCTATATGAGGCTGATGCTCCTCAACAACACTAACACATTACCAGCTATATGAGGCTGATGCTCCTCAACAACACATTACCAGCTATATGAGGCTGATGCTCCTCAACAACACATTACCAGCTATAGGAGGCTGATGCTCCTCAACAACACTAACACATTACCAGCTATATGAGGCTGATGCTCCTCAACAACACTAACACATTACCAGCTATATGAGGCTGATGCTCCTCAACAACACATTACCAGCTATATGAGGCTGATGCTCCTCAACAACACTAACACATTACCAGTTATATGAGGCTGATGCTCCTCAACAACACTAATACATTACCAGCTATATGAGGCTGATGCTCCTCAACAACACTAACACATTACCAGCTATATGAGGCTGATGCTCCTCAACAACACTAACACATTACCAGCTATATGAGGCTGATGCTCCTCAACAGCACTAACACATTACCAGCTATATGAGGCTGATGCTCCTCAACAACACTAACACATTACCAGCTATATGAGGCTGATGCTCCTCAACAACACTAACACATTACCAGCTATATGAGGCTGATGCTCCTCAACAACACATTACCAGCTATATGAGGCTGATGCTCCTCAACAACACTAACACATTACCAGTTATATGAGGCTGATGCTCCTCAACAACACTAATACATTACCAGCTATATGAGGCTGATGCTCCTCAACAACACTAACACATTACCAGCTATATGAGGCTGATGCTCCTCAACAACACTAACACATTACCAGCTATATGAGGCTGATGCTCCTCAACAGCACTAACACATTACCAGCTATATGAGGCTGATGCTCCTCAACAACAAATTACCAGCTGTATGAGGCTGATGCTCCTCAACAGCACTAACACATTACCAGCTATATGAGGTTGATGCTCCTCAACAACACTAACACATTACCAGCTATATGAGGCTGATGCTCCTCAACAACACTAACACATTACCAGCTATATGAGGCTGATGCTCCTCAACAACACTAACACATTACCAGCTATATGAGGCTGATGCTCCTCAACAACACTAACACATTACCAGCTATATGAGGCTGATGCTACTCAACAACACTAACACATTACCAGCTATATGAGGCTGATGCTCCTCAACAACACTAACACATTACCAGCTATATGAGGCTGATGCTCCTCAACAACACTAACATATTACCAGCTATATGAGGCTGATGCTACTCAACAACACTAATACATTACCAGCTATATGAGGCGGATGCTCCTCAACAACACTAACACATTACCAGCTATATGAGGCTGATGCTCCTCAACAACACATTACCAGCTATATGAGGCTGATGCTCCTCAACAACACTAACACATTACCAGCTACATGAGGCTGATGCTCCTCAACAACCCTAACACATTACCAGCTATATGAGGCTGATGCTCCTCAACAACACATTACCAGCTATATGAGGCTGATGCTCCTCAACAACACTAACACATTACCAGCTATATGAGGCTGATGCTCCTCAACAACACTAACACATTACCAGCTATATGAGGCTGATGCTACTCAACAACACTAATACATTACCAGCTATATGAGGCGGATGCTCCTCAACAACACTAACACATTACCAGCTATATGAGGCTGATGCTCCTCAACAACACATTACCAGCTATATGAGGCTGATGCTCCTCAACAACACTAACACATTACCAGCTATATGAGGCTGATGCTCCTCAACAACCCTAACACATTACCAGCTATATGAGGCTGATGCTCCTCAACAACACATTACCAGCTATATGAGGCTGATGCTCCTCAACAACACTAACACATTACCAGCTATATGAGGCTGATGCTCCTCAACAACACTAACACATTACCAGCTATATGAGGCTAATGCTACTCAACAACCCAAACACATTACCAGCTATATGAGGCTGATGCTACTCAACAACACTAATACATTACCAGCTATATGAGGCTGATGCTCCTCAACAACACTAACACATTACCAGCTATATGAGGCTAATGCTACTCAACAACCCAAACACATTACCAGCTATATGAGGCTGATGCTACTCAACAACCCTAACACATTACCAGCTATATGAGGCTGATGCTCCTCAACAACACTAACACATTACCAGCTATATGAGGCTGATGCTCCTCAACAACACTAACACATTGCCAGCTATATGAGGCTGATGCTCCTCAACAACACATTACCAGCTATATGAGGCTGATGCTCCTCAACAACACTAACACATTACCAGCTATATGAGGCTGATGCTCCTCAACAACACTAACACATTACCAGCTATATGAGGCTGATGCTCCTCAACAACACTAACACATTACCAGCTATATGAGGCTGATGCTACTCAACAACCCTAACACATTACCAGCTATATGAGGCTGATGCTCCTCAACAACACATTACCAGCTATATGAGGCTGATGCTCCTCAACAGCACTAACACATTACCAGCTATATGAGGCTGATGCTCCTCAACAGCACTAACACATTAACAGCTATATGAGGCTGATGCTACTCAACAACCCTAACACATTACCAGCTATATGAGGCTGATGCTCCTCAACAACACATTACCAGCTATATGAGGCTGATGCTCCTCAACAGCACTAACACATTACCAGCTATATGAGGCTGATGCTCCTCAACAGCACTAACACATTACCAGCTATATGAGGCTGATGCTACTCAACAACACCAACACATTGGCAGGACAGAGCATCTACGTCTGGTAAGATGAGGGAAGGTGTGTGTGTCTATTTGCCAAAAACAGATGATGCGCGATGTCTAATATTAAAGAAGTCTCGAAGTATTGCTCACCAGAGGTGGAGTACCTCATGATAAGCTGTAGACCACACTATCTACCAAGAGAGTTCTCATCTATATTATTCGTAGCCGATGCTGGCAGTAAGACCGCACTCAACCAGCTGTATAAGGCCATAAGCAAACAGGAAAATGCTCATCCAGAGGCGGCACTCCTAGTGGCCGGGGACTTTAATGCAGGGAAACTTACATCTGTTTTACATCATTTCTACCAGCGTGTCACATGTTTAACCAGAAAAGTTTAGAAACTCTAGACCACCTTTACTCCACACACAGAGACGCACACACTGCTCTCCCTCACCCTCCATTTGGCAAATCTGACTGTAATACTATCCTCCTGATTCCTGCTTACATTCAAAAACTAAAGCAGGAAGTACCAGTGACTGCTCAATACGGAAGTGGTCAGATAACGCGGATGCTACGCTACCGGACTGTTTTGCCACACATACTGGAATATGTTCCGGGAATCATCTAAAGGCATTGAGGAGTGTACCACCTCAGTCACCGGCTTCATCAATAAGTGCATGGATGACGTCGTCCCCACAATGACCGTACGTACATATCCCAACCAGAAGCCATTGATTACAGGCAACATCCGCACCGAGCTAAAGGGGAGAGCTGCCTCTTTCACTAATCCAGACACCTATAAGAAATCCAGCTATGCCCTTAGACGAGCCGTCAAACAGGCAAAGTGTCAATACAGGACCAAGATTGAATCCTACTACGCCGGCTCTGACACTTGTCGGATGTGGCAGGGCTTACAAAACTATTACAGACTACAAAGGGAAACCCAGTCGTGAGCTGCCCAGTGACGCGAGCCTACCAGATGAGCTAAATGCCTTTAACGCTCGCTTCGAGGTAAGCAACACTGAAGCATGCATGAGAGCACCAGCTATTCCAGACGACTGCGCGATCACGCTCTCCATAGCCAATGAGAGCAAGACCTTTAAACAGGTCAACATTCACAAAGCCGCAGGGCCAGACAGATTACCAGGACGTGTACTCAAATCATGCGCGAACCAACTGGCAAGTGTCTTCACTGACATTTTCAAAGTCTCCCTGACCGAGTCTGTAATACCTACATGTTTCAAGCAGACCACCATAGTCCCTGTGCTAAAGAAAGCGAAGGTAACCTGCCTAAATAATTACTGCCCTGTAGCACTCACGTTGGTAGCCATGAAGTGCTTTGAAAGGCTGGTAGTGGCTCACATCAACACCATCATCACGGAAACGCTAGACCCACTCCAATTCGCATACCGCCCCAACAGATCCACAGATGACACAATCTCAGTCGCACTCCACACTGCCCTTTCCCACATGGACAAAAGTAACACCTATGTGATAATGCTAATCATTGACTACAGCTCAGCGTTCAACACCATAGTGTCCACAAAGCTCATCACTACGCCAAGGACCTTGGGACTAAACACCTCCCTCCGCAACTGGATCCTGGACTTCCTGACAGGCCTCCTCCAGGTGGTAAGGGTAGGCAACAACACATCTGCCACGCTGATCCTCAACACGGGGGCCCCTCAGGGGTGTGTGCTTAGTCCCCTCCTGTACTCCCTATTCACCCACGACTGTGTGGCCAAACATGACTCAAACACCATCATTAAGTTTGCTGATGACATAACAGTGGTAGGTCTGATCACTGACAACGATGAGACAGTCTATAGGGAGGAGGTCAGAGACCTGGCAGTGTGGTGCCAGGACAACAACCTCTCCCTCAATGTGAGCAAAACAAAGTAACTGATCGTGGACTGTAGGAAAAGGAGGGCCGAACAGGCCCCGATTAAAACTTCTTAAGGCTAGGGGGCAATATTCGGAAGTTCTGATGACTGACGTGCACAAAGTAAACTGCCTGTTACACAGGCCCAGAAGCTTGGATATGCATATAATTGATAGCATTGGATGTAAAACACTCTGCCGTTTCTAAAACTGTTAAAATAATGTCTGTGAGTATAACAGAACTGATATGGCAGGCAAACACCCGAGGAGAATCCATCCGGGGGGAAAAAAACTTGAGGTCACAGGCCATTCCAATGCTTGTCTATAGGATATTCAAAGGAATTCCTCCCAGATTGCAGTTCCTAGGGCTTCCATTAGATGTCAACAGTCTTTAGAAAGGGTTTCAGGCTTGTTTTTTTTTAAATGAGCTAGTAGTTGTATTTTTCAACGTGGCTCTCATTTCGGACTGTAGTCTTGCGGCGCGCGTGGATGAGGGCGTGCACTTCGGTATTTATCTCCGGTATTGAACATACTACATTCTGTCTTCAATTGTATCATTTATTTACATATTAGGGTACCTGAAGATTGATTAAAAATGTTGTTTGACTTGTTTGGACGAAGTTTACCGGTAACTTTTGGGATTCCTTTGTCTGCATGTTGAACGAGTGGAACGGTGGATTACTGAATCAAACGCGCCAACTAAACTGACTTTTTTGGGATATAAAGAAGGACTTTATCGAACAAAACGACAATTTGTTGTGTAGCTGGGACCCTTGGGATTGAAATCAGAGGAAGATCTTTGAAGGTAAGTGATTTATTTTATCGCTGTTTCTGATTTTTGTAATGCCTCTGCTGGTTTGAAAAATGCTTTTAATGCTGGTGTATGGGCGCTGTCCTCAGATAATCGCATGGCTTTCGCCATAAACCCTTTTTAAAATCTGACAACGCGGTTGGATTAACAAGGCGTTAGGTTATTAAACGATGTAAGACACTTGTATTTTCATGAATGTTTAAAATTACGATTTTTGTATTTTGAATTTTGCGCTCTGCAATTTCACCGGATGTTGGCGAGGTGAGACGCCTAGCCCAAAGAGGTTTTTTTAAACAACAAATTACTTAAATTCCATTTAGTTTTTTTTTGGTGAGCTCAACATGCCGTTCCTCTAGAGATATTAGGCCTTAATCTATGGATTTCACATGACTGGTAATACAGATATGTAGGGGTTTGGATCCGAAAACCAGTCAGTATCTGGTGTGGCCACTTTTTGCCTCATGCAGCGTGACACGTCTCCTTCGCATAGAGTTGATCAGGCTGTTGATTGTGGCCTGTGTAATGTTGTCCCACTCCTCTTCAATGGCTGTGCAAAGTAGCTGGATATTGGAGGGAACTGTCACGACAGTGGGCTGGTATTGCAGTATTGCCATCGTTGTCTGTAGATTATGCCTGCCTGCCCATACCATAACCCCTCTGCCACCATGGGGCGCTCTGTTCACAACACGGACATCAGCAAACCGCTCGCCGTCATACACATGGTCTGTGGTTGTGAGGCCGGTTGGACGTACTGCCAAATTCTCTAAAACGATGTTGGAGGCGGCTTATTGTAGAGAAATGAACATTAAATTATCTGGAAACAGCTCTGGTGGACATTCCTACAGTCAACATGACAATTGCACGCTCCCTCAAAACTTGAGACATCTGTGGCATTGTGTGGTGTGACAAAACATTTCAGAGTGGCCTTTTATTGTCTCCAGCACAAGGTGCACCTGTGTAATAATCATGCTGTTTAGTCAGCTTTTTGAAATGCCATACCTTTCAGGTGGAAAGATTATCTTGGCCAAGGAGAAATGCTCACTAACAGGGATGTAAACAAATTTGTGCACAACATTTTAGAGAAATAATATTTTTGTGCTTATTTTCAGTTATATTTATATAGAGGAGGGGTAGGGAAGGAAAGGATGCTGGAACAGCCAGGAAGATATATTGTTTCATACAGAGGAGGGGTAGGGAAGGAAGGAGAGGGATGCTGGAACAGCCAGGAAGATATAATCGACTTATACAGAGGAGGGGTAGGGAAGGAAGGGAAGGATGCTGGAACAGCCAGGAAGATATAATCGACTTATACAGAGGAGGGGTAGGGAAGGAAGGGAAGGATGCTGGAACAGCCAGGAAGATATAATCGACTTATACAGAGGAGGGGTAGGGAAGGAAGGGAAGGATGCTGGAACAGCCAGGAAGATATAATCGACTTATACAGAGGAGGGGTAGGGAAGGAAGGGAAGGATGCTGGAACAGCCAGGAAGATATAATCGACTTATACAGAGGAGGGGTAGGGAAGGAAGGGAAGGATGCTGGAACAGCCAGGAAGATATAATCGACTTATACAGAGGAGGGGTAGGGAAGGAAGGGAAGGATGCTGGAACAGCCAGGAAGATATAATCGACTTATACAGAGGAGGGGTAGGGAAGGAAGGGAAGGATGCTGGAACAGCAAGGAAGACGATCCATATAAGTCAGACAGTAAATGTCTCCAAAGATTAGAGCAGAATCAGAGCCAGATCAGTTAGCATTGGAATATAGACTAGAGCAGCATCAGAGTCAGATCAGTTAGCATTGAAATATAGACTAGAGCAGCATCAGAGACAGATCAGTCAGCATTAACATGTAAAATAGACAGCTGATATCTTACTGGACAGATCCATAGCTTCAAATTAACACTAGCTTATAACTGGCTTTAAGGCCTGATTCAAATTAGGCCTTATTCAAATTAACACTAGGTTATACTGTATCTGGCTTTAACACCTTGAGTGTCACGTTCATCATAAAGATCGGACCAAGGTGCAGCGTGGTATGCGTACATTCTTCTTAAATAAAGAAAGAACACTGAACAAAACAACAAAACAACAAAACAACAAACAACAAAATGAAACGTGAAGCTATGTGGATAGTGCCGACAGGCATCTAAACATAGAATAAGAACCCACAAATACCCAAGGGCAAATGGCTACCTAAATATGATCCCCAATCAGAGACAACGATAAACAGCTGCCTCTGATTGGGAACCATATCAGGCCACCATAAACATACAAATACCCAGACCTACAAAAACCCTAGACAATACAAAACCCTAGACAATACAAACCCTAGCCAATACAACCTCTAGACAATACAAACCCGTAGACAATACAAACCCCCTAGACAATACAAAACCCCTAGACAATACAAACCCCTAGACAATACAAAACCCTAGACAAGTCAAAACCCCTAGACAATACAAACCCCTAGACAATACAAACCCCTAGACAATACAAACCCCTAGACAATACAACCTCTAGACAATACAACCTCTAGACAATACAAACCCGTAGACAATACAAACCCCTAGACAATACAAAACCCTAGACAATACAAACCCCTAGACAATACAATTACCTAGACCTACAAAACCCCTAGACAATACAACACCCCTAGACAATACAAACCTCTAGACAATACAAACCCCTAGACAATACAACCCCTAGACAATACAAAACCCCTAGACAATACAAACCTCTAGACAATACAAACCCCTAGACAATACAAACCCCTAGACAATACAACCTCTAGACAATACAAAACCCCTAGACAATACAAACCCCTAGACAATACAAAAACCCTAGACAATACAAAACCCCTAGACAATACAAAACCCCTATACAATACAAACCCCCTAGACAATACAAAACCTGATTCCTGATGGCCTGATTCACATTAACACTAGGTTATATCTGGCTTGAAGACCTTGAGGCCTGATTCACATTAACACTAGGTTATATCTGGCTTGAAGACCTTGAGGCCTGATTCACATTAACACTAGGTTATATCTGGCTTGAAGACCTTGAGGCCTGATTCACATTAACACTAGGTTATATCTGGCTTTAATACCATGAGGCCTGATTCACATTAACACTAGGTTATATCTGGCTTGAAGACCTTGAGGCCTGATTCACATTAACACTAGGTTATATCTGGCTTGAAGACCATGAGTCCTGATTCACATTAACACTAGGTTATATCTGGCTTGAAGACCTTGAGGCCTGATTCACATTAACACTAGGTTATATCTGGCTTGAAGACCTTGAGGCCTGATTCACATTAACACTAGGTTATATCTGGCTTTAAGACCTTGAGGCCTGATTCACATTAACACTAGGTTATATCTGGCTTGAAGACCTTGAGGCCTGATTCACATTAACACTAGGTTATATCTGGCTTGAAGACCATGAGTCCTGATTCACATTAACACTAGGTTATATCTGGCTTTAAGACCATGAGGCCTGATTCACATTAACACTAGGTTATATCTGGCTTTAAGACCATGAGGCCTGATTCACATTAACACTAGGTTATATCTGGCTTTAAGACCATGAGGCCTGATTCACATTAACACTAGGTTATATCTGGCTTTAAGACCATGAGTCCTGATTCACATTAACACTAGGTTATATCTGGCTTTAAGACCATGAGGCCTGATTCACATTAACACTAGGTTATATCTGGCTTGAAGACCTTGAGGCCTGATTCACATTAACACTAGGTTATATCTGGCTTTAAGACCATGAGGCCTGATTCACATTAACACTAGGTTATATCTGGCTTTAAGACCATGAGGCCTGATTCACATTAACACTAGGTTATATCTGGCTTTAAAGCCCGTGAGGTCTTTCAGACTCATGCTGAGGTTGTTTTGTCAGATTTTTCATCTTTCAATTATTTATTTGTGTGTTTAGTCTCCATGGATACGCCGCTGGGGTCCAGATGTGTACTGGCGGGATTTAAGCCCTATTATGGGATGGCCTCCATCATCAGTGTACTGATGCCCAGGGTGACACACAAAGACCGGTTTGGACTCATCAATACATAGTCTTGGCTGTGAACCTGTTTGGAATCATCACCTCAAAGTCTTCTAACCATCTTGGATGTGAACCGGTTTGAATCATCACCTCAAAGTCTTCTATCCATCTTGGATGTGAACCTGTTTGGAATCATCACCTCAACGTCTTCTAACCAGCGCTCGACTTCAACACCATAATAAGTGTTTCGAACTGACAGCAAGACGATTGATGCTCACTCTCTCTCTCTCTCGCTGTATTGTGGTAAGACCTGGTTATCCTGCCATGTTAAAGAACATTAGTGTATGGTAGGACCTGGTTATCCTACCATGTTAAAGAACATTAGTGTATGGTAAGACCTGGTTATCCTACCATGTTAAAGAACATTAGTGTATGGTAAGACCTGGTTATCCTACCATGTTAAAGAACATTAGTGTATGGTAAGACCTGGTTATCCTACCATGTTAAATAACATTAGTGTATGGTAAGACCTGGTTATCCTACCATGTTAAAGAACATTAGTGTATGGTAAGATCTGGTTATCCTACCATGTTAAAGGACATTAGTCTATGGTGAGACCTGGTCATCCTACCATAATAATGAACATTAGTGTATGGTGAGACCTGGTTATCCTTCCATGTTAAAGAACATTAGTGTATGGTAAGACCTGGTTATCCTGCCATGTTAAAGAACATTA